>NW_026290920.1:1558290-1933290 GCF_023373465.1 Oncorhynchus keta | reverse complement strand
TAGTACAGTAACTAGATTAAAGAGAACAGGGTACCAGAGAGACAGGGCTCTATATAGTACAGTAACTAGATTAAAGAGAACAGGGTACCAGAGAGACAGGGCTCTATATAGTACAGTAACTAGATTAAAGAGAACAGGGTACCAGAGAGACAGGGCTCTATATAGTACAGTAACTAGATTAAAGAGAACAGGGTACCAGAGAGACAGGGCTCTATATAGTACAGTAACTAGATTAAAGAGAACAGGGTACCAGAGAGACAGGGCTCTATATAGTACAGTAACTAGAATAACGAGAACAGGGTACCAGAGAGACAGGGCTCTATATAGTACAGTAACCAGATTAAAGAGAACAGGGTACCAGAGAGACAGGGCTCTATATAGTGCAGTAACTAGATTAAAGAGAACAGGGTACCAGAGAGAGAGGAACTGATATCATCATGCTCAACAGCCCACTCATCGTATGGCCCCTCATCTGCTTCCCAACAAACCAATATCGAATACCAAATGTAAATCCCTAACAGCACCCTATTCCTTATGTCATGCACTCCTTCTAGTCAGAGGTAGTGCACTATATAGGGAATAGGGGGTCATTTGGGACACAGGCCCAAGCCCAATGAGACTACTGGGAACAATCACTGCCCACTGCATAACAGTGACGTTACCGTACAGTCCGTGTGAAGTAAGACTTGGCACAGAGAAACCTAATTCTTGAGAGTTATGGCATGGAAGGGATTCAGAAAAAGTTTGTGAATTTAGAGAGAAAAAATTACCCTTACTGTCCCAAAATTACACATATTGTTCAATATGTGACTGACTGGTCATAAGGCTTGTGGTTTAGTTACTGAGAAGGAGAGGGGTGTGTGTGTGTGTGTGTGTGTGTGTGTGTGTGTGTGTGTGTGTGTGTGTGTGTGTGTGTGTGTGTGTGTGTGTGTGTGTGTGTGTGTGTGTGTGTGTGTGTGTGTGTGTGTGTGTGTGTGTGTCCAGAAGATATTGTAGTGATAGAAGATGAATCTATCTATGACACGGGGTGGTTACTGGTCTCTGTGTTGTAGTGATAGAAGATGAATATATCTATGACATGGGGTGGTTACTGGTCTCTGTGTTGTAGTGATAGAAGATGAATCTATCTATGACACGGGGTGGTTACTGGTCTCTGTGTTGTAGTGATAGAAGATGAATCTATCTATGACACGGGGTGGTTACTGGTCTCTGTGTTGTAGTGATAGAAGATGAATCTATCTATGACACGGGGTGGTTACTGGTCTCTGTGTTGTAGTGATAGAAGATGAATCTATCTATGACACGGGGTGGTTACTGGTCTCTGTGTTGTAGTGATAGAAGATGAATCTATCTATGACACGGGGTGGTTACTGGTCTCTGTGTTGTAGTGATAGAAGATGAATCTATCTATGACACGGGGTGGTTACTGGTCTCTGTGTTGTAGTGATAGAAGATGAATCTATCTATGACACGGGGTGGTTACTGGTCTCTGTGTTGTTGTAGTGATCTATCTATGAAGATGGTCTCTGTGTTGTAGTGATAGAATGAATCTATCTATGACACGGGGTGGTTACTGGTCTCTGTGTTGTAGTGATAGAAGATGAATCTATCTATGACACGGGGTGGTTACTGGTCTCTGTGTTGTAGTGATAGAAGATGAATCTATCTATGACACGGGGTGGTTACTGGTCTCTGTGTTGTAGTGATAGAAGATGAATCTATCTATGACACGGGGTGGTTACTGGTCTCTGTGTTGTAGTGATAGAAGATGAATCTATCTATGACACGGGGTGGTTACTGGTCTCTGTGTTGTAGTGATAGAAGATGAATCTATCTATGACACGGGGTGGTTACTGGTCTCTGTGTTGTAGTGATAGAAGATGAATCTATCTATGACACGGGGTGGTTACTGGTCTCTGTGTTGTAGTGATAGAAGATGAATCTATCTATGACACTGGTCTGTGTTGTAGTGGTTACTGGTCTCTGTGTTGTAGTGATAGAAGATGAATCTATCTATGACACGGGGTGGTTACTGGTCTCTGTGTTGTAGTGATAGAAGATGAATCTATCTATGACACGGGGTGGTTACTGGTCTCTGTGTTGTAGTGATAGAAGATGAATCTATCTATGACACTCTGGGGTGGTTACTGGTCTCTGTGTTGTAGTGATAGAAGATGAATCTATCTATGACACGGGGTGGTTACTGGTCTCTGTGTTGTAGTGATAGAAGATGAATCTATCTATGACACGGGTGTGTAGTTACTGGTCTCTGTGTTGTTGTAGTGATAGAAGATGAATCTATCTATGACACGGGGTGGTTACTGGTCTCTGTGTTGTAGTGATAGAAGATGAATCTATCTATGACACGGGGTGGTTACTGGTCTCTGTGTTGTAGTGATAGAAGATGAATCTATCTATGACACGGGGTGGTTACTGGTCTCTGTGTTGTAGTGATAGAAGATGAATCTATCTATGACACGGGGTGGTTACTGGTCTCTGTGTTGTAGTGATAGAAGATGAATCTATCTATGACACGGGGTGGTTACTGGTCTCTGTGTTGTAGTGATAGAAGATGAATCTATCTATGACACGGGGTGGTTACTGGTCTCTGTGTTGTAGTGATAGAAGATGAATCTATCTATGACACGGGGTGGTTACTGGTCTCTGTGTTGTAGTGATAGAAGATGAATCTATCTATGACACGGGGTGGTTACTGGTCTCTGTGTTGTAGTGATAGAAGATGAATCTATCTATGACACGGGGTGGTTACTGGTCTCTGTGTTGTAGTGATAGAAGATGAATCTATCTATGACACGGGGTGGTTACTGGTCTCTGTGTTGTAGTGATAGAAGATGAATCTATCTATGACACGGGGTGGTTACTGGTCTCTGTGTTGTAGTGATAGAAGATGAATCTATCTATGACACGGGGTGGTTACTGGTCTCTGTGTTGTAGTGATAGAAGATGAATCTATCTATGACATGGGGTGGTTACTGGTCTCTGTGTTGTAGTGATAGAAGATGAATATATCTATGACACAGGGTGGTTACTGGTCTCTGTGTTGTAGTGATAGAAGATGAATATATCTATGACACGGGGTGGTTACTGGTCTCTGTGTTGTAGTGATAGAAGATGAATATATCTATGACACGGGGTGGTTACTGGTCTCTGTGTTGTAGTGGTGTTGTAGTGATAGAAGATGAATCTATCTATGACACGGGGTGGTTACTGGTCTCTGTGTTGTAGTGATAGAAGATGAATCTATCTATGACACGGGGTGGTTACTGGTCTCTGTGTTGTAGTGATAGAAGATGAATCTATCTATGACACGGGGTGGTTACTGGTCTCTGTGTTGTAGTGATATCTATGAAGATGAATCTATCTATGACACGGGGTGGTTACTGGTCTCTGTGTTGTAGTGATAGAAGATGAATCTATCTATGACATGGGGTGGTTACTGGTCTCTGTGTTGTAGTGATAGAAGATGAATCTATCTATGACACGGGGTGGTTACTGGTCTCTGTGTTGTAGTGATAGAAGATGAATATATCTATGACACGGGGTGGTTACTGGTCTCTGTGTTGTAGTGATAGAAGATGAATATATCTATGACACGGGGTGGTTACTGGTCTCTGTGTTGTAGTGATAGAAGATGAATATATCTATGACACGGGGTGGTTACTGGTCTCTGTGTTGTAGTGATAGAAGATGAATCTATCTATGACACGGGGTGGTTACTGGTCTCTGTGTTGTAGTGATAGAAGATGAATCTATCTATGACACGGGGTGGTTACTGGTCTCTGTGTTGTAGTGATAGAAGATGAATCTATCTATGACACGGGGTGGTTACTGGTCTCTGTGTTGTAGTGATAGAAGATCTATCTATGACACGGTTTACTGGTCTCTGTGTTGTAGTGATAGAAGATGAATCTATCTATGACACGGGGTGGTTACTGGTCTCTGTGTTGTAGTGATAGAAGATGAATCTATCTATGACACGGGGTGGTTACTGGTCTCTGTGTTGTAGTGATAGAAGATGAATCTATCTATGACACGGGGTGGTTACTGGTCTCTGTGTTGTAGTGATAGAAGATGAATCTATCTATGACACGGGGTGGTTACTGGTCTCTGTGTTGTAGTGATAGAAGATGAATCTATCTATGACACGGGGGTGGTTACTGGTCTCTGTGTTGTAGTGATAGAAGATGAATCTATCTATGACACGGGGTGGTTACTGGTCTCTGTGTTGTAGTGATAGAAGATGAATCTATCTATGACACGGGGTGGTTACTGGTCTCTGTGTTGTAGTGATAGAAGATGAATCTATCTATGACACGGGGTGGTTACTGGTCTCTGTGTTGTAGTGATAGAAGATGAATCTATCTATGACACGGGGTGGTTACTGGTCTCTGTGTTGTAGTGATAGAAGATGAATCTATCTATGACACGGGGTGGTTACTGGTTACTAGAAGATGAATCTATCTATGACACGGGGTGTCTGTGTTGTAGTGATAGAAGAATGAATCTATCTATGACACTATCTATGACACGGGTGGTTACTGGTCTCTGTGTTGTAGTGATAGAAGATGAATCTATCTATGACACGGGGTGGTTACTGGTCTCTGTGTTGTAGTGATAGAAGATGAATCTATCTATGACACGGGGTGGTTACTGGTCTCTGTGTTGTAGTGATAGAAGATGAATCTATCTATGACACGGGGTGGTTACTGGTCTCTGTGTTGTTGTAGAAGATGAATCTATCTAAGGTGGTTACTGGTCTCTGTGTTGTAGTGATAGAAGATGAATCTATCTATGACACGGGGTGGTTACTGGTCTCTGTGTTGTAGTGATAGAAGATGAGGTGAATCTATCTATGACACGGGGTGGTTACTGGTCTCTGTGTTGTAGTGATAGAAGATGAATCTATCTATGACACGGGGTGGTTACTGGTCTCTATCTATGACACGGGGTGTTACTGTCTCTGTGTTGTAGTGATAGAAGATGAATCTATCTATGACACGGGGTGGTTACTGGTCTCTGTGTTGTAGTGATAGAAGATGAATCTATCTATGACACGGGGTGGTTACTGGTCTCTGTGTTGTAGTGATAGAAGGTGAATCTATCTATGACACGGGGTGGTTACTGGTCTCTGTGTTGTAGTGATAGAAGATGAATCTATCTATGACACGGGGTGGTTACTGGTCTCTGTGTTGTAGTGATAGAAGATGAATCTATCTATGACACGGGGTGGTTACTGGTCTCTGTGTTGTAGTGATAGAAGATGAATCTATCTATGACACGGGGTGGTTACTGGTCTCTGTGTTGTAGTGATAGAAGATGAATCTATCTATGACACGGGGTGGTTACGGGGTGGTTACTGGTCTCTGTGTTGTAGTGATAGAAGATGAATGACATCTGGTCTCTGTGTTGTAGTGATAGAAGATGAATCTATCTATGACACGGGGTGGTTACTGGTCTCTGTGTTGTAGTGATAGAAGATGAATCTATCTATGACACGGGGTGGTTACTGGTCTCTGTGTTGTAGTGATAGAAGATGAATCTATCTATGACACGGGGTGGTTACTGGTCTCTGTGTTGTAGTGATAGAAGATGAATCTATCTATGACACGGGGTTACTGGTTACTGACACGTCTCTGTGTTGTAGTGATAGAAGATGAATCTATCTATGACACGGGGTGGTTACTGGTCTCTGTGTTGTAGTGATAGAAGATGAATCTATCTATGACACGGGGTGGTTACTGGTCTCTGTGTTGTAGTGATAGAAGATGAATCTATCTATGACACGGGGTGGTTACTGGTCTCTGTGTTGTAGTGATAGAAGGTGAATCTATCTATGACATGGGGTGGTTACTGGTCTCTGTGTTGTTGTGATAGAAGATGAATCTATCTATGACATGGGGTGGTTACTGGTCTCTGTGTTGTAGTGATAGAAGATGAATCTATCTATGACACGGGGTGGTTACTGGTCTCTGTGTTGTAGTGATAGAAGATGAATCTATCTATGACACGGGGTGGTTACTGGTCTCTGTGTTGTTGTGATAGAAGATGAATCTATCTATGACATCTATGGGTGGTTACTGGTCTCTGTGTTGTAGTGATAGAAGATGAATCTATCTATGACACGGGGTGGTTACTGGTCTCTGTGTTGTAGTGATAGAAGATGAATCTATCTATGACACGGGGTGGTTACTGGTCTCTGTGTTGTAGTGATAGAAGATGAATCTATCTATGACACGGGGTGGTTACTGGTCTCTGTGTTGTAGTGATAGAAGATGAATCTATCTATGACACGGGGTGGTTACTGGTCTCTGTGTTGTAGTGATAGAAGATGAATCTATCTATGACACGGGGTGGTTACTGGTCTCTGTGTTGTAGTGATAGAAGATGAATCTATCTATGACACGGGGTGGTTACTGGTCTCTGTGTTGTAGTGATAGAAGATGAATCTATCTATGACACGGGGTGGTTACTGGTCTCTGTGTTGTAGTGATAGAAGATGAATCTATCTATGACACGGGGTGGTTACTGGTCTCTGTGTTGTAGTGATAGAAGATGAATCTATCTATGACACGGGGTGGTTACTGGTCTCTGTGTTGTAGTGATAGAAGATGAATCTATCTATGACACGGGGTGGTTACTGGTCTCTGTGTTGTAGTGATAGAAGATGAATCTATCTATGACACTGGGGTGGTTACTGACACGTCTGGTCTGTGTTGTAGTGATAGAAGATGAATCTATCTATGACACGGGGTGGTTACTGGTCTCTGTGTTGTAGTGATAGAAGATGAATCTATCTATGACACGGGGTGGTTATCTCTGTGTTGTATGACATCTATGACACGGGGTGGTTACTGGTCTCTGTGTTGTAGTGATAGAAGATGAATCTATCTATGACACGGGGTGGTTACTGGTCTCTGTGTTGTAGTGATAGAAGATGAATCTATCTATGACACGGGGTGGTTACTGGTCTCTGTGTTGTAGTGATAGAAGATGAATCTATCTATGACACGGGGTGGTTACTGGTCTCTGTGTTGTAGTGATAGAAGATGAATCTATCTATGACACGGGGTGGTTACTGGTCTCTGTGTTGTAGTGATAGAAGATGAATCTATCTATGACACGGGGTGGTTACTGGTCTCTGTGTTGTAGTGATAGAAGATGAATCTATCTATGACACGGGGTGGTTACTGGTCTCTGTGTTGTAGTGATAGAAGATGAATCTATCTATGACACGGGGTGGTTACTGGTCTCTGTGTTGTAGTGATAGAAGATGAATCTATCTATGACACGGGGTGGTTACTGGTCTCTGTGTTGTACTGATAGAAGATGAATCTATCTATGACACGGGGTGGTTACTGGTCTCTGTGTTGTAGTGATAGAAGATGAATCTATCTATGACACTGGGTGTGGTTACTGGTCTCTGTGTTGTAGTGATAGAAGATGAATCTATCTATGACACGGGGTGGTTACTGGTCTCTGTGTTGTAGTGATAGAAGGAATCTATCTATGACACGGGGTGGTTACTGGGTTACTGGTCTCTGTGTTGTAGTGATAGAAGATGAATCTATCTATGACACGGGGTGGTTACTGGTCTCTGTGTTGTAGTGATAGAAGATGAATCTATCTATGACACGGGGTGGTTACTGGTCTCTGTGTTGTAGTGATAGAAGATGAATCTATCTATGACACGGGGTGGTTACTGGTCTCTGTGTTGTAGTGATAGAAGATGAATCTATCTATGACACGGGGTGGTTACTGGTCTCTGTGTTGTAGTGATAGAAGATGAATCTATCTATGACACGGGGTGGTTACTGGTCTCTGTGTTGTAGTGATAGAAGATGAATCTATCTATGACACGGGGTGGTTACTGGTCTCTGTGTTGTAGTGATAGAAGATGAATCTATCTATGACACGGGGTGGTTACTGGTCTCTGTGTTGTAGTGATAGAAGATGAATCTATCTATGACACGGGGTGGTTACTGGTCTCTGTGTTGTAGTGATAGAAGATGAATCTATCTATGACACGGGGTGGTTACTGGTCTCTGTGTTGTAGTGATAGAAGATGAATCTATCTATGACACGGGGTGGTTACTGGTCTCTGTGTTGTAGTGATAGAAGATGAATCTATCTATGACATGGGGTGGTTACTGGTCTCTGTGTTGTAGTGATAGAAGATGAATCTATCTATGACACGGGGTGGTTACTGGTCTCTGTGTTGTAGTGATAGAAGTCTATCTATGACACGGGGTGTTACTGGTCTCTGTGTTGTAGTGATAGAAGATGAATCTATCTATGACACGGGGTGGTTACTGGTCTCTGTGTTGTAGTGATAGAAGATGAATCTATCTATGACACGGGGTGGTTACTGGTCTCTGTGTTGTAGTGATAGAAGATGAATCTATCTATGACACGGGGTGGTTACTGGTCTCTGTGTTGTAGTGATAGAAGATGAATCTATCTATGACACTGGGTGTTGTGGTTACTGGTCTCTGTGTTGTAGTGATAGAAGATGAATCTATCTATGACACGGGGTGGTTACTGGTCTCTGTGTTGTAGTGATAGAAGATGAATCTATCTATGACACGGGGTGGTTACTGGTCTCTGTGTTGTAGTGATAGAAGATGAATCTATCTATGACACGGGGTGGTTACTGGTCTCTGTGTTGTAGTGATAGAAGATGAATCTATCTATGACACGGGGTGGTTACTGGTCTCTGTGTTGTAGTGATAGAAGATGAATCTATCTATGACACGGGGTGGTTACTGGTCTCTGTGTTGTAGTGATAGAAGATGAATCTATCTCTGTGTTGTATGATAGAAGATGAATCTATCTATGACATGGGGTGGTTACTGGTCTCTGTGTTGTAGTGATAGAAGATGAATCTATCTATGACACGGGGTGGTTACTGGTCTCTGTGTTGTAGTGATAGAAGATGAATCTATCTATGACACGGGGTGGTTACTGGTCTCTGTGTTGTAGTGATAGAAGATGAATCTATCTATGACACGGGGTGGTTACTGGTCTCTGTGTTGTAGTGATAGAAGATGAATCTATCTATGACACGGGGTGGTTACTGGTCTCTGTGTTGTAGTGATAGAAGATGAATCTATCTATGACACGGGGTGGTTACTGGTCTCTGTGTTGTAGTGATAGAAGATGAATCTATCTATGACACGGGGTGGTTACTGGTCTCTGTGTTGTAGTGATAGAAGATGAATCTATCTATGACACGGGGTGGTTACTGGTCTCTGTGTTGTAGTGATAGAAGATGAATCTATCTATGACACGGGGTGGTTACTGGTCTCTGTGTTGTAGTGATAGAAGATGAATCTATCTATGACACGGGGTGGTTACTGGTCTCTGTGTTGTAGTGATAGAAGATGAATCTATCTATGACATGGGGTGGTTACTGGTCTCTGTGTTGTAGTGATAGAAGATGAATCTATCTATGACACGGGGTGGTTACTGGTCTCTGTGTTGTAGTGATAGAAGATGAATCTATCTATGACACGGGGTGGTTACTGGTCTCTGTGTTGTAGTGATAGAAGATGAATCTATCTATGACACGGGGTGGTTACTGGTCTCTGTGTTGTAGTGATAGAAGATGAATCTATCTATGACACGGGGTGGTTACTGGTCTCTGTGTTGTAGTGATAGAAGATGAATCTATCTATGACACGGGGTGGTTACTGGTCTCTGTGTTGTAGTGATAGAAGATGAATCTATCTATGACACGGGGTGGTTACTGGTCTCTGTGTTGTAGTGATAGAAGATGAATCTATCTATGACACGGGGTGGTTACTGGTCTCTGTGTTGTAGTGATAGAAGATGAATCTATCTATGACACGGGGTGGTTACTGGTCTCTGTGTTGTAGTGATAGAAGATGAATCTATCTATGACACGGGGTGGTTACTGGTCTCTGTGTTGTAGTGATAGAAGATGAATCTATCTATGACACGGGGTGGTTACTGGTCTTTGTGTTGTAGTGATAGAAGATGTTGTAGTGTTGTAGTGATAGAAGATGAATCTATCTATGACACGGGGTGGTTACTGGTCTCTGTGTTGTAGTGATAGAAGATGAATCTATCTATGACACGGGGTGGTTACTGGTCTCTGTGTTGTAGTGATAGAAGATGAATCTATCTATGACACGGGGTGGTTACTGGTCTCTGTGTTGTAGTGATAGAAGATGAATCTATCTATGACACGGGGTGGTTACTGGTCTCTGTGTTGTAGTGATAGAAGATGAATCTATCTATGACACGGGGTGGTTACTGGTCTCTGTGTTGTAGTGATAGAAGATGAATCTATCTATGACACGGGGTGGTTACTGGTCTCTGTGTTGTAGTGATAGAAGATGAATCTATCTATGACACGGGGTGGTTACTGGTCTCTGTGTTGTAGTGATAGAAGATGAATCTATCTATGACACGGGGTGGTTACTGGTCTCTGTGTTGTAGTGATAGAAGATGAATCTATCTATGACACGGGGTGGTTACTGGTCTCTGTGTTGTAGTGATAGAAGATGAATCTATCTATGACACTGGGGTGGTTACTGGTCTTACTGTGTTGTTGTAGTGATAGAAGATGAATCTATCTATGACACGGGGTGGTTACTGGTCTCTGTGTTGTAGTGATAGAAGATGAATCTATCTATGACACGGGGTGGTTACTGGTCTCTGTGTTGTAGTGATAGAAGATGAATCTATCTATGACACGGGGTGGTTACTGGTCTCTGTGTTGTAGTGATAGAAGATGAATCTATCTATGACACGGGATGAATGGTTACTGGTCTCTGTGTTGTAGTGATAGAAGATGAATCTATCTATGACACGGGGTGGTTACTGGTCTCTGTGTTGTAGTGATAGAAGATGAATCTATCTATGACACGGGGTGGTTACTGGTCTCTGTGTTGTAGTGATAGAAGATGAATCTATCTATGACACGGGGTGGTTACTGGTCTCTGTGTTGTAGTGATAGAAGATGAATCTATCTATGACACGGGGTGGTGGTACTGGTCTCTGTGTTGTAGTGATAGAAGATGAATCTATCTATGACACGGGGTGGTTACTGGTCTCTGTGTTGTAGTGATAGAAGATGAATCTATCTATGACACGGGGTGGTTACTGGTCTCTGTGTTGTAGTGATAGAAGATGAATCTATCTATGACACGGGGTGGTTACTGGTCTCTGTGTTGTAGTGATAGAAGATGAATCTATCTATGACACGGGGTGGTTACTGGTCTCTGTGTTGTAGTGATAGAAGATGAATCTATCTATGACACGGGGTGGTTACTGGTCTCTGTGTTGTAGTGATAGAAGATGAATCTATCTATGACACGGGGTGGTTACTGGTCTCTGTGTTGTAGTGATAGAAGATGAATCTATCTATGACACGGGGTGGTTACTGGTCTCTGTGTTGTAGTGATAGAAGATGAATCTATCTATGACACGGGGTGGTTACTGGTCTCTGTGTTGTAGTGATAGAAGATGAATCTATCTATGACACGGTGTGGGTACTGGGTTCTCTGTGTTGAATATCTATGACACGGGGTGATGGTCTCTGTGTTGAAGAAGATGAATCTATCTATGACACGGGGTGGTTACTGGTCTCTGTGTTGTAGTGATAGAAGATGAATCTATCTATGACACGGGGTGGTTACTGGTCTCTGTGTTGTAGTGATAGAAGATGAATCTATCTATGACACGGGGTGGTTACTGGTCTCTGTGTTGTAGTGATAGAAGATGAATCTATCTATGACACGGGGTGGTTACTGGTCTCTGTGTTGTAGTGATAGAAGATGAATCTATCTATGACACGGGGTGGTTACTGGTCTCTGTGTTGTAGTGATAGAAGATGAATCTATCTATGACACGGGGTGGTTACTGGTCTCTGTGTTGTAGTGATAGAAGATGAATCTATCTATGACACGGGGTGGTTACTGGTCTCTGTGTTGTAGTGATAGAAGATGAATCTATCTATGACACGGGGTGGTTACTGGTCTCTGTGTTGTAGTGATAGAAGATGAATCTATCTATGACACGGGGTGGTTACTGGTCTCTGTGTTGTAGTGATAGAAGATGAATCTATCTATGACACGGGGTGGTTACTGGTCTCTGTGTTGTAGTGATAGAAGATGAATCTATCTATGACACGGGGTGGTTATGGTCTCTGTGTTGTATGATAGAAGATGAATCTATCTATGACACGGGGTGGTTACTGGTCTCTGTGTTGTAGTGATAGAAGATGAATCTATCTATGACACGGGGTGGTTACTGGTCTCTGTGTTGTAGTGATAGAAGATGAATCTATCTATGACACGGGGTGGTTACTGGTCTCTGTGTTGTAGTGATAGAAGATGAATCTATCTATGACACGGGGTGGTTACTGGTCTCTGTGTTGTAGTGATAGAAGATGAATCTATCTATGACACGGGGTGGTTACTGGTCTCTGTGTTGTAGTGATAGAAGATGAATCTATCTATGACACGGGGTGGTTACTGGTCTCTGTGTTGTAGTGATAGAAGATGAATCTAGATGAAGATGAATCTATCTATGACACGGGGTGGTTACTGGTCTCTGTGTTGTAGTGATAGAAGATGAATCTATCTATGACACGGGGTGGTTACTGGTCTCTGTGTTGTAGTGATAGAAGATGAATCTATCTATGACACGGGGTGGTTACTGGTCTCTGTGTTGTAGTGATAGAAGATGAATCTATCTATGACACGGGGTGGTTACTGGTCTCTGTGTTGTAGTGATAGAAGATGAATCTATCTATGACACGGGGTGGTTACTGGTCTCTGTGTTGTAGTGATAGAAGATGAATCTATCTATGACACGGGGTGGTTACTGGTCTCTGTGTTGTAGTGATAGAAGATGAATCTATCTATGACACGGGGTGGTTACTGGTCTCTGTGTTGTAGTGATAGAAGATGAATCTATCTATGACACGGGGTGGTTACTGGTCTCTGTGTTGTAGTGATAGAAGATGAATCTATCTATGACACGGGGTGGTTACTGGTCTCTGTGTTGTAGTGATAGAAGATGAATCTATCTATGACACGGGGTGGTTACTGGTCTCTGTGTTGTAGTGATAGAAGATGAATCTATCTATGACACGGGGTGGTTACTGGTCTCTGTGTTGTAGTGATAGAAGATGAATCTATCTATGACACGGGGTGGTTACTGGTCTCTGTGTTGTAGTGATAGAAGATGAATCTATCTATGACACGGGGTGGTTACTGGTCTCTGTGTTGTAGTGATAGAAGATGAATCTATCTATGACACGGGGTGGTTACTGGTCTCTGTGTTGTAGTGATAGAAGATGAATCTATCTATGACACGGGGTGGTTACTGGTCTCTGTGTTGTAGTGATAGAAGATGAATCTATCTATGTGATAGAAGATGAATCTATCTATGACACGGGGTGGTTACTGGTCTCTGTGTTGTAGTGATAGAAGATGAATCTATCTATGACACGGGGTGGTTACTGGTCTCTGTGTTGTAGTGATAGAAGATGAATCTATCTATGACACGGGGTGGTTACTGGTCTCTGTGTTGTAGTGATAGAAGATGAATCTCTATGACACGGGGTGGTTACTGGTCTCTGTGTTGTAGTGATAGAAGATGAATCTATCTATGACACGGGGTGGTTACTGGTCTCTGTGTTGTAGTGATAGAAGATGAATCTATCTATGACACGGGGTGGTTACTGGTCTCTGTGTTGTAGTGATAGAAGATGAATCTATCTATGACATGGGGTGGTTACTGGTCTCTGTGTTGTAGTGATAGAAGATGAATCTATCTATGACACGGGGTGGTTACTGGTCTCTGTGTTGTAGTGATAGAAGATGAATCTATCTATGACACGGGGTGGTTACTGGTCTCTGTGTTGTAGTGATAGAAGATGAATCTATCTATGACACGGGGTGGTTACTGGTCTCTGTGTTGTAGTGATAGAAGATGAATCTATCTATGACACGGGGTGGTTACTGGTCTCTGTGTTGTAGTGATAGAAGATGAATCTATCTATGACACGGGGTGGTTACTGGTCTCTGTGTTGTAGTGATAGAAGGTGAATCTATCTATGACACGGGGTGGTTACTGGTCTCTGTGTTGTAGTGATAGAAGATGAATCTATCTATGACACGGGGTGGTTACTGGTCTCTGTGTTGTAGTGATAGAAGATGAATCTATCTATGACACGGGGTGGTTACTGGTCTCTGTGTTGTAGTGATAGAAGATGAATCTATCTATGACACGGGGTGGTTACTGGTCTCTGTGTTGTAGTGATAGAAGATGAATCTATCTATGACACGGGGTGGTTACTGGTCTCTGTGTTGTAGTGACTAGAAGATGAATCTATCTATGACACGTGGGTGTGTTGTGTGGTCTCTGTGTTGTGTGTGTGATAGAAGATGAATCTATCTATGACACGGGGTGTGTTACTGGTCTCTGTGTGTGTAGTGATAGAAGATGAATGTATGCTGTGACATGTGGTGTGTGTTACTGTGTGTGTGTGTGTGTGTGTGTAGTGATGTGATGTGTGTGTGTGTGAGCATGTGTGTGTGTGTGTGTGTGTGTGAGCATGTGCGTGTGTTATTTATACACCAAACCCTCTTGCAGAAACTCAATCTACTCTGTACAAATGAATCTCACAGCAAAATAATAATTATGAGGTGAACATTTAATGTGCTGGTTAATAAGGCCAACTTGTTTATTATTTTTCCTATAATCTCTCACAGTGTGTGGTGGTGGGGAGACTTTATTATTGGAACCTGTATCTGCTTAGTTCCCATAGCAACAGTGTGCATTGGCCAACACCCATAACAGAACTGCAGTCTGTCTGGCTCGGACTGAACACTGTTCATCTGTGTGACAGAAGGGAGCAAACTGTGAATACCTCTCACATCGCTTACAAGACGTAGGTGTTTCATCAGAAAACTCAATATTGTTAGTCATTTCAGCTCCAATTTACTATTCTGTCACGCCTACCTCGTGGCCATAAAAACTAATTCACACTATTTGACCAAAACTGACTTGCAGTGAAAGGGGAATGAGCAGGGGGAACTCTTACAGGGACCCCTGGTGGCTGATATTAACAGAGGACATACAAGAGACTTGTTAGGGGATGTTGGGTGAAACACGTATCCCATTAATGATGTGATTGCAGACCTTGGTTAAACACCATCACACAGCCTCCCTGCTGTACAGAGACCTTGGTTAAACACCATCACACAGCCTCCCTGCTGTACAGAGACCTTGGTTAAACACCATCATACAGGCTCCCTGCAGTACAGAGACCTTGGTTAAACACCATCACACAGCCTCCCTGCAGTACAGAGACCTTGGTTAAACACCATCACACAGCCTCCCTGCTGTACAGAGACCTTGGTTAAACACCATCACACAGCCTCCCTGCTGTACAGAGACCTTGGTTAAACACCATCACACAGCCTCCCTGCTGTACAGAGACCTTGGTTAAACACCATCACACAGCCTCCCTGCTGTGGAGACCTTGGTTAAACACCATCACACAGCCTCCCTGCAGTACAGAGACCTTGGTTAAACACCATCACACAGCCTCCCTGCAGTACAGAGACCTTGGTTAAACACCATCACACAGCCTCCCTGCAGTACAGAGACCTTGGTTAAACACCATCACACAGCCTCCCTGCTGTACAGAGACCTTGGTTAAACACCATCACACAGCCTCCCTGCTGTACAGAGACCTTGGTTAAACACCATCACACAGCCTCCCTGCAGTACAGAGACCTTGGTTAAACACCATCACACAGCCTCCCTGCAGTACAGAGACCTTGGTTAAACACCATCACACAGCCTCCCTGCTGTACAGAGACCTTGGTTAAACACCATCACACAGCCTCCCTGCTGTACAGAGACCTTGGTTAAACACCATCACACAGCCTCCCTGCAGTACAGAGACCTTGGTTAAACACCATCATACAGCCTCCCTGCAGTACAGAGACCTTGGTTAAACACCATCACACAGGCTCCCTGCAGTACAGAGACCTTGGTTAAACACCATCACACAGCCTCCCTGCTGTACAGAGACCTTGGTTAAACACCATCACACAGCCTCCCTGCTGTACAGAGACCTTGGTTAAACACCATCACACAGCCTCCCTGCTGTACAGAGACCTTGGTTAAACACCATCACACAGCCTCCCTGCTGTACAGAGACCTTGGTTAAACACCATCACACAGCCTCCCTGCTGTACAGAGACCTTGGTTAAACACCATCACACAGCCTCCCTGCAGTACAGAGACCTTGGTTAAACACCATCACACAGCCTCCCTGCTGTACAGAGACCTTGGTTAAACACCATCACACAGCCTCCCTGCTGTACAGAGACCTTGGTTAAACACCATCACACAGCCTCCCTGCAGTACAGAGACCTTGGTTAAACACCATCACACAGCCTCCCTGCAGTACAGAGACCTTGGTTAAACACCATCACACAGCCTCCCTGCAGTACAGAGACCTTGGTTAAACACCATCACACAGCCTCCCTGCTGTACAGAGACCTTGGTTAAACACCATCACACAGCCTCCCTGCAGTACAGAGACCTTGGTTAAACACCATCACACAGCCTCCCTGCAGTACAGAGACCTTGGTTAAACACCATCACACAGCCTCCCTGCAGTACAGAGACCTTGGTTAAACACCATCACACAGCCTCCCTGCTGTACAGAGACCTTGGTTAAACACCATCATACAGCCTCCCTGCAGTACAGAGACCTTGGTTAAACACCATCATACAGCCTCCCTGCTGTACAGAGACCTTGGTTAAACACCATCATACAGCCTCCCTGCAGTACAGAGACCTTGGTTAAACACCATCATACAGCCTCCCTGCTGTACAGAGACCTTGGTTAAACACCATCATACAGCCTCCCTGCAGTACAGAGACCTTGGTTAAACACCATCACACAGCCTCCCTGCAGTACAGAGACCTTGGTTAAACACCATCACACAGCCTCCCTGCAGTACAGAGACCTTGGTTAAACACCATCACACAGCCTCCCTGCAGTACAGAGACCTTGGTTAAACACCATCACACAGGCTCCCTGCCCTTGGTTAAACACCATCACACAGCCTCCCTGCTGTACAGAGACCTTGGTTAAACACCATCACACAGGCTCCCTGCAGTACAGAGACCTTGGTTAAACACCATCACACAGCCTCCCTGCAGTACAGAGACCTTGGTTAAACACCATCACACAGGCTCCCTGCAGTACAGAGACCTTGGTTAAACACCATCACACAGCCTCCCTGCTGTACAGAGACCTTGGTTAAACACCATCACACAGGCTCCCTGCTGTACAGAGACCTTGGTTAAACACCATCACACAGCCTCCCTGCAGTACAGAGACCTTGGTTAAACACCATCACACAGCCTCCCTGCAGTACAGAGACCTTGGTTAAACACCATCACACAGCCTCCCTGCTGTACAGAGACCTTGGTTAAACACCATCACACAGCCTCCCTGCAGTACAGAGACCTTGGTTAAACACCATCACACAGGCTCCCTGCAGTACAGAGACCTTGGTTAAACACCATCATACAGGCTCCCTGCAGTACAGAGACCTTGGTTAAACACCATCACACAGCCTCCCTGCAGTACAGAGACCTTGGTTAAACACCATCACACAGCCTCCCTGCAGTACAGAGACCTTGGTTAAACACCATCACACAGCCTCCCTGCAGTACAGAGACCTTGGTTAAACACCATCACACAGGCTCCCTGCTGTACAGAGACCTTGGTTAAACACCATCACACAGGCTCCCTGCAGTACAGAGACCTTGGTTAAACACCATCACACAGCCTCCCTGCTGTACAGAGACCTTGGTTAAACACCATCACACAGCCTCCCTGCTGTACAGAGACCTTGGTTAAACACCATCACACAGCCTCCCTGCTGTACAGAGACCTTGGTTAAACACCATCACACAGCCTCCCTGCAGTACAGAGACCTTGGTTAAACACCATCACACAGCCTCCCTGCAGTACAGAGACCTTGGTTAAACACCATCACACAGCCTCCCTGCAGTACAGAGACCTTGGTTAAACACCATCACACAGCCTCCCTGCAGTACAGAGACCTTGGTTAAACACCATCACACAGCCTCCCTGCAGTACAGAGACCTTGGTTAAACACCATCACACAGCCTCCCTGCAGTACAGAGACCTTGGTTAAACACCATCACACAGCCTCCCTGCAGTACAGAGACCTTGGTTAAACACCATCACACAGCCTCCCTGCTGTACAGAGACCTTGGTTAAACACCATCACACAGCCTCCCTGCAGTACAGAGACCTTGGTTAAACACCATCACACAGCCTCCCTGCAGTACAGAGACCTTGGTTAAACACCATCACACAGCCTCCCTGCTGTACAGAGACCTTGGTTAAACACCATCACACAGCCTCCCTGCAGTACAGAGACCTTGGTTAAACACCATCACACAGCCTCCCTGCTGTACAGAGACCTTGGTTAAACACCATCACACAGCCTCCCTGCAGTACAGAGACCTTGGTTAAACACCATCACACAGGCTCCCTGCAGTACAGAGACCTTGGTTAAACACCATCACACAGCCTCCCTGCTGTACAGAGACCTTGGTTAAACACCATCACACAGCCTCCCTGCAGTACAGAGACCTTGGTTAAACACCATCACACAGCCTCCCTGCAGTACAGAGACCTTGGTTAAACACCATCACACAGCCTCCCTGCACAGAGACCTTGGTTAAACACCATCACACAGGCTCCCTGCTGTACAGAGACCTTGGTTAAACACCATCACACAGGCTCCCTGCAGTACAGAGACCTTGGTTAAACACCATCACACAGGCCTCCCTGCTGTACAGAGACCTTGGTTAAACACCATCATACAGGCTCCCTGCAGTACAGAGACCTTGGTTAAACACCATCACACAGCCTCCCTGCTGTACAGAGACCTTGGTTAAACACCATCACACAGCCTCCCTGCTGTACAGAGACCTTGGTTAAACACCATCACACAGCCTCCCTGCTGTACAGAGACCTTGGTTAAACACCATCACACAGCCTCCCTGCTGTACAGAGACCTTGGTTAAACACCATCACACAGGCTCCCTGCAGTACAGAGACCTTGGTTAAACACCATCACACAGGCTCCCTGCAGTACAGAGACCTTGGTTAAACACCATCACACAGCCTCCCTGCTGTACAGAGACCTTGGTTAAACACCATCACACAGGCTCCCTGCAGTACAGAGACCTTGGTTAAACACCATCATACAGGCTCCCTGCAGTACAGAGACCTTGGTTAAACACCATCACACAGGCTCCCTGCAGTACAGAGACCTTGGTTAAACACCATCACACAGCCTCCCTGCTGTACAGAGACCTTGGTTAAACACCATCACACAGGCTGTACAGAGACCTTGGTTAAACACCATCATACAGGCTCCCTGCAGTACAGAGACCTTGGTTAAACACCATCACACAGGCTCCCTGCAGTACAGAGACCTTGGTTAAACACCATCACACAGCCTCCCTGCAGTACAGAGACCTTGGTTAAACACCATCACACAGGCTCCCTGCAGTACAGAGACCTTGGTTAAACACCATCACACAGGCTCCCTGCAGTACAGAGACCTTGGTTAAACACCATCACACAGGCTCCCTGCTGTACAGAGACCTTGGTTAAACACCATCACACAGGCTCCCTGCAGTACAGAGACCTTGGTTAAACACCATCACACAGGCTCCCTGTAGTACAGAGACCTTGGTTAAACACCATCACACAGGCTCCCTGCAGTACAGAGACCTTGGTTAAACACCATCACACAGCCTCCCTGCTGTACAGAGACCTTGGTTAAACACCATCACACAGGCTCCCTGCAGTACAGAGACCTTGGTTAAACACCATCACACAGGCTCCCTGCAGTACAGAGACCTTGGTTAAACACCATCACACAGGCCTGCAGTACAGAGACCTTGGTTAAACACCATCACACAGGCTCCCTGCAGTACAGAGACCTTGGTTAAACACCATCACACAGGCTCCCTGCAGTACAGAGACCTTGGTTAAACACCATCACACAGGCCTCCCTGCAGTACAGAGACCTTGGTTAAACACCATCACACAGGCTCCCTGCAGTACAGAGACCTTGGTTAAACACCATCACACAGGCTCCCTGCAGTACAGAGACCTTGGTTAAACACCATCACACAGTCCCTGCTGTACAGAGACCTTGGTTAAACACCATCACACAGGCTCCCTGCTGTACAGAGACCTTGGTTAAACACCATCACACAGCCTCCCTGCTGTACAGAGACCTTGGTTAAACACCATCACACAGCCTCCCTGCTGTACAGAGACCTTGGTTAAACACCATCACACAGGCTCCCTGCAGTACAGAGACCTTGGTTAAACACCATCACACAGCCTCCCTGCAGTACAGAGACCTTGGTTAAACACCATCACACAGGCTCCCTGCTGTACAGAGACCTTGGTTAAACACCATCACACAGCCTCCCTGCTGTACAGAGACCTTGGTTAAACACCATCACACAGGCTCCCTGCTGTACAGAGACCTTGGTTAAACACCATCATACAGGCTCCCTGCAGTACAGAGACCTTGGTTAAACACCATCACACAGGCTCCCTGCTGTACAGAGACCTTGGTTAAACACCATCACACAGGCTCCCTGCTGTACAGAGACCTTGGTTAAACACCATCACACAGGCTCCCTGCTGTACAGAGACCTTGGTTAAACACCATCACACAGCCTCCCTGCTGTACAGAGACCTTGGTTAAACACCATCACACAGGCTCCCTGCAGTACAGAGACCTTGGTTAAACACCATCACACAGGCTCCCTGCAGTACAGAGACCTTGGTTAAACACCATCACACAGCCTCCCTGCTGTACAGAGACCTTGGTTAAACACCATCACACAGCCTCCCTGCTGTACAGAGACCTTGGTTAAACACCATCACACAGGCTCCCTGCAGTACAGAGACCTTGGTTAAACACCATCACACAGGCTCCCTGCTGTACAGAGACCTTGGTTAAACACCATCACACAGGCTCCATGTAGTACAGAGACCTTGGTTAAACACCATCACACAGGCTCCCTGCAGTACAGAGACCTTGGTTAAACACCATCACACAGCCTCCCTGCTGTACAGAGACCTTGGTTAAACACCATCACACAGGCTCCCTGCAGTACAGAGACCTTGGTTAAACACCATCACACAGCCTCCCTGCAGTACAGAGACCTTGGTTAAACACCATCACACAGCCTCCCTGCTGTACAGAGACCTTGGTTAAACACCATCACACAGGCTCCCTGCTGTACAGAGACCTTGGTTAAACACCATCACACAGGCTCCCTGCAGTACAGAGACCTTGGTTAAACACCATCACACAGCCTCCCTGCAGTACAGAGACCTTGGTTAAACACCATCACACAGGCTCCCTGCAGTACAGAGACCTTGGTTAAACACCATCACACAGGCTCCCTGCAGTACAGAGACCTTGGTTAAACACCATCACACAGCCTCCCTGCTGTACAGAGACCTTGGTTAAACACCATCACACAGGCTCCCTGCAGTACAGAGACCTTGGTTAAACACCATCACACAGCCTCCCTGCTGTACAGAGACCTTGGTTAAACACCATCACACAGCCTCCCTGCAGTACAGAGACCTTGGTTAAACACCATCACACAGGCTCCCTGCTGTACAGAGACCTTGGTTAAACACCATCACACAGGCTCCCTGCTGTACAGAGACCTTGGTTAAACACCATCACACAGGCTCCCTGCTGTACAGAGACCTTGGTTAAACACCATCATACAGGCTCCCTGCAGTACAGAGACCTTGGTTAAACACCATCACACAGCCTCCCTGCTGTACAGAGACCTTGGTTAAACACCATCATACAGGCTCCCTGCAGTACAGAGACCTTGGTTAAACACCATCACACAGCCTCCCTGCAGTACAGAGACCTTGGTTAAACACCATCACACAGGCTCCCTGCAGTACAGAGACCTTGGTTAAACACCATCACACAGCCTCCCTGCAGTACAGAGACCTTGGTTAAACACCATCACACAGGCTCCCTGCAGTACAGAGACCTTGGTTAAACACCATCACACAGCCTCCCTGCTGTACAGAGACCTTGGTTAAACACCATCACACAGGCTCCCTGCAGTACAGAGACCTTGGTTAAACACCATCACACAGGCTCCCTGCAGTACAGAGACCTTGGTTAAACACCATCACACAGGCTCCCTGCAGTACAGAGACCTTGGTTAAACACCATCACACAGGCTCCCTGCAGTACAGAGACCTTGGTTAAACACCATCACACAGGCTCCCTGCAGTACAGAGACCTTGGTTAAACACCATCACACAGCCTCCCTGCTGTACAGAGACCTTGGTTAAACACCATCACACAGGCTCCCTGCAGTACAGAGACCTTGGTTAAACACCATCACACAGGCTCCCTGCTGTACAGAGACCTTGGTTAAACACCATCACACAGGCTCCCTGCAGTACAGAGACCTTGGTTAAACACCATCACACAGGCTCCCTGCAGTACAGAGACCTTGGTTAAACACCATCACACAGGCTCCCTGCTGTACAGAGACCTTGGTTAAACACCATCACACAGGCTCCCTGCAGTACAGAGACCTTGGTTAAACACCATCACACAGGCTCCCTGCAGTACAGAGACCTTGGTTAAACACCATCACACAGGCTCCCTGCTGTACAGAGACCTTGGTTAAACACCATCATACAGGCTCCCTGCAGTACAGAGACCTTGGTTAAACACCATCACACAGCCTCCCTGCAGTACAGAGACCTTGGTTAAACACCATCACACAGCCTCCCTGCTGTACAGAGACCTTGGTTAAACACCATCACACAGGCTCCCTGCAGTACAGAGACCTTGGTTAAACACCATCACACAGCCTCCCTGCAGTACAGAGACCTTGGTTAAACACCATCACACAGGCTCCCTGCAGTACAGAGACCTTGGTTAAACACCATCACACAGGCTCCATGTAGTACAGAGACCTTGGTTAAACACCATCACACAGCCTCCCTGCAGTACAGAGACCTTGGTTAAACACCATCACACAGGCTCCCTGCAGTACAGAGACCTTGGTTAAACACCATCACACAGGCTCCCTGCAGTACAGAGACCTTGGTTAAACACCATCACACAGGCTCCCTGCAGTACAGAGACCTTGGTTAAACACCATCACACAGGCTCCCTGCAGTACAGAGACCTTGGTTAAACACCATCACACAGGCTCCCTGCTGTACAGAGACCTTGGTTAAACACCATCACACAGGCTCCCTGCTGTACAGAGACCTTGGTTAAACACCATCACACAGCCTCCCTGCTGTACAGAGACCTTGGTTAAACACCATCACACAGGCCTCCCTGCTGTACAGAGACCTTGGTTAAACACCATCACACAGGCTCCCTGCAGTACAGAGACCTTGGTTAAACACCATCACACAGCCTCCCTGCAGTACAGAGACCTTGGTTAAACACCATCACACAGCCTCCCTGCAGTACAGAGACCTTGGTTAAACACCATCACACAGCCTCCCTGCAGTACAGAGACCTTGGTTAAACACCATCACACAGCTCCCTGCTGTACAGAGACCTTGGTTAAACACCATCACACAGGCTCCCTGTAGTACAGAGACCTTGGTTAAACACCATCACACAGCCTCCCTGCAGTACAGAGACCTTGGTTAAACACCATCACACAGGCTCCCTGCAGTACAGAGACCTTGGTTAAACACCATCACACAGCCTCCCTGCAGTACAGAGACCTTGGTTAAACACCATCACACAGGCTCCCTGCAGTACAGAGACCTTGGTTAAACACCATCACACAGGCTCCCTGCAGTACAGAGACCTTGGTTAAACACCATCACACAGCCTCCCTGCAGTACAGAGACCTTGGTTAAACACCATCACACAGGCTCCCTGCAGTACAGAGACCTTGGTTAAACACCATCACACAGGCTCCCTGCTGTACAGAGACCTTGGTTAAACACCATCACACAGGCTCCATGTAGTACAGAGACCTTGGTTAAACACCATCACACAGCCTCCCTGCAGTACAGAGACCTTGGTTAAACACCATCACACAGCCTCCCTGCAGTACAGAGACCTTGGTTAAACACCATCACACAGCCTCCCTGCAGTACAGAGACCTTGGTTAAACACCATCACACAGCCTCCCTGCTGTACAGAGACCTTGGTTAAACACCATCACACAGCCTCCCTGCAGTACAGAGACCTTGGTTAAACACCATCACACAGGCTCCCTGCAGTACAGAGACCTTGGTTAAACACCATCACACAGGCTCCCTGCTGTACAGAGACCTTGGTTAAACACCATCACACAGGCTCCCTGCTGTACAGAGACCTTGGTTAAACACCATCACACAGGCTCCCTGCTGTACAGAGACCTTGGTTAAACACCATCACACAGGCTCCCTGCTGTACAGAGACCTTGGTTAAACACCATCACACAGGCTCCCTGCAGTACAGAGACCTTGGTTAAACACCATCACACAGGCTCCCTGCAGTACAGAGACCTTGGTTAAACACCATCACACAGGCTCCCTGCAGTACAGAGACCTTGGTTAAACACCATCACACAGGCTCCCTGCAGTACAGAGACCTTGGTTAAACACCATCACACAGCCTCCCTGCTGTACAGAGACCTTGGTTAAACACCATCACACAGGCTCCCTGCAGTACAGAGACCTTGGTTAAACACCATCACACAGGCTCCCTGCAGTACAGAGACCTTGGTTAAACACCATCACACAGGCTCCCTGCAGTACAGAGACCTTGGTTAAACACCATCACACAGGCTCCCTGCAGTACAGAGACCTTGGTTAAACACCATCACACAGGCTCCCTGCTGTACAGAGACCTTGGTTAAACACCATCACACAGGCTCCCTGCAGTACAGAGACCTTGGTTAAACACCATCACACAGGCTCCCTGCAGTACAGAGACCTTGGTTAAACACCATCACACAGGCTCCCTGCAGTACAGAGACCTTGGTTAAACACCATCACACAGGCTCCCTGCAGTACAGAGACCTTGGTTAAACACCATCACACAGGCTCCCTGCAGTACAGAGACCTTGGTTAAACACCATCACACAGGCTCCCTGCAGTACAGAGACCTTGGTTAAACACCATCACACAGGCTCCCTGCAGTACAGAGACCTTGGTTAAACACCATCACACAGGCTCCCTGCAGTACAGAGACCTTGGTTAAACACCATCACACAGGCTCCCTGCAGTACAGAGACCTTGGTTAAACACCATCACACAGGCTCCCTGCAGTACAGAGACCTTGGTTAAACACCATCACACAGGCTCCCTGCTGTACAGAGACCTTGGTTAAACACCATCACACAGGCTCCCTGCAGTACAGAGACCTTGGTTAAACACCATCACACAGGCTCCCTGCTGTACAGAGACCTTGGTTAAACACCATCACACAGGCTCCCTGCAGTACAGAGACCTTGGTTAAACACCATCACACAGGCTCCCTGCAGTACAGAGACCTTGGTTAAACACCATCACACAGGCTCCCTGCAGTACAGAGACCTTGGTTAAACACCATCACACAGGCTCCCTGCAGTACAGAGACCTTGGTTAAACACCATCACACAGGCTCCCTGCAGTACAGAGACCTTGGTTAAACACCATCACACAGGCTCCCTGCTGTACAGAGACCTTGGTTAAACACCATCACACAGGCTCCCTGCTGTACAGAGACCTTGGTTAAACACCATCACACAGGCTCCCTGCTGTACAGAGACCTTGGTTAAACACCATCATACAGGCTCCCTGCAGTACAGAGACCTTGGTTAAACACCATCACACAGGCTCCCTGCAGTACAGAGCCCTTGGTTAAACACCATCGATGATGTTGTCCCCACAGTGACCGTACATACCCCAACCAGAAGCCATGCATTACAGGCAACATCCACACTGAGCTAAAGGGTAGTGTTGCCGCTTTCATGGAGAGAGACTCTAACCCAGACGTGTATAAGAAAGCCTGCTATGCCCTCCGATGAACCATCAAATAGGCCAAGCGTCAATACAGGACTAAGATTGAATTGTACACCGGCTCCGATGTTCATCGGATGTGGCAGGGCTTGCAAACTATTACGGACTACAAAGGGAAACACACCCGCGAGCTGCCCAGTGACAAAAGCTTACCAGACAAGCTAAATTACCACTATGCGCGCTTCAAGGCAAGCAACACCGAAAAAATGCATGAGAGCACCAGCTGTTCCCGGAAAACTGTGTGATCGCGCTTGTCACAGCCGATATAAGACCTTAAACAGGTCAACATTCACAAGTCCGCAGGACCAGACGGATTACCAACATGTCTCTGACTGAGTCTGTACCATACCAACATTCCAACATGTTTCAAGCAGACCACCATAGTCCCTGTGCCCAAGAACACATAGGCAACCTTCCTAAATGACTACAGACCCGTAGCACTCACGTCCGTAGCCACAAAGTGCTTTGAAAGGTTGGTAATGGCTCACATCAACACCATTATCCCAGAAACTTTAGACCCACTCCAATTTGCATACCACCCAAACAGATCCACAGATGATACAATCTCTATTGCACTCCACACTGCCCTTTCCCACCTGGACAAAAGGAACACTTATGTGAGAATGCTATTCATTGACTACAGCTCAGCATTCAACACCATAGTACCCTCAAAGCTCATCACTAAGCTAAGGATCCTGGGACTAAACACCTCCCTCTGCAACTGGATCCTGGACTTCCTGACGGGACACCCCCAGGTGATGAGGGTAGGTAGCAACACATCCGCCACGGTGATCCTCAACACTGGACCTCCCCAGGGGTGCGTACTCAGTCCCCTCCTGTACTCCCTGTTCACCCATAACTGCATGGCCAGGCATGACTCCAACACCATCATTAAGTTTGCAGACGACACAACAGTGGTAGGCCTGATCACCGACAACGACGAGACAGCCAATAGGGAGGTCAGAGACCTGGCCATGTTGTGCCAGGACAACAACCTCTCCCTCAATGTGATCAAGACAAAGGAGATGATTGTGGACTACAGGAAAAAGAGGACTGAACACGCCCCCATTCTCATCGACAGTCATGAAGAGGGCACGACAAAATTGACTCTGTACCAGTACCCCTGTTTATTGCCTCCACATTGACTCTGACTCTGTACCAGTACGCCCGGTATATAGCCTCCACATTGACTCTGTACCAGTACCCCATGTATATAGCCTCCACATTGACTCTGTACCAGTACCCCCTGTATATATAGCCTCTACATTAACACTGTACCAGTACCCCCTGTATATATACATTTACATTTACATTTAAGTCATTTAGCAGACGCTCTTATCCAGAGCGACTTACAAATTGGTGCATTCACCTTATGACATCCAGTGGAACAGTCACTTTACAATAGTGCATCTAAATCTTAAAGGGGGGTGAGAAGGATTACTTATCCTATCCTAGGTATTCCTTAAAGAGGTGGGGTTTCAGGTGTCTCCGGAAGGTGGTGATTGACTCCGCTGTCCTCCACATTGACTCTGTACCAGTACCCCCCGTATATATCGCCTCCACATTGACTCTGTACCAGTACCCCCTGTATATAGCCTCCACATTGACTCTGTACCGGTACCCCCTGTATATAGCCTCCACATTGACTCTGTACCAGTATCCCCTGTATATAGCCTCCACATTGACTCTGTACCAGTATCCCCTGTATATAGCCTCCACATTGACTCTGTACCAGTACCCCCTGTATATAGCCTCCACATTGACTCTGTACCGGTACCCCCTGTATATATAGCCTCCACATTGACTCTGTACCAGTATCCCCTGTATATAGCCTCCACATTGACTCTGTACCAGTACCCCCTGTATATAGCCTCCACATTGACTCTGTACCGGTACCCCCTGTATATAGCCTCGTTACTTTCTATTTTCTTCTCTATTTATTTTTATTATTTTTATTGTTTACTTCAGTTTATACTTTCTTAAAACATTTTTTTAATTAAAACGGCATTGCTGGTTAAGGGCTTGTAAGTAAGCAGGTCTACACCTGTTGCATTCGGCGCATGTGACAAATAACATTTGATTTGATTTGATTTGACCACACAGGCTCCCTACAGCACAGAGACTCTGGCAGCTTGTGCACCATCATGCTCCCCATGAAATATCCTCTGAACCACTTTGGTCATACAGAAGTGGTTCAGTGTCCCACCGACTGAACCAAATGTTCCTCCAGCAAAAAACAGCCTTTAAAGGGATAGTTCATGCAAATTACAAAATTACACATTGGTTTTCTTACCCTTTAAGCAGTCTATGGACAATGTATTAAATAATGACAAGGAATACATGCTTTTTCTTTACTTGGCCACAGTTTCAAAATGCCAACTTTTTAGCATTTGTGGCACATTCTAATGCAATTCAATGTTACCGATATCAGCATTTTAATTTGGGTGAACTATCCCTTTAACCTAACTCAAAAGATCCTTTATTCACCAGTGGATCCTGATCACTCAGCTGTATTGGCTAGTGCAGAAATCTCTTAAGTTCCAGATCAAATGAAATGTTATGTTTTGATGCAGGCCTTCAGAATGCAAAACACACTTTCATCGACATACCTCACTTTATTGATACCTATCAAGTAATCTACGGATTCTGAGAGTCAAGGACCAAAATATGGGTTTGTTTACCGACCTTAAGCATATGCTATAACTGTTTGACTGCAAAATAAGTTTCAAAGTTTCAACGTTTATTCACCATGTGCCGAGGATACAACAGGTGTATAGAACCTTACCTTGAGACCTCTTTCCCAGCAATGCAGTGATCATAATAATTATAACAATAATAATTAATAATAATTATTATTATTATTATTACAATAATAATAGAAATATAATATATACATTACCAGTCAAAAATTCTGGACACACCTACTCATTCCAGGGTTTTACTTTATTTTCAATATTTTCTACTTGGTAGAATAATAGTGAAGACATAAACATTATGAAATAGCACATATGGAATTATGTAGTAATCAAAAAAGTGTTAAACAAATAAAAAAATATTTTATATTTGAGATTCTTCAAAATAGCCAACCTTTGCCTTGATGACAGCTTTGCATACTCTTGGCATCCTCTCAACCAAATTCACCTCAAATGCTTTTCCAACAGCCTTGAAGGAGTTCCCACATATGCTGAGCACTTGTTGGCTGCTTTTCCTTCACTCTGCGGTCCAACTCATCCCAAACCATCTCAATTGGGTTGAGGTCAGGTGATTGTGGAGGCCAGGTCATATAATGCAGCACTCCATCACTCTCCTTCTTGGTCAAATAGCCATAACACAGCCTGGAGGTGTGTTGGGTCATTGTCCTGTTGAAAAACAAATGATAGTCCCACAAAGCGCAAACCAGATGGGATGGCGTATCGCTGCAGAATGCTGTGGTAGCCATATTGGTTAAGTGTGCCTTGAATTCTAAATAAATCACAGACAGTGTCACCAGCAAAGCACCCCCACACCATCACACCTCCTCCTCCATGCTTCACGGTGGGAACCACACATGCGGCGATCATACGTTCACCTACTCTGCATCTCACAAAGACACAGAGGTTGGAACCAAAAATATTAAATTAGGATTAATCAGACCAAAGGACAGATTTCCACCAGTCTAATGTCGATTGCTCATGTTTCTTGGCCAAGCAAGTCTCTTCTTCTTATTGGTGTCCTTTAGTAGTGGTTTCATTGCAGCAATTCAACCATGAAGGCCTGATTCATGCAGTCTCCTCTGAACAGTTGATGTTGAGATGTGTCTGTTTCTTGAACTCTGTGAAGCATTTATTTGGGTTGCAATTTCTGAGGCTGGTAACTCTAATGAACTTATCCTCTGCAGCAGAGGTAACTCTGGGTCTTTCTTTCCTGTGGCGGTCCTCATGAGAGCCAGTTTCAGAACGCTTGATGGTGTTTGTGACTGCACTTGAAGAAAGTTAAAAGTTCTTCACATTTTCTGTATTGATTAACCTTCATGTCTTAAAGTAATGATGGCATGTCATTTCTCTTTGCTTATTTGAGCTGTTCTTGCCATAATATGGACTTGGTTTTTCACCAAATAGGGTCATCTTCTATTTACCAACCCTACCTTGTCACAACACAACTGATTGGCTCAAACGCATGAAGAAGGAAAGAAATTCCACAAATGAACTTTTGACAAGGCACACCTGTTAATTCAAATGCATTCCAGATGACTATCTCATGAAGCTGGTTGAGAGAATGCCAAGAGTGTGCAAAGCTGTCATCAAGGCAAAGGTTGGCTACTTTGAAGAATCAAATGTAAAATATATTTTGATTTGTTTAATACTTGTTTGGTTACTAAATGATTCCATATGTGTTATTTCATAGTTTAGATGTCTTTACTATTATTCTACAATATAGAAAATACAAAAAAATAAAGAAAAACCCTGGAATGAGTAGCTGTGTCCAAACGTTTGACTAGTACTGTATGTAAACATTATATTACAAAAACACTGTCATGGGAAGCACAAATAAAACATCACAAATCAGGTGTCTATACTTCAACACCAAAGTTAGATGAGATGATACAGGATGCAGTAATGAGTATCAAAACTGTCACCTGTAATGAAACGAAGGGCACTAATGGTAGATGGCATCCAAAGGTTTAAGAGTAGTAGCAGTTGCACTTTGATAAATAATATCACCATAATCAACAACAGATAAATACGATGGGAGTTAAAGAAACATGAGAATGCAAGTATAGTGTGATAAGAGATACATACTGGCTACTTCAAACTGCAGATACCTACATCGTAAGGAATTGCTTAGAGATGTCTCCCTCTTGTGGAATACATGATGACTGACAAAGTTTTTTCTTTAGTTTCAGTATTGTCAGCTATGAGCAAACAGTCTGGGGTTTCTTATTGACTGTTCTCTCTCTCTCTCGCCCCATGGATACAGAAGGCGGAGATGTGTTTGCCATAAGATGAGAGAGTAGATTTCCCAAGAAATGTGATTGTGTCAGCTATGAGCAAACAGTCCAGGGTTTCAAAATGTTTTCTCAATTAAATTATATTCGGTTAAACTTTCTATGAAGTACCTACCTATAATGCTTTATCATAACATACTTTATGTGTTAAGACACTGACTTTAAGCGTCCATAACCACTCATAAGTGGTTATTAAAGTCTGTATGATGTTTTATAGATCATGAACAATAATGACTTGTAAGAATATATACTGCGTAATAAATAACAACCAAGCTGGTTTAAAACGCCAAAAATATAGTTATTAGGCTACACACATTAGGCGCCATAATACAATATTATAAGGCTTTATGTGAGGCAGAAAGCCTAGTTTACATCTATGCGCAGCATTACAGGCTAAATATTATTGTGATCTGAGATGATAGATCGTTCCAGTTGTTCTCTCTCATATCTAAATGATAGGCAATGAATGTGGGCTGGTCCCTCTGAGCTCAACACTCAACACCCGGATGTGTGCGGCACTTCGACTGCATAGTAGAATCGCTGGTTCCAGATAATAGACTATTTGATGGGAATCAGATCGCGGATTACGACAAAAAAATGAAATCAACTGAATCAGTGCCGTTTTGGAATCACTGACATAATGGAGGACGATCTGGTTTCAGAGGATGATATCTGTAAGAATTTATAATTCTCTCATTACTAACGGAATAGCTGTATGTATTGGTTTTTGTGATGCCTACACTGCTCATCTGGCCTATATACTGTACTAGTCTAGGCAGCCTGCCTTTATCAGGTTATTGCACGCGCGGACACTGTATCAGAACAGATTCAGTCAGAATAATTGATTAATTGATAAGAGCTACCATGAACTGAAGCCAGTTCAAATACTAGGCTATGTTATATTGCAATGTGATGGTTTTCGGGCTGCATGACAGGGCTCATATGGTTCCTCCTTATAGGATGAAACCATAGCATTTTGATTTGCATTACTTCTGAAATATGATATTGTAGTAGTGCTTGACTTGGGCATCAGATCGCTGGAGCTGAATACCAGCACCTCAAATGTTCAACTGCTTGAGCTCCTGCACCACTTATAGAATATTAGCAGGACCTAGTTTGGGAACCCTGGTCTAGTGGTGAGGTGTTTAGCTGTTGTTTTAGCGCTAGTTTATCATTGCACTTATAAGAGGTTGGTGGAACATTAATTGGGGAGGACAGACTCGTGGTAATGGCTGGAGCAGAATGGGTGGAATGGTACCAAATACATCCAACACATTGTTTCCATGTGTTTAGTGCCGTTCCATTTACTCCGTTTCAGCCATTTTTATGAGCCGTCCTCTCCTCAGCAGCCTCCACTGGTTGCATTCGTTTTCTGACTTGTAATGCTCAATGTACCGTTTGATGTAGTCCTGGCAATGTTGTGCATAGTACAAGCATATAACCTCCGGGATAGACCGATCTAGGTCAGTCTCAACCAGTCTGTCATTGTTGTCTCATAAGAGAAACCAGCGTCTGTAGTCATAAAGAGTCTCAGAGTAAGAGTTCTGATCTAGGACCAGTTCCCCCCTTTCCATATAATCATATTAATTGTGATTAAAGGAATAAACTGATTCCAGATCAGCACTAAAGACACTTCATGAATACAGTAGGAAGACTACACAGACCAAATCACAGTTATCCCTAGGGGTTTTTGTAAGTCTAGATGTTTATATGTCTGTGGTTACCTAGATTGGTTCTCAATCAGAGGCAGCTGTTTATCGTTGTCTCTGATTGGGGACCATATTTAGGGAGCCATATTCCTTGGGTAGTTTGTGGGTTCTTAGTCTATGTTTAGTTGCCTGTCTGCACTAGCCATAATAGCTTCACAGTTCGTTTTTGTTGTTTTGTATTAGTTTTGTTCAGTGTTTGTTCTTCCATTAAAAGAAGTATGTACGCTTACCACGCTGCGCCTTGGTCTCCTCCATACAACGACCGTGACAGGTGCAGTGCTAGAGGTGTCACTACAGACCTGGGTTCGATCCCAGGTCCAGCGTCGTCCGGGTTAGGGGAGGGTTTTGGCTGTGGGGGGGGGCTTTACTTGGCTCATCGCGCTCTAGCGACTCCTGCAGGCTGACCTCGGTCGTCAGTTGAACGGTGACACATTGGTGCGGCTGGCTTCCGGGTTAAGCGTGTGGGTGTTAAGAAGTGCGGTTGATTTGGAGGACGTGTGACTCGGAGGTTTAGAGGACGCAAGGGGAAGAAAAGGGGGTAAGAAAAAAGACAGGCATCAACATGAAGGCAAATAAATACATTTGACAGATCAATCCATGGCTGAGGCAGTGATCCATACATCACAAAATCCATTGGATAGATATTTAAGAGTTAAAATGGTGGCCCGGGATCAGTATGTTAACTACCTTGTTCAGGGACAGAATGACAGATATTTACCTTGTCACCTGGGGATTTGATCTCGCAACCTTTCAGTTACTGGCCCAACACTCTAACCACTAGGCTACCTGCCCCCTCCTTGTGAACAGAGATAGAGCCTGACGCTTGTTCCTGTTTCTCCCATCCTCCTTTCCATGGCCCATGTCTGTTCACAGTGTTCCGGTCGGAGAAGGAATTCCACGATGCAGCAAAGAGGAACGACACGGACAAAATGCGGGAGCTGATGAAGAAAGGAGTGGACATCAAGGCCAAAAACAAAGTGAGTGCATGTACGGGATTGGAGAGCATACACACACAGTCACAGTCGTTGGCAGATACACACACATATGCACGCACGCACACACACACACACACTTACACACAATAGTTTACCACTGTCAATTGAATACGGGATGCTATGCATGTTTTTCATGATAATGACTATTGTTGTGTTGAAACCTGACTGAAAGTGAGAACTACTAATTCCACAAAACTTCTACTAAGCTGTACTAATTCCCATTAGTAAACCACAGTGCAAATACCCAGGAAGGATTTGATCTGACAGAGTCGATGCCAGTCAGTCAGTGCCACACTGCCACTGCCAAGGCTTTAGCAGCTGTAGCTTTGTTCCTGACGTTTGTGCTTTGAAGAAAAGGAAACCAGCATCTTGTTGTCCCGGGAAAAGGATATGACCCGCATTTCACCTCACTGTGGTGAAATAACACCCTCTGACTTGTTTCTCCTGGCGAGCATGGCCCAAGGTTTCACTGCTAGGTCCTTAACTGTTTCTCACTCAATGTTCTTGCAAATAAGTTGCATAATAAAAGTGTTTTGGGGTTTTTTGCAGTAAAATATAGAATGCAACTTATGTTTTCTTCTCTGTGTCTTGATGAACTGAATTACCCTGCAGGGATCATGAAAGTATGAAGCTGTCTATGTGGTTATATAGTGGAAGTATCTTAACCTCGACTTTACATAACCTTTCAGAGCTGTTACTGTATCTGTTCCAGTGGAAAGGGAGAGAGCTTCTGTCTACCTCAAGCTTCTTTATCTGCATGCTCACGTCCACTGCAGATAAACCACCTTTCATACCTACATTATTGTTGTTTTATTTCATTCTGATTCAGAACACTTTATTGTCCTACATTGGGCGATTTGGTTTGCGGCTGTAAAACAACAATATGAAAGAACAGCTACACACTAAAAACACATCAAAAGCATTTCATATTCAAATGTATTTCGCCATCCCCTCAATATGTTCTGCTGTTGTTTCTCTCTCCTCTCTATCGGGTTGTTTCTCTCTCCTCTCTATCGGGTTGTTTCTCTCTCCTCTCTATCGGGTTGTTTCTCTCTCCTCTCTATCGGGTTGTTTCTCTCTCCTCTCTATCGGGTTGTTTCTCTCTCCTCTCTATCGGGTTGTTTCTCTCTCCTCTCTATCGGGTTGTTTCTCTCTCCTCTCTATCGGGTTGTTTCTCTCTCCTCTCTATCGGGTTGTTTCTCTCTCTATCGGGTTGTTTCTCTCTCCTCTCTATCGGGTTGTTTCTCTCTCCTCTATCTTGTTTCTCTCTCCTGTTTCTCTATCGGGTTGTTTCTCTCTCCTCTCTATCGGGTTGTTTCTCTCTCCTCTCTATCTCTCTCCTCTCTATCGGGTTGTTTCTCTCTCCTCTCTATCGGGTTGTTTCTCTCTCCTCTCTATCGGGTTGTTTCTCTCTCCTCTCTATCGGGTTGTTTCTCTCTCCTCTCTATCGGGTTGTTTCTCTATCGGGTTGTTTCTCTCTTGTTTCTATCGGGTTGTTTCTCTCTCCTCTCTATCGGGTTGTTTCTCTGTCTTCTCTATCGGGTTGTTTCTCTCTCCTCTCTATCGGGTTGTTTCTCTCTATCGGGTTGTTTCTCTATCGGGTTGTTTCTCTATCGGGTTGTTTCTCTATCGGGTTGTTTCTCTATCGGGTTGTTTCTCTATCGGGTTGTTTCTCTCTCCTCTCTATCGGGTTGTTTCTCTCTCCTCTCTATCGGGTTGTTTCTCTATCGGGTTGTTTCTCTATCGGGTTGTTTCTCTATCGGGTTGTTTCTCTCTCCTCTCTATCGGGTTGTTTCTCTATCGGGTTGTTTCTCTATCGGGTTGTTTCTCTATCGGGTTGTTTCTCTATCGGGTTGTTTCTCTCTCCTCTCTATCGGGTTGTTTCTCTCTCCTCTCTATCGGGTTGTTTCTCTCTCCTCTCTATCGGGTTGTTTCTCTATCGGGTTGTTTCTCTATCGGGTTGTTTCTCTATCGGGTTGTTTCTCTCTCTATCGGGTTGTTTCTCTATCGGGTTGTTTCTCTATCGGGTTGTTTCTCTATCGGGTTGTTTCTCTATCGGGTTGTTTCTCTATCGGGTTGTTTCTCTCTCCTCTCTATCGGGTTGTTTCTCTATCGGGTTGTTTCTCTCTCCTCTCTATCGGGTTGTTTCTCTCTCCTCTCTATCGGGTTGTTTCTCTATCGGGTTGTTTCTCTCTCTCTATCGGGTTGTTTCTCTATCGGGTTGTTTCTCTATCGGGTTGTTTCTCTATCGGGTTGTTTCTCTCCTCTATCGGGTTGTTTCTCTATCGGGTTGTTTCTCTATCGGGTCTCTATCGGGTTGTTTCTCTCGGGTCTCTATCGGGTTGTTTCTCTATCGGGTTGTTTCTCTATCGGGTTGTTTCTCTATCGGGTTGTTTCTCTATCGGGTTGTTTCTCTCTCCTCTCTATCGGGTTGTTTCTCTATCGGGTTGTTTCTCTATCGGGTTGTTTCTCTATCGGGTTGTTTCTCTATCGGGTCGGGTTGTTTCTCTCCTCTCTATCGGGTTGTTTCTCTATCGGGTTGTTTCTCTATCGGGTTGTTTCTCTATCGGGTTGTTTCTCTATCGGGTTGTTTCTCTCTCTCTCTTGTTTCTCTATCGGGTTGTTTCTCTATCGGGTTGTTTCTCTATCGGGTTGTTTCTCTATCGGGTTGTTTCTCTCTCCTCTCTATCGGGTTGTTTCTCTCTCCTCTCTATCGGGTTGTTTCTCTATCGGGTTGTTTCTCTCTCCTCTCTATCGGGTTGTTTCTCTCTCCTCTCTATCGGGTTGTTTCTCTATCGGGTTGTTTCTCTCTCCTCTCTATCGGGTTGTTTCTCTATCGGGTTGTTTCTCTATCGGGTTGTTTCTCTATCGGGTTGTTTCTCTATCGGGTTGTTTCTCTCTCCTCTCTATCGGGTTGTTTCTCCTCTCTCACCATTCTCATTATGTTTTCTCTCTCTTCCTCCTCTCGCTCTCCACAGAAAGGCCGTACAGCGCTGCACTGGGCGGCAGGGGCTGGGAACGAGCAGGCTCTACGTCTGTTACTAGACCATAATAATGAGGTGGATGTGGAGGACAGTGTAGGTACACACACGCTTACACTCATGCTTACACTCACACTCACAAACACACTCACACTCATACAGACAGTATTTTATTGTGGGCTATGGCCTCACAAAGTTTATTGCAGTTACTCAGCCATGATCTGCATTTTCTAATGAACTGTGTGTAAAATTGCTCATAACATCCCACCTTTGTTTATGAGCCCTTGAGACAACTCTGTCTCTGTAATGCAGTTAATTTGGGTGTATAATGAGGTAACAGTTAGAGACACCTTCATATTCATCAGCGTAGACGTGGGGGTCGTAGAAATGACCTTACTCAGTTTTTCTTGTCTGGTTCTCTGCACAGGCACACACAAGTGCATGCTCGCACACACACCCGCAGACACACACACGTATGCACACACACACAGTAAACACCCTTTGTCTCAGGACACTGGCATTATAATGACTGTGATGATGAATATTTCATCACACACAAGTAAGACACAGACAGGCAGTCTAAATGGTGATTTAATGTGTTTTGCCACTGCAATGTGTTGACTGCGTCCTGCTTGTGCTACTGCAATATTCTTAATTACAACAGACAAGGTTGTAGCCTACATTCTAAATTAACCTACAAAACATTCAGACCCGTTGACTTTTTAAACATTTTGTTACGTTACTGCCTTGTTCAAAAATGGATTAAACTGTTTTCATTCCTTTTCAATCCACACAAAATAGCCTGTAATAACAAGGAATAAACAGGTTTCTATACATTTTGAAATAAACTGAAATATCACATTTACATAAGCATTCAGACCTTTTACTCAGTACTTTGTTGGAGCGTCTTTGGCAGCAATTACAGCCTTCTTGGGTAGGACGCTACAAGCTTGGCACGCCTATATTTGGGGAGTTTCTCCCATTTTTCTCTGCAGATCCTCTCAAGATCTGTCAGGTTGGATGGGGAGCGTCGCTGCACAGCTATTTTCAGGTCTCTCCAGAGATGTTAGATTAGGTTCAAGCCCGGGCTCTGGCTTGGCCATCCAAGGACATTCAGAGATTTGCCCGAAGCCACTCCTGTGTTTTCTTGACTGTGCTTGGGGTCGATGAGCTGTTGGAAGGTGAACCTTTACCCCAGTCTGAGGTCCTGAGCGCTCTAGAGCAGGTTTTCATCAAGGATCTCTTTGTACTTTGCTCCGTTATTCTTTCTCTTGATCCTGACTAGTCTCCCAGTCCCTGCTGCTGAAAACATCCCCACAGCATGATGCTGCCACCACCATGCTTCACCGTAGGGATGGTGCCAGGATTCCTCCAGACATGATGCTTGGCATTCAGGTCAAAGAGTTCAATCTTGTTTTCATCAGACCAGAGAATCTTGTTTCTCATGGTCTGAGATGGTCTGAGAGTCCTTTAGGTGCCTTTTTGCAAACTCTAAGTTAACTGTCTTCTGAGGAGTGGCTTCTGTCTGGCCACTCTATCATAAAGGCCAGATTGTTGGAGTGCTGCAGAGATGTCCTTCTGTAAGATTCTCCCATCTCTACAGAGCAACTCTGAAGCTCTGTCAGAGTGACCATCGGGTTCTTGGTCACCTCCCTGTCCAAGGCCCTTCTCCCCCGATTGCTCAGTTTGGCTGGGTGGCCAGCTCTAGGAAGAGTCTTGGTGGTTTCAAACTTCTTCCATTTAAGAATGATGGAGGCCACCGTGTTGTTGGGGACCTTCAATGCTGCAGAATGTTTTTGGTGTGCCCTTACCCAGATCTGTGCCTCGACAAAATCCTGTCTCGAGCGCTATGGAAAATTGACCTTTGACCTCATGGCTTGATTTTTGCTCTGACATGCACTGTCAACTGTGGGACCTTACATAGACAGGCGTGTGCCTTTCCAAATCATGTCCAATAAGTAGAATTTACCACAGGTGGACTCCAATCAAGTTGTATGGAAACAGGATGCACCTGAGCTCAATATCGAGTCTCATAGCTTGAAAACAATTATAAATCCCATTTTTTTCTTTGTCATTATGGGATATTGTGTGTAGATTGAGGGGAAAAGTATTTCATCCATTTTAGAATAAGGCTGTAACATAGCAACATTTGGAAAAAGTCAAGTGGTCTAAATACTTTCCGATTGCACTGTATACATTACATTCAAAAGGTATTCCCACCCCTTGACTTTTTCCAAGTTGTGTTGTTACGGCCTGAATTTAAAATGTATTTAATTGAGATTGTGTCACTGGCCTACTACACACAATACCTCATAATGTCAAAGTGTAATTATGTTTTTAGAAGTGTTTACAAATTAATTTAAAAAATAAAAGCTGAAATGTCTTGAGTCAATAAGTATTCAACCGCCAAGCCTAAATAAATTCAGGAGTAAAAATGTGCTGAACAAGTCACATAATCAATTGCATGGTGCAATAATAGTGTTTAACATGATTTCTGAATGACTACCTACTCTCTTTACCCGGCGAGGGGACAGTGTAAAGTTCTACTGTTACACACACATACAATTATATGTAAGGTCCCTGAATCGAGCGGTGAATTTCCAACACAGATTCAACGACAAAGACCAGGGAAATGTTATAATGCCTTGCAAAGAAGGGCTTTGAGTAAAACAAAGCAGACATTGAATATCCTTTTGAGCAGATACAGGCAACTTTCCTAACTCAGTTGCCGGAGAGGATGGAAACCACTCAGGGATTTCACCATGAGGCCAATGGTGACTATAAAACAGTTAGAGTTTAATGGCTGTGATAGGAGTAAACTGAGGATGGATCAACAACATTGTAGTTACTCCACAATACTAACCTAAATGACAGTGTGAACACAACATGCCTACCACTTTGAAGCTGCAAAATATTTTTTATTGTGAAACCAGCAAGAAATAAGACAAAAAAACAGAACTTGAGCGTGCATAACTATTCCCCCTCAAGTCCAAACTTTGTAGAGCCACCTTTTGCAGAAATTACACCTACAAGTCTCTTGGAATATGTCTCTATAAGCTTGGCACATCTTGCCACTGGGAGTTTTTCAAAACTGCTCCATCTCCTTCAATTTGGTTGTGTTCAGTTGGTGTACAGCAATCTTTAAGTCATACCACAGATTCTCAATTGGATTGAGGTCTGGGCTTTGACTAGGCCATTCCAAGACAATTAAATGTTTCCCCTTAAACCACTCGAGTGTTGCTTTAGCAGTATGCTTAGGGCCATTGTCCTGCTGGATGGTGAACCTCTCAAATCTCTGGAAGAATGAAACAGGTTTCCCTCAAGCATTTCCCTGTATTTAGTGCCATCCATCATTCCTTCAATTCTGACAAGTTTCCCAGTCCCTGCCGATTAAAAAAAATATAAATATATATGGTTATTTAAAAAATGTTTTAACCAGGTAGTCCAGTTGAGAACAAGTTCTCATTTACAACTGCAACCTGGCCAAGATAAAGCCAAGATAAAGCAAAGCAGTACAACAAAAATAAGAGTTACACATGGGATAAACAAAAGTACAATCAATAACACAATAGAAAATATATATATACACAGTGTGTGCAAATGGAGTAAGGAGTTAAGGCAATAAATAGGCCATAGTAGCAAAGTAATTACAATTTAGCAAATTAACACTGGAGTGATAGATGAGCAGATGGTGATGTGCAAGTAGAAATACTGGTGTGCAAAAGAGGTAGGTAGTTGGATTGGCTATTACAGACGGGCTGTGTACAGCTGCAGTGATTGGTAAGCTGCTCAGATAGCTGATGCTTAAAGTTATTGAGGGAGATATAGGTCTCCAACTTCAGCGATTTTTGCAATTCGTTCCAGTCATTGGCAGCAGAGAACTGGAAGGGAAGGCGGCCAAAAGAGTTGTTGTCTTTGGGGATGACCAGTGAGATACACCTGCTGGAGCGTGTGCTAAGGGTGGGTGTCATGGTGACCAGTGAGCTGAGATGAGGCAGAGCTTTACCTAGCAAAGACTTATAGATAACCTGGAGCCAGTGGGTCAGCCGAATATGTAGCAAGGGCCAGCCGATGAGAGCATACAGGACGCAGTGATGGGTGGTATATGGGGCTTGGTGACAAAACGGATGGCACGGTGATAGACTGCATCCAGTTTGCCGAGTAGAGTGTTGGAGGCTATTTTGTAGATGACATCACCAAAGTCGAGGATCGGTAGGATGGTCAGTTTTACGAGGGTATGTTTGGCAGCGTGAGTGAAAGAGGCTTTGTTGTGAAATAGTGTGACACTTGCTTGGTGGTGTTGCAGACTCTGGGGTCTTTCAGAACAGGTGTATATATATATACTGAGATCATGTGACAGATCATGTGACACTTAGATTGCACACAGGTGGACTTTATTTAACTAGTTATGTGACTTCTGAAGGTAATTGGTTGCACCAGATCATATTTAGGGGCTTCATAGAAAAGGGGGGGAATACATATCCACGCACCACTTCATTATTTTTATTTTTTTATTTTTTTGAAACAAGTTATTTTTTAAATTTCACTTCCCCAATTTGGACTATTTTGTGTATGTCCATTACATGAAATCCAAAAAATAAAAATATATTTAAATTACAGGTTGTAATACATCAAAATAGGAAAAATGCCAAGGGGGATGAATACTGTATGCTTGTCATAGGCAAGGACTAGTTTGTTTTTTTTAAATAAAAAGAAACAATGAAGTTAAGCGCAGGCAACATCCTAGAAGAACCTGGCTAAATCTGCTTTCTAACAGACACTGGGTGTAACAATGTGCGCTGAGAGTCGGGAAGCAAGTTCAGGGAGTGTTTTAATCAAATAAACGGAACATAATACTAACCAAGAAACACTAACAGCACACAGACATAATACAGAAACAATGACACCTGGGGAAGGAACCAAAGGGAGTGACATATATAGGGAAGGTAATCAGGGAAGTGATGGAGTCCAGGTGAGTCTGACGACACGCAGGTGCGCGTAACGATGGTGACAGGTGTGCGCCATAACGAGCAGCCTGGTGACCTAGGCCGGAGAGGGAGCACACTTGACACAGAGACAAATTCCCCTTTCAGCAGGACAATAACCTAAAACACAAGGCCAAATATACACTGCTTACCAAGACAACATTGAATGTTCCTGAGTGGCCTACTGTAGTTACAGCTTTGACTTACATCTGCTTGAAAATCTATGGAAAGACTTAACTGGCTGTCTAGCAATGATCAACAATCAACTTGACAGAGCTTGAAGAATCTTTCAAATAATAATGTGCAAATATTGTACAATCCATGTGTTCTCAGGTGTGATTCTAACATGTATTGACTCATGGGTGTGAACACTTATGTACATTTGATATTTTTGTATTTAATTAACAATAAATTAGCAACATTTTCTAAAAACATGTTTTCACTTTGTCATTTATGGGGTATTGTGTTAAGATGGGTGAAAAAAGCAACAATTTTCTCCATGTTGAAAATCAGGCTTTAAAACAACATTTGGAATAAGTCAAGGGGAAAATACTTCCTGAAGGCTCTGTGTGTATATTATATATGAGGCAGAGATGGAGGCTACATAATCATGGCGATCAAATTGGCTGTGAGTCCAGAAGAGGGTGAGTAAAGTGAACAGCATCAGCTACTTAGAAAATGTGTGTTCATTCTATTTCTACAACATGCTGTCCCTTCTCAGTTTGGTATGAATCCTCTGCTGCTGGCAGCCTGGTTCGGTCGCCTCAAGATCCTACAGATCCTCGTGGCCTCTGGCGCAAAGCTCAACTGTGAAAACAAAGTAAGTTATTCAATTAATTACATGAGTTGACCAAATTCAATGGAACGGATCCTATCCCCAATGATGTAAAAACGTGGATAGAACTACATCATGCGATTATCTTCATGTTATAGTGTTTTAATTGTGTCTATTCTACAATTGTCTCATTTTAACTAGTCATAGCTTGTATAATTCAGGCAAACAATATGCTGTTTGTATTCACAGCTATGCACACAAAAGAAAAGCCAACTTAACATATTGCTTAATCAGGGGAACTCTGAGTTGGGTGGACTTCAAAAGGACAGGAAGTTGAGCTGATGTGTTCAAATTTGTTCACTCAACAAATACTGCTCGAAGTTAGCTGAATTTGAACAAGCTTGTTGAGTAAAATTACAAATTCATGTTTGCTCAAAACCAATCATCTTCATATTTCCCTGCAGGTTTGTTTTCAGAATTGTTGATTTAATCTTATGCTACATTTTTCTGAACTAACCCAATCTGTTAGTAGTTGTACTTATTGCACCAGTTACTGAGATGGCTGTTCCAGTTGAGATGATTTAGGTCTCATTAATCAATCTTCTCTACCCCAGCAGTCAATTTTGGATATCCTTACTCTGGCTGGATTCCTCAAAAAATTACATCACTTTGCAAGCCAGCATACAGTGTTTTGCAGGGTTGTGTCAGACCAGTGTGTTATGGTGTAATTAGACCCTCAAACATCTTAGAACTTTAGCATCCAGGCAATGGAGGTGCAATTTCTGCATACTACGCCTTTTAAAGCTTGCAAATATAGTGCTCTGTAAGTTAATTTATATGTCATAATAATTGACTGACTTACTTGACTTAAGCCTTTGGCTCCTATGAGGAGCATAGGCCATTGACAAATGTACTCCATCTCACTCGGTTTGGGGCAAGTGTCACGCCCTGATCTTAGAGACGTTTTATTTTTCTATTTGGTTAGGTCAGGGTGTGATTTGTGTGGGCATTCTACGTTTTCTATTTCTTTGTTTTTGGCCAAGTGTGGTTCCCAATCAGAGGCAGCTGTCTATCATTGTCTCTGATTGGGAATCATACTTAGGCAGCCTTTTTCCCACCTAATGTTGTGGGTAATTATTTATTTTCTGTCTACCACAGTTGCGTCACGTTCTGGTTCACTTTATTAAAGATGTGGAATTACATGCACGTTGCGCCTTGGCTCATCTATGACGGAGTTTGAAGACAGTGAACGTGACTGCAAGTTTTTCAGATCATACCACTTGAGGCGGCTTTCAGTCATTTCTGTCTTACAATTAATTTTTTGTATTATAATAAGACTTATAATATGTTGTGTATCCGTCTCTCTGTCAGAATGGGCTGGGCCTGCTGCACTGTGCCGCCCAGCGGGGTCATAGCAGAGTGCTGGAGTTCATCATGGAGGACCTAGTAGAGGATGTACTGCTGGACAGGGTGGACAATGTGACTGCCCCACACCACATTACCGGTTCTTCACTAGCACGCTTTCTGCACTTTCCTAGTTCTTTCAAAGACCTTTCATAGCAAATTCCTTGAACTGGTATTTTTCTGGGAGTGCTTTCCTTTCCCAGTACTTTCCCAGTACTGTCCTAGGGCTTTCCTTTCCTTATACTCTCCCTGTGTATGCTTTAGTCTCAACCCTGCCTGGTTACATGATTTACAAGGGAAATTGATGATGACACAATTTTAAAAAATCTTGTTTACTTTAAGAATTTGATGCAGTATCACCACCCTCTGTGCACAACAGATACCTTGAGGGTTTACTATGCTAGCTATTATTTATCCTGTGCCATGTTAGATGTGTTTACTAGGATGTCAAACCTGCTTGTCGCATGTTGGCTGGACATCAGTGACAATCAAGCCCCACCCCCCCAACAGCCAACTGTTGCTTACAGAGTGACAGACTAGTCCCTTGCTCTGTTGGCTAAAACGGTTGGCTTGTGTGTTTGTGCAGGAGGTTATTAGTTCGAGCCCTGCTTGGGGCAGAACAGAAGACACGGTTATTCCATACTGTCAATACTTTCATACTGTAATTTGGTCATATTGTCATTAGTGTCATTTGGTCATACTGTGATGTTGTCATTACTGTTACTGTCTTCTTCTAGTTAATCCCTCACTCCCTGTTTTACTGTCAGTCTGGGAAGACCGCGTTTCACCTGGCTGCAGAACATGGACAACTAGAGGTGGTTGAGTTCCTCATCGGTATGGGCTGCACTCACGGCCTCAAGGATAAGGTAGGTTCAGACGTTGACACATGTCCACACATACACACTTATAGGTTAATACATGATTAGGCTAGTATTACAGTAGCGAGAGAGTAAACATGAACTTTAAACACCTTTGGAAAACGTGTTTACATGACTTTTGGTGTGTGTTTGTAACTAAGATGTTATCATGTAAATATAACATGATGTCTTTGATGTGTTTATATATATTGTATAGGATGAAAACATGGCCATCCATCTAGCAGCCAAGCATGGACATAACGAGGTCCTGCAGAAGTTAGTTGAGACAGGAGTGGACATTGACGAGAGAAACATAGTGAGTAAAGAACATATTGTCACTGTCAGGTGTGGTGTAGGGTTAAAAGCAGCCCAGAAACTATATTTGATATTCAATGCCTTTCAGCTGTCGTGGTTCCTGCTTCACTTTATATGGATAATGATGAGAGAGAAAAAGTTTACTATGAATTTATGTTTTGCTTCTAAACCTTTATTTTTCCAGGAAATAACATTCTATTTTACTATAATAATTAGGCTTACTGCTACTTGTTCTATTTTATATGGTTGATTATTCCCTATTCTGTTGATAGAATGTAAAGCTGATATTTGATATTTGGTTCTCCAGGACGGACTGACACCTCTGCACCTGTCCTCTGATGGAGGTCACTATGAATGTGTCAAACTACTGCTGGAGGCCTGCTGTAATGTCAACGCGCTGACAAACGTAAGGGTCAACTTTCAATTAACTATAACTCATAAAGGCTTTATAGAGCATTCATCTATATATTCATATAGCTGTAAACGTATGGGCAGAGGACCACCTAGAAGTGGGTGCTTCCTATGCACTGACTGGGACCTTCTCTTCCAAGACAATGGTGTTAAAACTCTTGCAGAGACAGGCATGGATGATAATACATGATTTCTAAAGCATCTAAATGTCTTAGAAAGGGTTTATAAAGACTTAAGTAAATTGTAATTAGTTTAAAGTAGTACCTGATTATCACACTTACATTTAAGACTGAATCTGAGATGGATAGATAATTGGATAGATGTATAATGTCAAAGTGCCAACTAAAGTGTGAGACTGAGAGGTACATTAGTGAGTCTGATCTGTGACCTGTCCCACTATGTTGTTGTCTGTGCAGAAGAATATGAATGCCCTCCACTACGTGGCCCAGCACGGCTTTGAGAGAGAGACCAGTCTGCTACTGGAGGCGGGCGTCAACACAGACACGGTGGATGGCGTGAGTATGCAAGCCAACCTTTAAACATACTGTACATACTACACTAGTTTGTGCATCGGTTAGCTCCCCTGTTGGTAGCACTTATTGCAACTTGGTTAGCTCCTCTTTCAAATTACAATAGTGAACAGCCAGGTCTTTTAGTTAAGCCCAACAGCTCAGAATACACCAGTAGGGTTCAGCATCTGCACCATGTCTTCTCCACTTTCTCTTTTCCTACTCAGAGAATTGGTGCCACATTTGTTTGTATAATTCAGTGCATGTCCTACATTGACGTTTTCAGTGAAAGTGTTTTATTTACATTATTTTTTAAGGAGTAGGACAGTCCCACTCCTCTCATATGTTTGTTGTATTGGATAGAGAGAGTCAATAAACAGGTGTTCTGCCATGCTAGTTTTAAACCCATGCTGCAGCAGTAGGGTCCTGGAGGCAGCAGCTTAGACCACTGGATCCGCCCAAGACACAAAAGGTGTTTTTTCAGTGCCTCAGTGCAGAATAGGTTCTCTCCATAGATCTTTGTTTTAGTTTGTGTTTGAAACAAGACCACAAGCTACAGTACAACAGGCCTTTTCCTCCCACGTACCACTAATCAAAAGAGAACCATCGCACTCCCCCAGAAGCTTGGCTTGTGTGTAAAACCCACCAATTCAGACAAACAGAGGTGTAATGGGTTCTTACTGAATACCCGTCTGTGTAAGTTATCCCTGATGCAGTGACCATTATAAAACACATTGAATAATGAAGTAAGCTTTATGTAATGTCTTTTTGAGTGCGAACTCATTACACCTCCTTGTTCCTCCCACACCTCTGGAACTCCCTCAATGACAATCTCAAAGCTGCTCAGACTGTTGGTGCATTTAAAGCAGGCCTTAAGACTCATCTCTATCGGCTGGACTAGCCTCGTTCCAAAAGCAGGCCTTAAGACTCATCTCTATCGGCTGGACTAGCCTCGTTCCTAAAGCAGGCCTTAAGACTCATCTCTATCGGCTGGACTAGCCTCGTTCCTAAAGCAGGCCTTAAGACTCATCTCTATCAGCTGGACTAGCCTCGTTCCTAAAGCAGGCCTTAAGACTCATCTCTATCGGCTGGACTAGCCTCGTTCCTAAAGCAGGCCTTAAGACTCATCTCTATCGGCTGGACTAGCCTCGTTCCTAAAGCAGGCCTTAAGACTCATCTCTATCGGCTGGACTAGCCTCGTTCCTAAAGCAGGCCTTAATACTCATCTCTATCAGCTGGACTAGCCTCGTTCCTAAAGCAGGCCTTAAGACTCATCTCTATCCTGGACTAGCCTAAAGCAGGCCTTAAGACTCATCTCTGTCGGCTGGACTAGCCTCGTTCCTAAAGCAGGCCTTAAGACTCATCTCTGTCAGCTGGACTAAAGCAGGCCTTAAGACTCAGCCTCGCAGGCCTTAAGACTAAAGCAGGCCTTAAGACTCATCTCTATCAGCTGGACTAGCCTCGTTCCTAAAGCAGGCCTTAATACTCATCTCTATCAGCTGGACTAGCCTCGTTCCTAAAGCAGGCCTTAATACTCATCTCTATCAGCTGGACTAGCCTCGTTCCTAAAGCAGGCCTTAATACTCATCTCTATCAGCTGGACTAGCCTCGTTCCTAAAGCAGGCCTTAATACTCATCTCTATCAGCTGGACTAGCCTCGTTCCTAAAGCAGGCCTTAATACTCATCTCTATCAGCTGGACTAGCCTCGTTCCTAAAGCAGGCCTTAATACTCATCTCTATCAGCTGGACTAGCCTCGTTCCTAGACTCCTATTGTTGTTTTCATGATATTGTTATATATTTTTAAATGTCTTGTTAAATATATTTCCTAGTTTATATTTCATTTTATGCACTTTGAGATTATTCTTGCATAATGAAAAGCGCTTTACAAGTATAATTTATTATTATTTACGTGGCATCTGTATGTGGTAACCATCAATGTGTATCTAATTTGACCTTGTGTTTTGAACAGCAACACACATCCCCTCTTCACATCGCCGTGCTCCACAATCACACCGAGGTGGTACGGCTGCTAATAGACGCTGAATGTGATCTGGACATATCTGACAATGTGAGTAATGTTTCCACTCTCTATGGGGTTACGCAAACACCTTACTGTATGGAAACATTCTATGCATTCAATGATTTGTTAGGCCAATGGTGCATCGTGTACCTTAAAGTGTCTGTATCGACTCTGAGTCATCAGGTTGCGTGATCTGTGTTTGATGTTGTTTACATTATCATTGAGGTAAAGACCATAGAACAGAAGGCTTCTGTACAGGAACTGCCATAACACTTGTAACACTAATGACCTAATTCATCTCTCTTTTTTCCCCTCTTTTTCTGTCTCACTCTCTCGTTCTTTCTCCCTTCCCTCTCTACCTCCTTCCTTACAGAGGCTCCAGACAGCCCTGCACATCGCAGCAGAGCATGGAAGACAGGACATCGCTGAGATGATCCTCATAGCTGGGGTAAACCTCAAACTACTGGATAAGGTATTTGATTTAATCTCATTTTAAAGGGTAATTTTTTATCTTGTTCTTTATTTACCTTTAGAAGTGAAGTGATCCATTAAAACATGGCGGAGCAAACAAGAACGCCTGTATGTGGGCGTTGTAATGGATTGTTAATAACGCGTGGATAAAACCTCTTGAAATTTGTTATCTAATTTCCAATGTGGTTGGACAACTCATTGAGGGTATCAATCACTGAAGATATGGTATCTAAATCGTATCAATACAGATAACATGTTTCACTGACAGTCACACTTGCAATAAAAATTCAATAATGTCAACTTTATTTTCATTGATGGTATGAAAGCTTCCATTTATTTTCAAATCTCATCAGTCTGGCACAGCAGACGCTTCCTCCTGTGAGTAATAGTCCTGAGACTAGGTTAACATCTCATGGGCTCTTTGTGTAGTATGGGACCAGCCAGTGTCTCACTGGTTTAATGAAATCATTTCCCCTATTCCCGTTAAAGTGTGTTTAAAGGGCTCAAGCATTATTTAATTCCAGTCTGAAGACTATGCCAGGATCCTGTTCATCAGAGCACACTGGAGAAAAACATTTTGCAACAGAAAACAACAAGTATTGCTTATTAGATAAGTTTAGGTAGTACCTCTCATTTCACTGTTTCCCCCCGAATTAGTGCTAATGAACTGGACCCAGGTGAATTAGTGCTAATGAACTGGACCCAGGTGAATTAGTGCTAACTAACTGGACCCAGGTGAATTAGTGCTAACTAACTGGACCCTGGTGAATTAGTGCTAACTAACTGGACACAGGTGAATTAGTGCTAACTAACTGGACACAGGTGAATTAGTGCTAACTAACTGGACACAGGTGAATTAGTGCTAACTAACTGGACACAGGTGAATTAGTGCTAACTAACTGGACACAGGTGAATTAGTGCTAACGAACTGGACACAGGTGAATTAGTGCTAACGAACTGGACACAGGTGAATTAGTGCTAACGAACTGGACCCAGGTGAATTAGTGCTAACGAACTGGACACAGGTGAATTAGTGCTAACGAACTGGACACAGGTGAATTAGTGCTAACGAACTGGACACAGGTGAATTAGTGCTAACGAACTGGACACAGGTGAATTAGTGCTAACTAACTGGACACAGGTGAATTAGTGCTAACTAACTGGACACAGGTGAATTAGTGCTAACTAACTGGACCCAGGTGAATTAGTGCTAACGAACTGGACCCAGGTGAATTAGTGCTAACGAACTGGACCCAGGTGAATTAGTGCTAACGAACTGGACCCAGGTGAATTAGTGCTAACTAACTGGACCCAGGTGAATTAGTGCTAACTAACTGGACCCAGGTGAATTAGTGCTAACTAACTGGACCCAGGTGAATTAGTGCTAACTAACTGGACCCAGGTGAATTAGTGCTAACTAACTGGACCCAGGTGAATTAGTGCTAACTAACTGGACCCAGGTGAATTAGTGCTAACTAACTGGACCCAGGTGAATTAGTGCTAACTAACTGGACCCAGGTGAATTAGTGCTAACTAACTGGACCCAGGTGAATTAGTGCTAACTAACTGGACCCAGGTGAATTAGTGCTAACTAACTGGACCCAGGTGAATTAGTGCTAACTAACTGGACCCAGGTGAATTAGTGCTAACTAACTGGACCCAGGTGAATTAGTGCTAACTAACTGGACCCAGGTGAATTAGTGCTAACTAACTGGACCCAGGTGAATTAGTGCTAACTAACTGGACCCAGGTGAATTAGTGCTAACTAACTGGACCCAGGTGAATTAGTGCTAACTAACTGGACCCAGGTGAATTAGTGCTAACTAACTGGACCCAGGTGAATTAGTGCTAACTAACTGGACCCAGGTGAATTAGTGCTAACTAACTGGACCCAGGTGAATTAGTGCTAACTAACTGGACCCAGGTGAATTAGTGCTAACTAACTGGACCCAGGTGAATTAGTGCTAACGAACTGGACCCTGGTGAATTAGTGCTAACGAACTGGACCCTGGTGAATTAGTGCTAACGAACTGGACACAGGTGAATTAGTGCTAACGAACTGGACACAGGTGAATTAGTGCTAATGAACTGGACCCAGGTGAATTAGTGCTAATTAACTGGACCCAGGTGAATTAGTGCTAATTAACTGGACCCAGGTGAATTAGTGCTAATTAACTGGACCCAGGTGAATTAGTGCTAATTAACTGGACCCAGGTGAATTAGTGCTAATGAACTGGACCCAGGTGAATTAGTGCTAATGAACTGGACCCAGGTGAATTAGTGCTAATGAACTGGACAAATGAGTGTTTTAGGTGAATTAGTGCTAACAGAACTGGACAAGGTGAATTAAACACACACCCTGCTTTGTGAACTGGACACAGGTGAATTAGTGCTAATGAACTGGACCCAGGACCCAGGTGAATTAGTGCTAATGAACTGGACCCAGGACCCAGGTGATGTACTGTATGTCATGTTGAATCCAGTGTTGTGGCTGTGTGTTGGTACTCTCAGCAGGGGAAGACTTCTCTGGAGGTGGCAGCCAGAGGAAACCATGTCATCTTAGTGGACATGATCATCAAAGCAGACCGGTTTTACAAGTGGGAAAAGGTAGGTTCATATTTAAACGCAAATGTAAAAACTCTTTCCATCATTGAACTGCAAGGTAGCGCCTGCAGCTCTCCTTGTTCATGTTGAGATCGACTACTTTAGGTCTTCGCAGCTGTACCAGATCATCACGATTCCGAAATGAGTGTTTTAGAATTTCAGAATAAAATATCAGTCTGCTTCACAGCTCAACTGCAATGCAGTCAATCTCAAACACACACCCTTTCTTTGTGTACCAGGACAACGTGATCAGCGACGATGATTTGTGGCTGGGGAAGCAGCTGAGCTTTAAGCAGGACCACCAGGTGGAGACCCAGCACCTGCGCTCTGTCACGTGGAGGCTGGCCACCAAAGACCTGTCCCGCGGGGAGTGGAAGAGCCTCGCACAACACTGGGGCTTCACGGATGCCCACATACGCTCCATAGAGCAGCAGTGGACAGGTGAAGTGTTGGCTTGGTCTAGAAATAACCCCCAGAGCCAAGCTCGTTGTAATTTTCTGATCTGAAGCAATCACATAGAAAGCTAGATGGAAAAGTTGAATTTTCACTTAGACCTATCTGATTTTAAGGGCGCTTCCGCCATATTGCTTACATTCATATGATTCCTTCAGATCTGTAAACACCAAAGAGCCTAAGGAATAAGGAGTTAGCAGCCTGGGCGGACAGGTAGCCTTTAGGTGAGAGAGGCTGACCAGTAGCCACAGGGTTGCTGGTTCAACCTAGAGGGTTAATTGACAGATCCCAGGTACCATATCCTGCCGTTGTGCCCTTGAGCAAGGCACTTAAGCCCAGAACTGTCCTTATTGTAGCCCACCTATTTTATATAAGTCTCTTATGACATTCACATATGTTAGGTACAAAGAGCTTCAAGGAGCATGGGCACCGTATGTTGCTGATCTGGCTGCATGGAGTAGTCATCGCAGGGGAGAACCCAATCAAAGGCCTGTATGAGGGACTGACGGGGATCTCCAGGACCGACCTAGCTGGTGAGTCAATGGAACGGGGGACGGGAGTCACCACCCATCAGGTATTCGAACCTGAGCACCAGGGCACAATGGGCGAATAGCATTTTTTTAAATCAAAAACAACAATGGATGTTCTTATCGGACTGTACTGTCCAATCATTGTCACTCATTTCATGCCTACTGAACACTGCCCAGCTTCCATCTAGACCACACTGCTGTCTAGCCTGGGGGAGGTAGTTGTCCAAAAGCTTTATGAGCATATTATATAGTGGTGTAAAGTAACTAAGTAAAAATACTTAGAGTAGTTTAAGTAATACTTCAATCTTTTGGTATTTGTTTCATTAGCCCATTGTTGATATAGTCCAAAAATGTTTTGCATGTCAGCAATGAAGTTTTCATGATATATAAGTAGAGAAATACAGCCAGTAAGATGCATTTTGCATCATAAGATGCTGTGTTTTGCATTTTGCATTATAAGATGCTGTGTTTTGCATTTTGCATCATAAGATGCTGTGTTTTGCATCAGAGGATGCTGTGTTTTGCATCATAAGATGCTGTGTTTTGCATCATAAGATGCTGTGTTTTGCATCATAAGATGCTGTGTTTTGCATCATAAGATGCTGTGTTTTGCATTTTGCATCATAAGATGCTGTGTTTTGCATCAGAGGATGCTGTGTTTTGCATCACAGCGGCTGTATTTCTGTACTTTGAAAGGTTTCTGAACTTTACATTATTATTTATATTGTTGACAACTTTGACTTTTATTCTAAAACAGTCCTAAAGCAAATATGTACTTTTTACTCCCATACATTTTCCCTGTCACCCAAAAGCACTGGTCACATTTCGAGTGCTCAGGTAGGACAGCAATATAATCCAATTCAATTACCAATATAACAGGTTTTCATCCCTACTGCCACTTTTCTGGCGAACTCACTAAACACAAATTCTGCATTTAGAAATTGTCTGAGTTTTGGAGTGTGCCCCTGGCTCTCCGTAAATTTAAAAAACAAGAAAATTGTATCGTCTGGTTTGCTTAATATAAGGAATTTGATGTATAGCCTCTTCCCTGTCAAGGAATACTCCGTAAATTTAAAAAGATGCAAGAAAATTGTATCGTGTCTGGTTTGCTTAATCATATAAGAGCGTCTGCTAAATGACTTAATGTATAGTATTTACTTGTACTTTTCTCAAGAATTACAATTTAGTACCTTTTCCACCACTGATATTGTGGTTATTAATTACATAAGTACATTAAATGCTGGTTTGACCATCTTTTATCATCTCTACCAGTAATGGTCCGTAGCCCGTAGGTCAACTTGAATGAACAAGGAGTTTCCTTTTTCTTTTTCAACAGAAAGCATCAGACAGAAGGCAAATGCAGACACAAGCTCTCCCAAGAAATGCACCGCCATGTGAACAAGTCCATCCTGAAACACACTGATATACTGCAGGAATAAATGGCCATCCCAGGGTTCAAAACTACAAATAGTGTCTGAATAAAGTTAACACACTAAACAAAATATAAATGCAACATGTAAAGTGTTGGTCCCAAGTTTAATGACCTGAAATAAATTCTCAGAAATGGTCCATAAGCACAAAAAGCTTATTTCTCTCAAATTTTGTGCACAAATTTGTTTACATCCCTGTTAGTGAACATTTCTCCTTTGCCAAGATAATCCATCTGCCTGACAGGTGTGGCATATCAAGAAGCTGATTAAACAGCATGATCATTATACAGGTGTACCTTGAATAATAGAAGGCAACTCCAAAATGTACAGATTTGTCACACAACACAATGCCACAGATGTTTTATGTTTTGAGGGAGCATAACATTGGAATGCTGACTGCATGAATGTCCACCAGAGCTGTTGCCAGAGAATTTAATGTCCATAAGCCTCAAGTCATTTGAGAGAATTTGGCAGTACGTCCAACCGGCCTAATCCATAGATTAGGACTTAATTAAATTATTTCAATTGACTGCTGTCCTTATATAAACTGTAACTCAGTAAAATCTTTGAAATTGTTGCATGTTGTGTTTATATTTTTGTTCTGTATATATTTAATACTTATGGAGGCACCCATGTAAATATATCTAATATGTTATGGTGCCCAGCAACCTGTAATTCGACCCCTGGATCAGTCAAGGATCCATGTATGTCTGTCATACAGAGAACTATAGCAGTCAGTGTTTTTCTCTTAGTTCAACTGAATTAAATGTTAAGAGTTTTTTGTGTGTGGGGTGGTGCACTGTAAATGTGAAAAATATTTGCTCTACTGGTGCAGGTGCAATGAAAATAAATGTTCTACTGAGCCATTATATTTCCATATTCTAGGCATGGCCTAACTATCTAGGCACCATGCATTTAAGACCACTTGTTGTTTAGCCTAAAAGGCAAAGAGGGCATAATAAATTAACAATCACCATCTTTTTCATGCCTTTTAATAAAACAAATATTCTACCATTTAATTTTTTCATACCTGAGAAGTAAAACAAATGTTTTTCTCTACATCTGCCATATTAATAGAATGCTTTTTTCAATGTTTTACTAGCGAGACCACTTGTTTTATACTGCTTTCAGCTGTGTGGTGAAGTATTCCACATTGCTCTCTTCTGTACCGGACTGCAATGCCAACTCAGTCTACTAAATTACAACTGTTCATGACTATGCAGCTCAATAACTAAAATAGGTGGTGGTTCTACCACATGGTAGATTTTTACCATAAAATTCCATACATATTGTGTAAAGATCCGTTTTTAACAAATACTTAACTGTTTTCTATTTTCTTGTATTGATGGACTGTTATTTAGTTGATCACTGTTTGGCTTGGACATTTAGGTCAATTAAACAATTGATGATCAACAACTAATGAGGTATGAATTTGTTAATTGACTTTCTATACAGAAACATTTTTTTTCTTTAAAAATATATATTTTAAGTGTATTTTGAAGATTTATTGCCATATTAAATAGATGACAGGGATATAGTGGAGAGTTGAGTGGTGGAACAGGGGATCAAACTGCTGCCTTCACTGTCATGTGATCCAGGGGGCAGCAGAACTACCACTAGACCAGGGTTCCCCAACTGGCAGCCTGCGGGCCAAATTCTGTGCTTTTCTTTGGCATTCCAAGTTTTCTGAATACCAAGAAATCAGCTTCAATTGATTTTAATTTGGTAAATCTGTTCCCAATTATTTCCACGAATAATAGAGACATAATATTGATATGAAAGGTTTGAAAGTACGTTATATTCCAATATATCTGTTTGGGCTTCTTGCAGTTCATTTGCAGTTTACAAATTATTTGTAATTACACTACCGTTCAAAAGTTTGGGGTCGCTTAGAAATGTCCACATTTTTTCGTCCATTTAAAATAGCATCAAATTGATCAGAAATACAGTGTAGACATTGTTAATGAGGCGACTCCGGAATGCTGAACTTCTAGGCAGAGTTGCAAAGAAAAAGCCATATCTCAGATTGGCCAATAAAAAAGATTAAAAAAATATTAAGATGGGCAAAAGAACACAGACACTGGACAGAAGAACTCTGCCTAGAAGGCCAGCATCCCGGAGTTGCCTCTTCACTGTTGAAGTTGAGACTGGTGTTTTGAGGGTACTATTTAATGAAGCTGCCAGTTGAGGACTTGTGAGGCGTCTGTTTCTCAAACTAGACACTAATGTACTTGTCCTCTTGCTCAGTTGTGCACCGGGGCCCCCCACTCTTCTTTCTATTCTGGTTAGAGCCAGTTTGTGCTGTTCTGTGAAGGGAGTAGTACACAGCGTTGTACCAGATCTTTAGTTCCTTGGCAATTTCTCGCATGGAATAGCCTTAATTTCTTAGAAGAAGAATAGACTGACACGTTTCAGAAGAAAGTTATTTGTTTCTGGCCATTTTGAGACTGTAATCGAACCCACAAATGCTGATGCTCCAGACACTCAACTAGTCTAAAGGGCAGTTGTATTGCTTCTTTAAGCAGAACAACAGTTTTCAACTGTGCTAACATAATTGCAAAAGGGTTTTCTAATGATCAATTAGCCTTTTAAAATTATAAACTTGGATTAGCTAACACAAAGAGCCATTGGAACACAGGAGTGATGGTTGCTGATAATGGGTCTCTGTACACCTATGTAGATAAAAACATTAAAATAAAAAAATCAGCAGTTTCCAGCTACAAAAGTAATTTACAACATTAACAATGTCTACACTGTATTTCTGATCAATTTGATGTTATTTTAATGGACACAAAAAAAAGTGCTTTTTTTCAAAAACATGGACAGTTCTAAGTTTTTAAATTTATTTTTTATTTCACCTTTATTGAACCAGGTAGGCTAGTTGAACAAGTTCTCATTTGCAACTGCGACCTGGCCAAGATAAAGCAAAGCAGTGTGACACAGACAACAACACAGAGTTACACATGGAGTAAACAATAAACAAGCCAATAACACAAACAAATCAATGACACAGTAGAGAAAAGAAAGTCTATATACAGTGTGTGCAAAAGGCATGAGGAGGTAGGCAATAAATAGGCAATAGGCGCGAATAGTTACAATTTAGCAGATTAACACTGGAGTGATAAATGAGCAGATGATGATGTGCAAGTAGAGATACTGGTGTGCAAAAGAGCAGAAAAGTAAATCAAATAAAAACAGTATGGGGATGAGGTAGGTAGATTGGGTGGGCTATTTAGAGATGGACTATGTACAGCTGCAGCGATCGGTTAGCTGCTCAGATAGTTGATGTTTAAAGTTGGTGAGGGAAATAAAAGTCTCCAACTTCAGCGATTTTTGCAAATCATTCCAGTCACTGGCAGCAGAGAACTGGAAGGAAAGGCGGCCAAATGAGGTCTTGGCTTTGGGGATGATCAGTGAGATATACCTGCTGGAACGTGTGCTACGGGTGGGTGTTGTTATCGTGACCAGTGAACTGAGACAAGGCGGAGCTTTACCTAGCATAGACTTATAGATGACCTGGAACCAGTGGGTCTGGCGATGAATATGTAGCGAGGGCCAGCCGACTAGAGCATACAAGTCACAGTGGTGGGTGGTATAAGGTGATTTGGTAACAAAACGGATGGCACTGTGATAGACTGCATCCAGTTTGCTGAGTAGAGTGTTGGAAGCTATTTTGTAGATGACATCACTGAAGTTGAGGATCGGTAGGATAGTCAGTTTTACGAGGGTGCATTTGGCGGCGTGAGTGAAGTAGGCTTTGTTGCGAAATAAAAATCTGATTCTAGACTTTATTTTTGATTGGAGATGTTTAATATGAGTCTGGAAGGAGAGTTTACAGTCTACATACATTTGGTTTTACTAGCGTTTAAGAGCAGTTGGAGGCCACGGAAGGAGTGTTGTATGGCATTGAAGCTCGTTTGGAGGTTAGTTAGCAGTGTCCAAGGAAGGGCCAGGTGGATTTGGGAATCGCCCGCAGCAAGAGTGACATTATTGATATATACAGAGAAGAGAGTTGGCCCGAGAATTGAACCCTGTGGTACCCCCATAGAGACTGCCAGGGGTCCGGAAAACATGCCCTCCAATTTGACACACTGAACTCTGTCTGCAAAGTAGTTGGTGAACCAGGCGAGGCAGTCATTAGAAAAACCAAGGTTATTGAGTCTGCCGATAAGAATACGGTGATTGACCGAGTCGAAAGCCTTGGCCAGGTCGATGAAGACGGCTGCACAGTACTGTCTTTTATCGATGGCGGTTATGATATCGTTTAGTACCTTGAGCGTGGCTGAGGTGCACCCGTGACCGGCTCGGAAGTCGGATTACACGGCGGGATTCGAAATGGTCAGTGATCTGTTATTAACTTGGCTTTCGAAGACTTTAGATAGGCAGGGCAGGATGGATGTAGGTCTGTAACAGTTTGGGTCTAGGGTGTCACCCCATTTGAAGAGGGGGATGACTGCGGCAGCTTTCCAATCTTTAGGGATCTCGGACGATACGAAAAAGAGGTTGAACAGGCTGGTAATAGGGGTTGCAACAATGACGACGGATTGTTTTAGAAAGACAGGGTCCAGATTGTCTAGCCCAGCTTATTTGTACTGGTCCAGGTTTTGCAGCTCTTTCAGAAAATCTGCTGTCTGGATTTGGGTGAAGGAGAAGCTGGGAGGCTTGGGTGAGTAGCTGCATGGGGGGGCTGAGCTGTTGGCCGGGGTTGGAGTAGCCAGGAGGAAGGCATGGCCAGCCGTTGAGAAATGCATATTGAAATTTTTGATTATCATGGATTTATCATTGGTGACAGTGTTGCCTAGCCTCAGTGCAGTGGGCAGCTGGGAGGAGGTGCTCTTATTCTCCATGAACTTTAGTGTCCCAAAACTTTTGAGTTAGAGCTACAGGATGCGAATTTCTGCTTGAAAAAGCTAGACTTGGCTTTCCTGACTGACTGCGTGTATTGGTTCCTGACTTCCCTGAACAGTTGCATATTGTGGGGACTATTCATGCTATTGCAGTCCACAATAAAAAAAGTGACCCCAAACCTTTGAACGGTAGTGTATGTTCCAACCCCATGACCATCCGCTCGAGAAAAATAAAAATCATCCCATAGCTGATTGTAGTTGATGATCCCTGCAATAGGCCATGGCTGAATGTAGTTATTGATCCCTGCAATAGACCATGGCTGAATGTAGTTATTGATCCCTGCAATAGACCATGGCTGATTGTAGTTGATGATCCCTGCAATGGACCATGGCTGAATGTAGTTATTGATCCCTGCAATAGACCATGGCTGAATCCCTGCAATAGACCATGGCTGAATGTAGTTATTGATCCCTGCAATAGACCATGGCTGAATGGAGTTATTGATCCCTGCAATAGACCATGGCTGAATGTAGTTATTGATCCCTGCAATAGACCATGGCTGAATGTAGTTATTGATCCCTGCAATAGACCATGGCTGAATGTAGTTATTGATCCCTGCAATAGACCATGGCTGATTGTAGTTGATGATCCCTGCAATGGACCATGGCTGAATGTAGTTATTGATCCCTGCAATAGACCATGGCTGAATGTAGTTATTGATCCCTGCAATAGACCATGGCTGAATGTAGTTATTGATCCCTGCAATAGACCATGGCTGAATGGAGTTATTGATCCCTGCAATAGACCATGGCTGAATGTAGTTATTGATCCCTGCAATAGACCATGGCTGAATGTAGTTATTGATCCCTGCAATAGACCATGGCTGAATGTAGTTATTGATCCCTGCAATAGACCATGGCTGAATGGAGTTATTGATCCCTGCAATAGACCATGGCTGAATGTAGTTATTGATCCCTGCAATAGACCATGGCTGAATGGAGTTATTGATCCCTGCAATAGACCAACCCCCAGCATTATGGAAAATGTTCTAACATGACATCTTGCATTTATTGTGCTTTACATCATTCCAGCACAAATAGGATTTAGGCATTCATAACAGCATATAACAACCTATGGAAATGCATCGCAAGTTGGTTGAAATTACACAAAACCCCACATGGCAGGGCATGTTTTCAAGAAGGCTTTATTCAATTACAAATTAAATTTAACATTATACATCATTTCTTCCGACTAACATCCTCAGCTGTATATCTAATCAGTGCAGGTTTTCTAGCTTACCAAGTATCGCCACGGTTGGCAGAGTTAACCATAAACATAGAAGGAAAAACATGGAATTCAAAAGTGCAACATCAATTAAATGCATGAGATTTATATCACATAAGGCAAAAGGTTCATAACATGGCATCGTATTGCGTTTCTTCTCTCAAAGCAACGTAGCCAATTACGCTCTATTTACAGTAACAGTGATAATTAAAATATATATATTTTTAACTGTAAAGTAAAAATAGTATCAGTTCAACTTGTGGATTGATTGTATTCAATATCATAGAAAAAACAGAAAGAAGATCAGGTGAAGAGATGACCTTTTTTAACAAGTGGATCCATAGATCCGTGTGACCAGTCGTGGCGACTGGGTGATGATGGTTGAGATCATAGAAATTACAGAAATAGAATTGAGTCATTCTAATTTCTATGGTTGACATTTTCTTGGCTGTTTTGCTGGTCAGGGAAATGTAGTTCCCATAGTTCTGCCCCACAGAATCAGCCAATCCGGTTCTATGGTTCTGGCCTGTCGGTCAGAGCTGGGAGAGAGGAGAAGGTGCTGGGTAACAGTCTCGTCATTGGTCGTTGGCGCTATTCAGCAGGTGGCTCTTCTGCACCTCCAGCTCCTCTGCGCTCACCATGTCCGAGTTGATGGCGGCGTACCGCGTCCCGTGGAACTGCCGCAGGTGAATCTGAGGAGAGGGGTCGAGACAGAGGGAACATGTTCAGAAATAGTCTATATGAAGTTACATGCAGGAAGCCTCATGACCGTCCTTACAGAATGTAAGCTTGAGATCAGGATGTTGGTACAAGGCTAAGTTGCAGGTACAATAAGTAAAGTCAGGACAGAAAGAGTGGTAACCCCACACTGTTGAATGTTCTAACAATTCTCAGACTCGTACATCTAGTAGTGTAGCCTCGTTAATGTATTAAACATGTGAGTTTGTGAGGAATCCAGCAGTGCAGGCTCCTGCACATTTCTTATTGACGTTTCATTGTGTACTACTATGGTGCTATTTCTATGGAAACAACCTTAAACGGTCATAGACCACAAGCATCACTATGTACCATTTGGTACCAGATAGTTACCAATTGTGCTGACTTTGATGTAAGTCAAGTATCCATTATTGGTACATAGTTACTAGTGTAGTTAGTTAATACCAATGTACATGCTGGAAATAAAAGATTTTGGGCTGCATCTCCAAACATCAGAAAGACAATCTTGAAAAGCACCACTTAAAACATAGTCAAACACTTGACACTAGGGATTAACAAGGGATGTCAGTGATCAAAACCTCTTTTGTAGCACAGATGCAGCTGGTTGGGTTACCCTGCAGAGGAAGCTGTGGTATCAAGTGTTTGACTATGTTTAGTGGTGCTATTCAAGATTGTGGTCCATTTGGTGGTTTTAGATACAGACAAAGATCTTTATTTTACAGCCTGATTTCCAGCTAGTACTTGGTATGTACATTGGTATTAACTAACTACAGTAGTAACTATGTACCAATAATGGATACTTGACTTACATCAAAGTCAGCACAATTGGTAACTAACGAGTCTGAGAATTGTTAGAACATTCAACAGTGTGGGGTTACCACTCTTTCTGTCATTGACTTTAATGACGTGCCAAGTTCAATACAATTTTAAAAATAAACACCGGTAGCCGGAATCAACACCTCACATTTCCCGAGAAAATAAAATGACAAGATCTGAGACATTACAACAATGTCGCACTAAAGCAATTCCACAAAATACACAACATGCGCAGCAGCAAATATTGGCAAAAAATAAAATAGCACATTATCCAAACAGGTTTTCACATGGAAACCTTGAGCATAATTGACACCGCCGGACTGCACACGAGACCCGAATGCAGTTTATAGAGTTCTCATCAGAACTGAAATTGGATCCCGGTCTGACCGAAGCCCGGGGAGCTGAAGCCCGAGCCCAGGCCTGACATCACAGAAATTAAGTGCAAAAAAAATGAATAAAAAGATTTGTAGAAAAGTGTATATTGACATAAAGTGGTGTTGAGAACAACACGGCGGAGGACAGCAGAGTGAGAAGAGGAGGAAAGAGAAGAGGAAGAAAGAGAAGAGGAGGAAAGAGAAGAGGAAGATGAAGAAAGAGAAGAGGAGGAAAGAGAAGAGGAAGATGAAGAAAGAGAAGAGGAAGATGAAGAAAGAGAAGAGGAAGAAGAAGAAAGAGAAGAGGAAGAAGAGAGAAGAGAAGAAGAGGAAAGAGAAGAGGAGGAAAGAGAAGAGGAGGAAAGAGAAGAGGAGGAAAGAGAAGAGGAGGAAACAGCCATTGGACATAGAAAAAGCGCAGATAGAGGAAAACTCACCCTAGTTATGATGCACTGAATGATGACAATATTGGAATAAAGTAGGCTAATGCAATTGAAGGCATTCATCAAATTCTTGCTTATACTGCAACTCCCAAAGTCATATCCAGCCGTTATACTAATTTAAAGCAATAGTCGTGTTTGGTCACCTAGATTATAATTTCAGCACCGTTTTGATTGGGACAGCGACATCTCGCTGCTTTGAGACAGGCGTGGGGGACTCCTCGAGATAAATCAATCTATGTCAGATGTTAGTATTCACTGAGTCTCCATTTGGATATTTGGTAAGGCTGGGAAATGTTAGCCACGTTGAGGTGAGAGCGGTATGAGAGTAGAACAGTTGACACTATCATCATCAGCTGAGTCTGAAATATACAAGATAAACATACTAAAGTGGTGCGATAATACCACAGCTTCCTCTCCAGGCTAACCCAACCAGCCACATCTGTGCTACAAGATACATTTTGATGACAGACATCACTTCACTTTCTTATGAACTTCTGTTCCTAATACAATGTAAGGGGAAAGTCACATCATATCCCCACATGAAATATATTGTGTAATATTTATCATATCAGTTTGGTGGTTTAAATGGTACAGTTAGTGTGTCTTTTCTACCAACTCTGATGTGCTCACCTGTATGTATAGGTTGACCTCTGCACTCCTACACAGGTAGGGGAAGTTTCCACCCGTTTTGAGGTGAGCCCGTCTGGCATTTGGATACAGCTTATACATTTCCTCTTTCGCCTCGTGTGACAGGGCACTCTGGTCGAACACCTTTAAACCAAATGAAACGCGCACACAAACAAGTAGCACACACACAGTTATACACAGTCGCATACATATGCATAAGCACAGAACACATCCAGGTTACAGCTCCAATGACCCACACACAAGCCACAAAACAGCCAATCCCTACGGATATGTGAAGTGAGATGTACAGTAAACAAGAATGGAAATAAAATGCTGCAAATGAACAGCAGTTCCTCGTACATCCATAATGGTGACGGCCAGGTCCTTTATCTTGTGAGGCTCCACGTAGGAGTTCTGACAGTTGAGTGTTAGTCTGGAGGCTAGCTCACCCTGGTTCAGGCTCTCCAGCTAGGGAGGGCGGAGAGAGAAAGAGAGAAAGGGGTGGAGAGAGACAGAGAAGGGGGGTGAGAGAAAGAGAGATGAGAGAGAGAAGGGGGGGAGAAAGAGAGAGAGAGAGGTGGTAACTGTCATACCTCATCAAAACCCAAAATATGCATCTCTGCTGTGAATTTGAGTGGTTACATTTCTCTAGACAATCCCTCAGCTGTTTACCAAAACAATTTCAGATTACCCCTTTAATGGAGGTCTGGAACTTACTCTGTCGACCATAAAGTCGATTGCGTCGGCCATCTTGGGGTCGACAGGTCCTTTAGCGAAGTTCCCCAGGACAATCTTCTTCAACATGAAGGCGGGCATCAACCAAAAACTGGAAGGCAAGAAATAACATGGCGTCCCTGTATGAATGACTCAGAACAGGGATCTACAGGTAGAGAATAGAGAAATGTATGTGGCTCAAAGCTAAATGGTAAGGCTAAACCAAAAAAGACAAGACTGGCAAACATGTAACTTTATGAACTACGGAGGCCTACACAGTACACAGGTGACATTTGTAATGACAGACCATAAACAAAGGCTATGTTTTGCGTTTTGACAAACACCTGGGTCGCGTTCAGCAGGGTAAAATGTTGCCTTTCTGACACGTAGTGAAAGGAATCATGTCAGCTCTATTCATGGCATTTCTATCTGCACCGCTCCACAACGTTTGTTCACTGAACACGACCCTGTTCTTCCTCCACAGCACGGTAAGGGTAAAACAGGGTCTTATTCATTAGGCACCAAATCGAACAAAACAGACAAACAGGGCCGGACTACTTGGACTTGTCCAATAAGAAATGCTTGTTTTAATTTTGCTACAGTGTTCCTTAAGGAATATACAACCCAGGACTGTACCTGTTGGCTGTCAATGTCTGGTTGAAGATGGTGGTGTCACTGAAGGAGTTGCACAGGATCAGAGAGTGGATTCTGGGAGACTTGTGTGTGTGCTCTGCAAACTTCTGGGCCAGGAAGCCGCCCAGAGAAGCACCAAATAGATGGACCTATAACAATAGAAATAGTCTGACACTTTACTTAAAGCCTTAATGCATTATGATGCACTTAGAATACATGCTTATGACACCCCTTATAATGGAAGTCCCTTATGCCTCATGACTATATTGAACATTTGCTACACAAATTATAATAAGACAATTATAACGGCTCATGCATGTTTATATCAAGTAATAATGCATTATGTAATAATACCATTAACATAGTAATAATATGGTCCTGTATGGCTCAGTTGGTAGAGCATGTTGCTTCCCCCTCCAGGGTTGTGGGTTTGATTCTCAGGGACACCCATACGTAAAATGTATGCAGTATAGACGCATGACTAAGTCACTTTGGAGAAAAGAGTCTGCTAAATGCCATATATTATTATATTAAAAACGCATTATAGCTGTCGGTTTTGCATAATTCCAGGTCATACCATTGTAAAACCATAAAAGACTAGCGTTACAAGTTTTCCATGGTAATACAAACCTTGTCCAAATGCAAGTGATCGAGAAGCTTCCGAAATCCATCACAGAACTCCAAGAGATCCCAATAAACAGGATACTGCAGCTAAGAGAGACAGAGAGAAAAGTCATTTTCAGAAACCTTAACTTGTAGAATATATCCAGTCTAGGAACCCCTGGGGCTAGTTTAAAACACATTTAATCCAGATCAAAACGGTCCTGTGTTGGGTAAACTTATTCTGCTTCGGATGTGTTTTATCCTTGTTTGCATACAGTTTTAAAACAAAACAAAGCCAAATCTCTAACAGCTAAAAGTACGAGATGAACCTAGCAGCTACAGAGAACCGGAATCAACTCTATGCCACTCAGTGTGATGTTAACGTCATGACATTCAATGGTGCCTGGCTCAAATAAAAATCACTTGGAATATAGCCTAGTGAAAGACTTGTATTGTACCCTGGCTGGTCGAGAGGTAAAGCCTCCAGCACGCGTCTTTAGTATCGGCATGGGATCAAATCCAGCCTACTGCCCTTTCACACAACCTCGCTCTAACCTTCCCCACGGTCATTCTCTCTCACTATTTGGTCAATAAAAATCTGAAAACACCTTTATGAACCTATAGCGCAATTAAAAGTATACCAGCTTCATAAAGATGCTTATAAAAGCATTAGACGTAATTACACTCCTCAGTTTTGCCTGTCTTACCGTTATATTAACTGTGTAGGTCAAATATCAAAATCCCAGCATTCATCCATTACTGATCCATTCTAAATTCTCACCATACAGTCCCAATACAGTTTTTCCAAAGTTCTTCATATAAAAGTATTTTTATTTTAAATTCTAAACACGGAGGATGGCCTAACAGCCAAAATGTTTGATTTGCACTGGTTGCCTCTACACTGAATAAATAAGCATCACATAACCTGTAGAGTGGACCCAGTCTAGTGTATCTAATATTTCAAAAGGAGTGCCTTGGTCATTTGACTGTGGATGATGAATATCTTACTGAATTGAAGATATTACAGGCCATAAAGGTGTTCTTTCACAGTGACTCACTGAGATGACTCTGTAGCCCCAGCCTGTCAGGGCTAAGACCTGCTGGAAGAACACCTCTGCTGTCCCACTCACAGGGGGAAGGAATATGATGGGACACCTGATGCTCTTTGGGCCTGCGTCATATAAGGACCACACCTTGCTGTCATCGTCGTCCACTATAATCTAGAGAGATGATACAGAGGTGTAACATGAATGTACAACCCATAAATGCAAAACATTCCATGTAATATTATAGCAAATTCTATAACAAAGAACTGTGTTTCTAGATGGGATCACGTCAATGAAAGGGATATTTAAGAAGACTGGTGTTGGACTCGTCAATGTCAACAAACTGAAGATATATGGTATAACTGTTCAATTAAATATTATTGTATTAAGTTCATACGGGCTATGTGAATGGCCAGCAACTGAAACAACTGTAGTGATAAAGCTAGCTAGGCTATTGTGGAGTGCGATATGGTGTTTTTGCTTACTTTTTTCAGTGGCACTGTGCTTCTGAACCAGTTGTAATCAGGAGATATTCTTATCTCCTCCATTTCTGTGGAAACAAGAAGACGAAGGCTAGTATGCAGCTAATAGGCTGGTGTTAAGTATCCTCCTGTTAAAGGAAGGAAGGAAGTAAGATGATTCTGAAACTGATTAGCCATCCTTCAACGTGTGCTTGTTTATCTCTTTAGTAACTAAAGAGGGGGGTTGATGAGAACCGTCAGCTAACACCAGTTTGCATTTATGTTATTTGGCTAGTTTGTCGCATGTCTGTCTAGTTCACGTTAGCCATCCTAGCTAACGTTAGTCACCACTCGTGACGAATACTTAAGCTGTAACGTTAGCTAACGACTGTACGATTTTCTCTCTCACAAAGTTATTACCTGCAAACCGATGATCAATGACAAAAACAAAAATATGTCAAAATATATAGGGTCAATATTACCGTGTTTGCTTTGGATATCATTCACCGTTAAGGTCCACTTTTATCCACAGATTAGCAACATTTTATTTCTCGTTCTGAACAAGTCATATGACATTACTTGCACGCACTTCCGTGATGCTCAGGGGCGTGTTTCAACATTCTTAAATTACTTCCCTCCTCTCCTCGTCTCCTTTACTTCATGATTATTGATCTACTAAAACCACAGACTTCTATTAAAAACCTAAAGCCTAAAACCTTTGTCTATACATTAGAGAAAATATGGTCATGAGACCAGTGTATACATTTTGTTCACCAAGATTTTATACAATAAGACATGGTGTGTTCCCTTTTAGGCTCATATATCTATGATGGCATTCAATTGTTCTATGTTTTTCACATCTTTATATATTTTGTTGTATGGAGTCTATGCAATAGAATGTTCACAGGCTGATAAAGGAATGTTGAGACAAGTTGGAATGTTCACATGTTCATTGAAAATGACTATCAAACAAGCAACATTCTATTGGATCTCTTAAAAACCATGGGATTAGGTACATTTTTGCCTTCAGATCTAATGATTTACTTAGACTGACTCATCATTGAAACAACAATGTAACAAACTACATATTTGTTGTAGGGAAATTGGTTATAATGGGAAATTCTACAAGTCCAAGAGATCCAAAGCTTGTTTATAGTTTTATATAGCCACCTGTAATAGTCTGTTGTACACTGAGCGTACAAAACATTAGGAACACCTTCCTAATATTGAGTTGCACCCCCTTTTGCCCTTAGAACAGCCTCAATTTGTCGGGGCATGGACTCTACGTGGTGACAAAAGTATTCTACAGGGATGCAGGTCCATGTTCACTCCAATGCTTCCCACAGTTGTGTCAAGTTGGCTGGATGTCCTTTGGTTGGTGGAACATTCTTGATACACACAGGAAACTGGTGAGCATGAAAAACCCAGGAGCTGTGCAGTTCTTTACACATTCAAACTGGTGCGCCTTGCACCTGCTACCATACAAAGGCACTTACATGTTTTGTCTTGCCCATTCACCATCTGAATGGCACGCATATACAATCCATGTCTCAATTGTCTCAAGGCTTAAAAATCCTTCTCTAAGTCCCCTTCATCTACACTGATTGAAGTGGATTTAGGTGAAAGCCTGACAGTATGCTCTCGATGGTGCTCCTGTAGAACACTGTGAGGGCCCTCGGGGACAGGCCACATTTCTTCAGCCTCCTGAGGTTGAAGAGTCGCTGTAGTTCCTTCTTCACCATAGTGTCCGTGTGGTTTAACCATTTTAGCTCCTTGGAGATGTGTACCAGAGGAACTGTCTCAATGGTGGCCCCATTGATGAGGATGGGGGCATGCCCAGCCTGGTTCCTCCTGAAGTCCACGATCAATTCATTTGTTTTGCTGACGTTGAGGGAGAGGTTGTTTACCTGGCACCACGCCGTCAGAGGGCCTACCTCCTCCCTGTAGGCCATCTCGTCGTTGTTGGTAATCAGGCCTACTACTGTTGTGTCGTCAGCAAACTTGATGATGGAGTTGGAACTGTGTGAGGTCACGCAGTCGTGGGTATACAGGGTATACTCCATGCTTTTTGGATTTCTTTTATTTCACCTTTATTTAACCAGGTAGGCCAGTTGAGAACAAGTTCTCATTTACAACTGTGACCTGGCCAAGATAAAGCAAAGCAGGGCGGAGGGGGGAGGAGGTTAGAAATAGCCTCTCCCTCAACATCAGCAAAACCAAGGAGACGATCGTGGACTACAGGAAACAGGGGGAGGAGCATGCACCTATTGTCATTGACAGGGCTGCTGGGAGAGGGTAAAAACCTTACAGTTCCTCTGTGTGCACATCACAGAGATCCAGACATGGCCCAATCACATCACCATCGTGGTGAAAAAGGTGCCGCAGCACCTCTTCAACCCTAGGTGCCTGAAGAAATTTGGCATGGGCCATTGAATCCTAAATAAGTTATATAGCTGCACAATCGAGAACATCTTGACTGGTTGCACCACCGCCTGGAACGGCAACTGCACCACCGCCTGGAACGGCAACTGCACCACCGCCTGGAACGGCAACTGCACCACCGCCTGGAACGGCAACTGCACGGCCCTCAACCGGAAGGCCCCACAGAGAGTGGTGCGGCCGGCCCACTGCATAATTGGGGGAGAGCTCCCTGCCCTCCAGGACAAATCAAATAAAATGTTATTTGTCCCATACACATGGTTAGCAGATGTTAATGCGAGTGTAGCGAAATGCTTGTGCTTCTAGTTCCGACCATGCAGTAATATCTAACAAGTTATCTGACCTAACAATTTCACAACAACGACCTTATACACACAAGTGTAAAGGAATGACTAAGAATATGTACATAAAAATACATGAATGAGTGATGGCTGAACGGCATAGGCAAGATGCAGTAGATGGTATAGAGTACAGTATATACTTATGAGATGAGTAATGTAGGGTATATTATATAATGTAATGTAGGGTAAACATTATATAAAGTGGCATTGTTTAAAGTGGCTAGTGATACATTTATTACATACATTTTTCCATTATTTAAGTGGCTAGAGTTGAGTCAGTATGTTGGCAGCAGCCACTCAATGTTAGTGATGGCTGTTTAACAGTCTGATGGCCTTGAGATAGAAGCTGTTTTTCAGTCTCTCGGTCCCAACTTTGATGCACCTGTACTGACCTCGCCTTCTGGATGATAGCGGGGTGAACAGGCAGTGGCTCGGGTGGTTGTTGTCTTTGATGATCTTTTTGGCCTTCCTGTGACATCGGGTGGTGTAGGTGTCCTGGAGGGCAGGTAGTTTGCCCCCAGTGATGCAATGTGCAGACCTCACTACCCTCTGGAGAGCCTTACGGTTGTGGGCAGAGCAGTTGCCATACCAGGCGGTGATTCAGCCCGACAGGATGCTATCGATTGTGCATCTGTAAAAGTTTGTGAGTGTTTTTGGTGACAAGCCGAATTTCTTCAGCCTCCTGAGGTTGAAGAGGCGCTGCTGCGCTTTCTTCACCACGCTGTCTGTGTGGGTGGACCATTTGTCCGTGATGTGTACGCCGAGGAACTTAAAACTTTCCACTTTCTCCACTACTGTCCCGTCGATGTGCATAGGGGGCTGCTCCCTCTGCTGTTTCCTGAAGTCCACGATCTCCTTTGTTTTGTTGACATTGAGTGTGAGGTTATTTTCCTGACACCACACTCCGAGGGCCCTCACCTCCTCCATTAGGCCGTCTCATCGTTGTTGGTAATCAAGGCTACCACTGTAGTGTCGTCTGCAAACTTGATGATTGAGTTGGAGGCGTGCATGGCCACGCAGTCATGGGTGAACAGGGAGTACAGGAGAGGGCTGAGAACGCACCCTTGTGGGGCCCCAGTGTTGAGGATCAGCGGGGTGGAGATGTTGTTACCTACCCTCACCACCTGGGGGCGGCCCGTCAGGAAGTCCAGGACCCAGTTGCACAGGGTGGGGTCGAGACCGAGTGTACTATGGTGTTAAATGCTGAACTGTCGATGAACAGCCTTCTTACATAGGTATTCCTCTCGTCCAGATGGGTTAGGGCAGTGTGTAGTGTGATCGCGATTGCGTCGTCTGTGGACCTATTGGGGCGGTAAGCAATGACATCTACACCAGGCGTGTCTGAGGGAGGCCCGAAAGATCGTCAAGGACTTCAGTCACCCGAGCCACAGACTGTTCACTCTGTTACCATCTGGGAAATGGTATCAGAGTATCGGGTCTCGGACCAACAGGATCTGAGACAGCTTCTACTACCAGGCCATCAGATTTCTGAAAAGCTAAACTTAGCTGTCTCCCTGCACAGACCTGCAGCTTAGAGACTATTTACACCGGAGAGACTATATGTATCTTAGAAATTGTTTGCACTGACTACCCACACATACAACCCTTATACACAAACCTACACACACACGCATGCACACACGCACACACGCACACACACACACACACACACACACACACACACACACACACACACACACACACACACACACACACACACACACACACACACACACACACACACACACGCAGTCAACCCTGCTGTTCTAACATATACTATTGATTCCACTACTTGTAAATTCAGTCCATTATTACGATGCACACTACCTCTTCTATTACTTCTACTACTTGTTATTTTTTGGCTCTTTTCAGTGTTCTTATTGATTAATGTACTGCATTGTTGAGTGAGCTAGCACAAAAGCATTTAACTGCACCTTTTTTGCTGAAAACTGTGTAAGTGACGAATACATTTTCTTAACTCTTATTTTTCTTTAAACTGCATTGTTGGTTTAAGGGGTTATAAGTAAACATTTCACAGTACGGTCTAAACCTGTTGTATTCGGGGCATGTGACAAATAAAATTGGATTTGATTTTGATGATATACATATAACTGACATACTTGGGTTGTCCTTATTGTAGCACACATTTTAAGTCATTATTGGTCTATTACACTAATTATTTATTCAGTTATGCAAAATCAATGTAGTCAGAGAGGAAGAGGCAAAACAAGAGGATTTACTACACCTAAAATCTGTCCTTGGGAGATTTTTTTATTTAACCTTTATTTAATTTGGCAAGTCAGTTAAGGACAAATTCTTATTTACAATGACGGCCGACACCGGCCAAACCCGGACGACGCTGGGCGAGTTGTGCGCAGCCCTATGGGACTCCCAATCAGAGATAAGCCCTTTTTTGTATGGAGGTCTATGAGAGCGTGTCGAATAACATGGCTTATTTGATCTAATAGAAGTTTCGTAATGTTTAGACTGTTACAAATGTACTGATATAAGTGGATGCATGTGGCATTCCGCCAGCTTTGGAAGAGAAAAACGACTTAGTTGTGCCAGTTGTTCAGAGCATAGCTGCCCTGGTGCCCTCTCATTGGCTAGAAGGGTCCCACCTGATCGCGCCTCGTTGAGGACAAGTCCGGGTTTGGCCGGTGTAGGCCTTCATTGTAAATAAGAATTTGTTCTTACCTGACTTGCCTAATTAAATAAAGGTTAAAAAAATAAATACCAAAAAACGTATTGTTCTGTGTGAAATGTGGTCTAGAATCGCTTAGCGGGCTAACGATTAGAGCACACTATAAGGAGTATAATGACACCAATATGTTGTCTGACTGTATCATGTACCATTCACAGATCATATACTGTAGGTCTAAAAGAGACCTAAAATAGCCACTTTCATCAAGATACATATTTTTTTATTAAATACATTGTGATACAAATGTAAAAAAAAACAAGTCAAACGTACTTCCTCCCAGTGAAGTTTCTATGTGAGAATTGCCAGAAAAATCTGAGATACCCTAAATATTTTTTGTTTGCCCTGGCGTGGAATCGCCCTTGAGCTCAAGCCAATAATAATAGCTGTACGGGGAAGTGTATTCTGTTCATCCTCTCTTGAAGTATAAATATTGGTTGTCCATAGTATTCGAATCCTGAGTCATATTTAATACTGCTCTTATTCTGGTTGTTCTAGATCTACAATCTACAATATACTGTACAAAGGGTATACGTTTTTTCTGCTCTCTTCTGAATGGCCCATCATAACACCATGCATTGGTTACATCACTCAAGAACACTGTCACATAAGAAAATACACGAGGGTTGTGTAACTCGCACCCTCTGTGGTATTGACAGCATGACAGTGTCATTTGATTTACATTTCATCGATGATTGTATTTGTTTGGCTTTCAAGCCAGCATAATCGTAAGTATATGTTTAGACTACTTTATTGGCAAGCTAGCTAGAACGTCCAGTTACTTGATTCTTGTTCTGCCACACTAGTCTCCGCTCTCTAACTAGATGTAGTCTCTAGGTATAATAACACATTCATATTATGGGTATTGTTCTGCCACACTAGTCTCCGCTCTCTAACTAGATGTAGTCTCCAGGTATAATAACACATTCATATTATGGGTATTGTTCTGCATTATAATTACAACCTATTTTCAACTCCTTTTCTACAGGTTCGGACCAGACACACAGACTGGATTCGTTAATGCTGGCTAAACTAAACCGTGTGCTCTATTTACCAACGCTACTGCTGGTTCGTTAGCCAGCTAAGCTAGCTAGCTAGCCTGCCAGTCAACATATACTTTGGATAGTTATTTTTTATTACTCCGTGATATTCCCCACATTCCTATTTCTATATTTTCTGTCGACTTAAATAAAAGAATGTCATGCACATGCAGATCAGCGGTGAGATTGTTCATAACTTCTCAAAAAGGTAAGCATATTTTGCTAGCTAGCTAGCTAACTTGCTGGCTAGCTAGCTAACGTTAGTCTTCTAGCCAGCGAGCTTGAAAGTTGCACAATCATATAATGTTCAAATACAGCACAAATAATGATTATGAGGTGTTGAGAAAAGCAAACTAATGTGAAATGGGGTAACATGGTTGTTTTGCAAAGTTGTAACCTGTAACATCTACCTGCTAGCCTTGTAGCTAAAGCTAGCTAAGCTGATGTGAACTTGACTTACAGTGTTGTTACGCAAGAAAGGACCATACAGTGGTGGAGCATGCATTACAGTTAGTTATTTATCCAAATACTTTGTCAACATTTTCATGTTATGAATACATGTATGTTCAGGGGAACTTTCAGCGACGTGCCCCCTTATGCATTCATATTTGACACGCATGAGGAAATGTAGGTGTTTTTATCTATTGATTAGTAATATGCTCAACGTTTGCTTTGCTGATGTAGAAAATGTACATTAACAGTATGTCAGTTGATTGAATCTGCTTGTATGTTCACAGGTATCTCTTCCACCAGAGTCCAGTTATTTTCTATTAGCAGACCAGGAACACCTGATGTCCGATTAACCAGAAGAGTTCCTGTGAGATCCTTCTCCGAATCATCTGTATGTTTTTCATCAAAAGATGTCAAAGATGGCTCCGGTGATGGAGGAAAGGTATGTCAAAATCAGGCCTTATTAACATGTTGTTACTATTAATAAGACATTATAAGGATGCTTATGATGACAATTCTTACAATGAATTGCAATCACATCATAATGCATTGGGGCGGCAAGTAGCCTAGGCAGGTAGCCAAGTGGTAGCCTAGGCAGGTAGCCTAGTGGTTAGAGCATTGGACTAGTAACCGAAAGGTTGCAAGGTTGCAAGATTGAATCCCCAAGCTGACAAGGTAAACATCTGTCATTCTTCCCCTGAACAAGGAAGTTATCCCACTGTTCCTAGGCTGTCATTGAAGATTAGAATTTGTTCTTAACTGATTTACCTAGTTAAATAAAGGTCAAATAAAATAATAATGTAAAAAATACCTGTTGGCTATAAGTAAAGTTCATTGAATGTTATAATATCTTCATGACTTCCTTCATGGTGAATGATCTAGTCCCAGCAGGAGCTACAGTACCTAATCTACATTCTCTGCTCTTCCACTCTTGACAGAAGTCAGTTGGTGATGCAGGAAGTGGGAAAAGAGGAGCTTCTGGTGGCTCCGGAAAAGGAGGCAGCCAGCTACGCTGTCCTAAGTGTGGAGATGCCTGCACACATGTAGAAACCTTTGTGTGTAAGTGTTTTACTTTTCTTCTAGAGGAATTGACAAGAGAGGATAGGATTTGTGTACGGTCAAGCTTGGCACAGGAGCAAATCTCAATTATGAGAAATTGAGTGCTTTGAAAAGTGCTTTGAAACAAACAGCAAACTGTTAGCCTGGTCCCAGATCTGTTTGTGCTGTATGGCCAACTCCTATATGGTCGCTGTTATACCAAAAATATGCCAATTGACCATACGAGTAGGCAAGACAGCACAAACAGATTGGGAACCCAGGCTAGCAAACTGTGCTGTGACCCTGACACTTACTTTCTTTTAATTTATTTGAATTAATTGAACATATGGTTTATAACATGTACAAGTACCAGTACCAGTCTGAATGACATGCACATCATGTGGAAGGGACAGGATTTAAGAGAATATGGTGTTACTCCAGCTTTCAACTGATCTGCTTTACCTAGTATCTACTGGCTCAGTGCAGCTCACACATCTATAGGGAATGCCAGACTACTGGGCAACAGCTGTCAGACATATTGCGTGTTACTAACAAATAAAGTCCTTATGTAACAAATGGGTCATTGTCACAGAGCAGCTAAGTGTAATACAGGTCTAGTTTGTGTGCTTATGCCCCCACTAGCAATATCATGATCCGGCTTAGTTGGTGCCATAACATCCTTCCCCCCTCCCTCTTCCTAGCTTCAACCCGCTTTGTGAAATGTGAGAAATGTCATCACTTCTTTGTGGTGCTGTCAGAGACCGACTCCAGCAAGAGTCTCAATAAGGAGCAGGAAGCAGCCAACGAGGCCGTCAAACTGGCCTTCCAGCAGAAACCTCCTCCTCCTCCTAAAAAGGTATAGTGGACAAGTCTTACAATGCATTATACCTGCAGGCTTTAAGTAAAGTGTTAACAAGTGGGACAAGAAGAAAAGTAGGATGGTCTGGTGGTCTAATCCGCTGCCTCAGGTGCACACATACCGCTGCAGCATGGGTTCTAATCCGCTGCCTCAGGTGCACACATACCGCTGCAGCATGGGTTCTAATACACAGCCTCAGGTGCACACATATCGCTGCAGCATGGGTTCTAATCCACTGCCTCAGGTGCACACATATCGCTGCAGCATGGGTTCTAATCCGCTGCCTCAGGTGCACACATACCGCTGCAGCATGGGTTCTAATCCGCTGCCTCAGGTGCACACATACCGCTGCAGCATGGGTTCTAATCCGCTGCCTCAGATGCACACATACCGCTGCAGCATGGGTTCTAATCCGCTGCCTCAGGTGCACACATATCGCTGCAGCATGGGTTCTAATCCGCTGCCTCAGGTGCACACATACCGCTGCAGCATGGGTTCTAATACACTGCCTCAGGTGCACACATATCGCTGCAGCATGGGTTCTAATCCCCTGCCTCAGGTGCACACATACCGCTGCAGCATGGGTTCTAATCCACTGCCTCAGATGCACACATAACGCTGCAGCATGGGTTCTAATCCACTGCCTCAGGTGCACACATATCGCTGCAGCATGGGTTCTAATCCGCTGCCTCAGGTGCACACATATCGCTGCAGCATGGGTTCTAATCCGCTGCCTCAGGTGCACACATATCGCTGCAGCATGGGTTCTAATACACTGCCTCAGGTGCACACATATCGCTGCAGCATGGGTTCTAATCCGCTGCCTCAGGTGCACACATACCGCTGCAGTATGGGTTCTAATCCGCTGCCTCAGATGCACACATACCGCTGCAGCATGGGTTCTAATCCACTGCCTCAGGTGCACACATACCGCTGCAGCATGGGTTCTAATCCGCTGCCTCAGGTGCACACATACCGCTGCAGCATGGGTTCTAATCCGCTGCCTCAGGTGCACACATAACGCTGCAGTATGGGTTCTAATCCCCTGCCTCAGGTGCACACATACTGCTGCAGCATGGGTTCTAATCCGCTGCCTCAGGTGCACACATAACGCTGCAGTATGGGTTCTAATCCCCTGCCTCAGGTGCACACATACCGCTGCAGCATGGGTTCTAATCCGCTGCCTCAGGTGCACACATATCGCTGCAGCATGGGTTCTAATCCGCTGCCTCAGGTGCACACATACCGCTGCAGCATGGGTTCTAATCCACTGCCTCAGGTGCACACATATCGCTGCAGTATGGGTTCTAATCCCCTGCCTCAGGTGCACACATACCGCTGCAGCATGGGTTCTAATCCACTGCCTCAGGTGCACACATACCGCTGCAGCATGGGTTCTAATCCACTGCCTCAGGTGCACACATACCACTGCAGCATGGGTTCTAATCTGGCCCACTGCTATATCAGGACACTCCTCTATCTTTCACCTGTATCTCTCTCTATCCAATAAACATACAGACTTTTAAAAAGTATATGGTAATCAGGATGATTATTAGACATTATAAAGGGATCATATACGTTTATGACAGGTCTTGATGCATTATACTTGCAGGCTTTAAGTAGTGTTACCAAAATAATCACAATAATGTGAAATCAGGCTGATACATCTCATTCCAACTGCATTCAACCCTTCCAGCTACTGTCCTCTTGCAATGTCCCAACACATCCACTTGTTGTGTATGCCAGACAACGGGTGGTTCAGTCATCCGGGTTAAGTTATAGCTTACCGGGCTTTGTAACATCCGCCATACCACTGAAAGAAGAACAAGTAGAGATTGTACGACAAAAGTACCAAAGAGGGACATGTGTCTATAAACTGTCTGCAGAACTTATTGGTAACATTTTACATAACACTTTACTTACTGGGGCAATCTGGGATTCAAACAACAACAATGCGGCCATCCCGGCACTTTTTTGTGTAAACAGCAATGGTTGGGGAATGGGGCTGGAGAAATGTAGACACTCTCAAATTCAAAATCCAAAAACGTATGTACAAATCAACGATAGGCCCTTTAAAGCCTGTCGATATAATGCTTTATATCTTGTTATTGGCTTGTATGAGCCTTTATAATGAATGTCTTATTATAAGGCTTATAATATGTTTTTTTCACTGTATGTGGGACATTTTCAACTGACTCAAAATGGCTGTTCTTTTAGGATCATTATAAGATTATTATAATGTGACATTGTAAGGAGAGTCATTGATGCTTATGATAAGTCTTGTAATGCATTATAACTGCATCATGCATTATGCTTTATGTAAAGTGTTACCAAATTGTCTTTCAGATCTATGCCTACCTGGATAAGTACGTTGTTGGGCAGTCCTATGCAAAGAAAGTGCTGGCGGTGGCTGTTTACAACCACTACAAGCGCATCTACAATAACCTTCCGGGAGCGGGCACCAAGCCACAGGCAGAGGTGGAGAAGCAGGCCTCCCTTACTCCACGAGGTTGGTACTGTGCCAATCCCTGAGCTGTCTATCTCCAGTTTGACTCTGTATTTCATTTGTCTGAAATGGCCTTCTCCCTTCCTCGCAACTTATTTCCTCCATCTGCACCTATGTGAATGAACTTGACAGGTGAAAGGAACTATTGAGTAGCTCTCCTATGTCTTCAAATCAGTGCAGAAGAAGAAGAGGAGATTAGAGGAAGCGACTTTATACTATCGAGATGCATACTAAGTGCAGTGGCAGTTTTCTTCTACTGTGCACCTTGAAATGTAACAGCATGCCATTCACTCAGGTTAACAAAATGCCTTAGCCCATTTGTAATGTAAAACAGAATCACAGCTGAATGAATGGTAGGATTAAGTGTTCTCTTGCAGGCTCCTCTGCCATGGTTTGGCATGTGTATAATGGCTTCTTGCAGTCCTTCCTCATCCATGGATTTAAAGTAACGACCCATGGTTTCCCGATTCCTATCAAATATGACCAATAATTCATTACAATATAAGTGAAATAGTTTTCCTTCCCAAAAATGGTAATTAAGTATGTTAAGAGGGGTGTGGGCGTACCCAAACAACAGAATGGCGTATACCGGTCATAAGAAATGTTCATGTGGGTAGACAGCTGATTGGTCAGCTTGATGAAATCCTCCTCTATATAAGGAAATAGCAACATTTTTAAAATGGTTTGTTTGAGATAAAAGTTTGAGGTGTTTTTAAGTGTTTTTTCTCCAATTTATGCTTTGGCCGCTAATACGAGTATATGATGAGTCAACAACATTATTTGGGTATGAGTTAAGAATATGAACTTTTAAAAGGGAGCTTTTCACTGGACAGTTACTTTAAGGTTTTTACACTTTTTAAAAAAACCTTTATTTAACTAGGCAAGTCAGTTAAGAACAAATTCTTATTTTCAATGACGGCCTAGGAACAGTGGGTTAACTGCCTTGTTCAGGGCCAGAACGACAGATTTTTTCCTTGTCAGCTCAGGGATTTGACCTTGCAACCTTTCGGTTATTAGCCCAACGCACTAACCACTAGGCTTCCTGTCGCCCCATTAGCCCAAAGTCCTGTTTGAACAGGACATTTGTTAGACAGTCAGTCAGACAGACAGACAGACAGACAGACAGACAGACAGACAGACAGACAGACAGACAGACAGACAGACAGATAAGGTGGCCAAATACAGACAGACAAAGACAATCAAACAGAAATACAGACAGACAGATAGTGGCCTAGTAACCTTGTTGTTAATCATGCACATGGTATATATATCTCTCCACACAGTAACAATACACTGCCTTAGTCCAATATTTATTCACTCTCACAGTATCTCTACACAACACCCTTATTCCCTATATAGCGCACTACATTCCTAGCTGACCTCTCTCTCTCCCCCCTTGCCTCTCCATTCCCTCCCTTTCTTTACCTCCTCTCTGTCTGTTCTTTCAGAGTTGCTGCAGATCGCTGGGATCAATCCCCATGGCAATGCGCTGGGTGCGTCAGTGCAGCAGCAGAGCCAGCAGCCTGCCCAAGAGAAGAGGGGGGGTGAGGTGCTCGACTCTCACCACGCCAACATCAAACTGGAGAAGAGCAACATCGTGCTGCTGGGACCCACCGGATCAGGTGAGCTTTGGAAGAATTGGAGCACGATCTATAAGGGAAGTATTTTTCTACTATAGTGTACTACTTTGAGCAGAGTCTCCTGTGTCCCTCTGTGATTAAACAGTTTGTCATTGGGTCAGCTCTTTAATTGGCCCTACACTGTCATAAGGCCTGCGTAGGGTAGTAATAACATACAGTAGCAGTTGTCATAAATGCTCATAAGGGTGGATGGAAACTGACTTTACACAGTTATGACACGGACGGTAAGAGTTGCGCCAAGGGCCTGAATTCACCCTGCACTGCTCTGCATAAGGTGACACAGTTATGGCATTACAGATGGCATTACTGTCACGATTTCTGACATGACTCTAAAGTCAATTGCTATACGCTAACATCTATTTTTACAACCATGAATGCCATCTGTTGCGTAGTCGTACGTAGTCTTTTACGAGTTCCCAAGAGGGGTCAAACAAAACACATACAAAATAAGTTGTAATCGGATTCTTGGCTTTCATATCTATATTACAGGAAACACAAATTGCATTAAAGCAATACTACACTCAAAGTCATCATCATGACACATTTTGCTCTGTACTGAAAGGACTCTAGAATAGCTGACTGCTGACATGCACCGTTTGTTGTGATTGCGCTAGTTAGCAACTTCCTTCAAACTGCACGCAGAGACATAAAAATGGTATCCATGAGTTCATCTCTCTGGGGAAGTATATAAAGGGCCAAAATATCCTGAAGTATCTCTTTAACACAAAGCTTTTTTAGTGTAGTATTCCTTTAAACAAAAGTTGTCAAATGGATGTGTTGGTATTTCCTATTGCCTGACATTGATTGATATCCATATTGCAGGTAAAACCCTCTTAGCCCAGACACTGGCTAGGTGCCTGGATGTGCCCTTCGCCATCTGTGACTGCACCACGCTAACCCAGGCAGGCTATGTGGGCGAAGACATTGAGTCTGTGGTGGCCAAGCTCCTCCAAGACGCCAACAACTCTGTTGAGAAAGCACAACAAGGTATATGCTATAATGTGTTACTTACTTGCTTGTGTATGTGAATGTCTGTGGTTGTGTGTGACATGTGACATCAGTATGACTATCTTATCAAGTAGTGTACTTTAAGCACAAAATAAATATCTGAATTAAAGGCACAGTAGGCAGCTGTTTTGATGACCCGACCAAATGCACATAGAAATGTTATAGATCTGTCATTCTCATTGAAAGTATGTCTGAGAAGCGGTAGATCCATTCTATGTGTGCTATTTTCCTGTGCTTCCAGTTTTTGCTCGTTTTACTAGTTTTGTATACCATCTTCAAACATCTGAAAAAATATATATTTTTAGTTATTGAAAATATATGTCTTAGTGGTTTAGATGGTACAATGATGCTCTACACTATTCAATACTTATTTTGTCGCATACACTGAAATTAAGCGAACCATTAGAACCATTAGAACTTTAGTAACCAGGAAATGGTGGAGTGATTTCTTCCTATTGTACCTTTAAAGATAGAAAAGAGAGACATTTTTCATGACTGCTGTGCAACATATATATTGCATGTGTGACAAACCAAGGTGAAGCAAAATATTCTTGTGTGGTAAAAATGTTGATATACTGTATGCTAACTCACTCTGAACGGTGATTGGTTCTCGTTCTCTTCACTGATTGGCCCTCGCAGGCATCGTGTTCCTGGATGAGGTGGATAAGATTGGCAGTGTGCCCGGAATCCACCAGTTACGAGACGTGGGGGGTGAGGGAGTACAGCAGGTCAGTGTATACTGTGTATAGATAGATATTATAGTGGTTTGATTATTTATAGATATGTAGATCTGTCAGGCAGTACAGCCCTGTCATGAACACTGTTTGCCCTGTCGGTTATAAAACCTGTAGATTCTGGCTTCATAACAGATTTCCTTGACCTTTCACCGCATTGTCTGTAAAAAAACACACTTGTTGACTTGTTGATCTCCCATAAGGATTCCAACATGGGATCATACATACCTGTTACAGTGGTTTCCCATCCAAACTTTACTTGGCGATACTTCCTTAATTGTCTATTTGGAAAATAGTGTCTTGTGTCTTATAACTTTCAGTGGCTAGTTGCCCTTGAAACTCAGACAATCCAAAAATGCTCTGAGTTAAATCAAAAGTAAAAAATAAATAAAACATGTTAACACCATGTGATAAATTCCCTCATTACCCTTCCACCATCTTGGCTGTTGCCTCCCTTCGCAATATTTGCTCTAGACGCATGTTTGATCGCCCAGAAATGACTAGGGCAAAGATGTTCAAGTATGAGGAGAGGTAATGAGAGAATTTCTCCTGGTGCAAAAACATTTATAGGTTTGGAAGAGGTTGAGAAGAGGTTTAGGAAACACTGGGTTATTGTACATTGTGTGTGTCTTATAATGTCCTCTGTTTGGTGGTCGTTTGGTAGGGTCTACTCAAACTCCTGGAGGGTACTATCATCAACGTCCCAGAGAAGAACTCCAGGAAGCTGAGAGGTGAGACGGTCCAGGTGGACACCACCAACATCCTGTTTGTGGCCTCCGGTGCCTTCAACGGCCTGGACCGGATCATCAGCATGAGGAAGTGTGAAAAGGTAAACATTTCAATGTCAACATTTTAATTCCAAATTTGATTTAAATTGAATTTCAAATGTTTAATAACTACTTTTTCTGTAAAGGAATTTCTGGTGGAGTGGTTCATACAATAAAAAACTGTACACAAATAACAGTCAATACAGAATGAAACTAGGCTGCCGTCCCTGTGTGGCTCTGGCCAAATGTACTATACTAGACTAGATAAGGAGGCTGATATTTCAGACAGACCCTTCATTTTGTGGCAAGGTTGCATTTGTAAGTGCAGGGGTTTTGGTGTTACCATAAGTGATATTGCACTGAATCAGTGTATCCTGGACACTGAAGCTCTTTGATCATGTGCCTTCAGAAAGTATTCATACCCCTTGATTTATTCCACATTTTGTTGTTACAGCCTGAATTCAAAATGGATTAAATATATATTTTTCTCTCACCCATCTGCACACAATTCCCCATAATTTAAAAAAGTGGGAAAAGTGTTTATTAGAAATGTTAGCAAATTTGATTTACAGTTAAATACAGAAATATCTAATTTACATAAGTATTCACACCTCTGAGTCAATACTTTGTAGAAGCACCTTCCACACTTGGATTATGCAACATTTGCCCATTATTATTTTAGAAATTCCTCAAGCTCTGTCAAATTGGTTGCTGATCATTGCTAGAAACTATTTTCAGTTCTTCGCTTTCTCATTTTTTAAGTGCATTTAAGTCAAATCTACAACTCGGCCACTGAAGAACATTCACTGTCTTCTTGGTAAGCAACTCCAGATTTAGCCATGTGTTTTAGGTTATTGTCCTGCTGAAAGGTCAATTAATCTCAGAGTGTCTGGTGGAAAGCAGACTGAACCAGGTTTTCCTCTAAGATTTTGCATGTGCTTAGCTCCATTCCTTAAATTTTTTATCCCGAAAAACTCCCCAGTCCTTAATGATTACAAGCAATTAGGTTAGTGTTGTGGAATCACTATAATGAATGTTGATCCATCCTGAGTTTTCTCCTATCACAGCCATTAAACTCTGTTACTGTTTTAAAGTCACCATTGGCCTCATGGTGAAATCCCTGGGAGGTTTCCTTCCTCTATGGCAACTGAGTTAGGAAGGACGCCTGTGTCTTTGTATGGACTGGGTGTATTGATACACTATCCAACGTGTAATTAATAACTTCACCATGCTCATAGAGCTATTCAATGTCTGCTTTTCTTCACCCATCTATCAATAGGTGTCACGCCCTGACCTTAGTTATCTTTGTTTTCTTTATTATTTTGGTTAGGTCAGGGTGTGATGAGGGTGGCTTGTGTAGTTTTTGTATTGTCTAGGGGTTTTTGTATGTCTAGGGGTCGTTGTATATCTAGGTGTTTATATGTCTATGGTTGCTTAGATTGGTTCTCAATCAGAGGCAGCTGTTTATCGTTGTCTCTGATTGGGGACCATATTTATGTAGCCATATTCCTTGGGTATTTTGTGGGTTATTGTCTATGTGTAGTTGCATGTCAGTACCCGTGTCGCATAGCTTCATGGTTGTGAAGTATGTTCAGTGTTTCTTCATTCAAAGAAGTATGTATTCTTATCACGCTGCGCCTTGGTCTTCTCGTTATGACGAACGTGACAATAGGTGCCCTTCTTTGCAAGGCATTTGTAAACCTGGTCTTTGTGGTTGAATCTGTTTCAAATTCACTTCTTGGGACCTTACAGTTAATTGTATGTGTGGGTCACAGAGATGTGGTAGTCGTTCAAAACACACAGTGAGTCCATGAAAATTATTATGTGACTTCTTAAGCAAATCTTTACTCCTGAACTTAAGGCTTGTTATAACAAAGTGGTTGAATACTTAGACTCAAGACATTTCAGCTTTACATTTTTTATTCATTTGTAAACATTTCTAAAAACATAATTCCTCTTTGACATTATGGAGTATTGTGTTTAGGCCAGTGACCCCAAATAGTATATTTAATCCATTTAAATTCAGGCAGTAACACAATGAAATGTGTAAAAAGTAACGGGATGTGAATACTTTCTGAAGGCACTGTATCGTCATGACATTACAAGGTAAATGAGGAGAACTTTAGTTGTGTTTACAACGCTCTCAACCTGATACAGTCCAGTTACTGTGAACCAATCCTAACTTGAAATTGGTGTGTGTAAAAATGTACTTTCACGATTTGCGTGAAAATCCAAGTTATTTGTGCATAGGCCTATCTCAAGTTAGGATTCAGCCTTGGGTCAGAAAAGACTGCAAATGTGGGTGGGATTAGTAAGGTTCAAGGGGCGGTCAAGAAGATTTGGGCATTCATAGCAGATTCACCTGTGTGTATGTATATACAGTGCCTTCGGAAAGTATTCAGACCCCTTGACTTTTTCCACATTTTGTTTCGTTACAGCCTTATACTAATATTGATTAAATTCTTTTTCCCCTTATAAATCTACACACAATGATGACAAATAGTTTTTTAGTAATATTTGCACATTTTTTACAAATAAAAAACTGATATGACATTTACATAAGTATTCAGACCCTTTACTCAGTACTTTGTTGAAGCACCTTTGGCAGCGATTTCAGCATTGAGACTTCTTGGGTATGACGTTACAAGCTTGGTACACCTGTATTTGGGGAGTTTCTCCCATTCTTCTCTGCAGATCCTCTCAACCTCTGTCAGATTAGATGGGGAGCATTGCTGCACAGCTATTTTCAGGTTTCTCCAGAGATGTTTGATCGGGTTCCACTCAGGAACATTCAGAGACATGCCCCGAAGCCACTCCTGGGTTGTCTTGGCTGTGTGCTTAGGGTCGTTGTCCTGTTGGAAGGTGAACCTTCACCCCAGTCTGAGATCCTGAACGCTGTGGAGCAGGTTTTTATCAAGGACCTCTCTGTACTGTGCTCTGTTCACCTTTGCCTCGATCCGAACTTGTCTCCCAGTCCCTGAAAAACATCCCCACAGCATGATGCTGCCAACACCATGCTTCACCTTAGGGATGGTGCCAGGTTTCCTCCAGACGTGACACTTGGAATTCAGGCCACCTGTTTTCACTTTCTCATTATGGGATATTGTGTTAAGATTGCTGAGGATTTTTTATTTAATACATTTTAGAATCAGGCTGTAACGTAGCAAAATGTGGAAAATGTGAATACTTCCCGAATGCGCTATATTTTTTGTTATTATGGAGAAAAGTTTAAAGAATAACAAAATAGACAATGCAACATAAGTACAAAATCAGCCAACATCAGCCTATAGTAGCAGAACTGTCCCTCTTTAACTGAATCCCTCCTCCTCTCTGCAGTATCTGGGCTTCGGAACGCCGTCCAATATGGGACAGGGGCGTCGGGCGGCTGCGGCCGCAGACCTGGCCAACAGCAGCGGAGCGGAGATGGACGCCGTGCTGGAGATCAAGGAGAAGGACCGACTCCTGAAGCACGTGGAGGCCCGGGACCTCATCGAGTTTGGGATGATCCCCGAGTTTGTGGGGCGCCTGCCTGTGGTGGTTCCCCTGCACAGCCTGGATGAGGAGACCCTGGTTAGGATCCTGACGGAGCCACGCAATGCTGTCATACCACAGTACCAGGCCCTGTTCAGCATGGACAAGGTGGAGACTCATGATTGTTATTATTAGTGGTGGTGGTAGTAGTAGTAGAAGTATTAGTGTTACTGGTGGTAGTAGTAGTAGTAGTAGAAGTATTAGTGTTACTGGTGGTGGTGGTAGAAGTAATAGTGGGGTTAGTGGTGGTAGTAATAGTCGTAGTAGTAATAATCGGTCCCTTCAGGATTTTGCCATTCTGTACATAAAACAGTCATTGCAATATTATTGCATAAAACTGCCGATCACCCCACATTTCCAGCATAATGTGATTCAGTCGATACAGACGCAAACATATGCCTGCAAATATCACAACAAATCTCTGCCAAATCCTGGAAGGACTGTGTTGTAGTAGTCGTAATATAAGTAGTAGTAGAAGTGGTGGTAGTAGTAGTAATATTAGTAGGAGTAGCAGCAGTAGTAGTAATAGTGTCAGTAGTAGTACTAGCATCAGTAGTACTATAGCAGCAGTTGTAGTAGTAATAGTAGCAGCAATAGTAGTAGCTGTGATAGTAGTAGCAGCAGATGTAGTATTAGCATCAATAGTAGTAGGATTAGTAGTAGGATCAGTAGTAGCAGTAGTGATAGTAGTCGTAGCAGCAGCAGTAGTAGTAATATAAGTAGTGGTACCAGCAGTTGTAGTAGCTGCAGTATCAGTAGTAATAGTAGTAGCAGCAGCATTATCAGTAGTATCAGTAGTAGTACCAGCAGTAGTAGTTGTAGTAGTAGTAGTATCAGCAGTTGTATGAATAGCAGCCGTTGCAATAGCACAATAGCAGTAGTAATGGTAGTTGTGATATAAGTAGCAGTAGTAGTAATATAAGTAGTGGTACCAGCAGTTGTAGTAGCTGCAGTATCAGTAGTAATAGTAGTAGCAGCAGCATTATCAGTAGTAGTAGTAGCGGCAGCATTATCAGTAGTATCAGTAGTAGTACCAGCAGTAGTAGCAGTAGTTGTAGTAGTAGTAGTATCAGCAGTTGTATGAATAGCAGCCGTTGCAATAGCACAATAGCAGTAGTAATGGTAGTTGTGATATAAGTAGCAGTAGTAGCAGTGATGGTAGTAGCAGCAGTTGTAGTAGTAGGATCAGTGGTATTAGTAGTAGTAGGATCAGTAGTATTTGTAGCAGTTGTAGTAGCGGGAATAGTAGTAGTAGTAGTCGTACCAGCAGTTGTAGTAGCAGGAATAGTAGTAGCAGGAATAGTAGTAGTCGTTGTAGCAGCAGTTGTAATAGTAGCATTAGTAGTGATAGTAGTAGTAATATAAGTAGTAGTAGTAGCAGCAGCAGCAGTAGTAGTAATAGTAGTAGTAATATAAGTAGCTGTGATAGTAGTAGTAGTAGTAACGCCGTCATCCCCCAGTACCAGACCCTGTTCAGCATGGACAAGGTCTTTCAGGAGGGGAGGTGGTGTGGGGAGGAGGAAGGGTGTGCGTACTTTCCTGTATTTATCTGTGTTTGGATGTGCAGACACTAGTGTCTGTGTATATACATCTGTAGGTTCTGATGTCTTTGTGTGTGTGATGATTTCATTAACACTTTTATTACCTTAATCTCATTCCAGTGTGAACTGAATGTAACTCCAGATGCCTTGAGAGCCATCGCCAGGTTGGCTTTGGAAAGGAAGACCGGTGCTCGTGGGCTAAGGTCCATTATGGTAGGCACCTCCAATATATATTTTGAAATGTATAAATTGTGATTTACATTTTTAAATGTATATTTAAGAATATGAAATATAATTGTTTTACATGCATTTTGAAATGTACATCTTAAACCTTTGATGGTGGCGAGTAATATTCCTTCTCTCGTCTTTTAAGGAAAAATTGCTTCTTGAACCCATGTTTGAAGTGCCACACTCAGACATCATGGCTGTTGAGCTGAACGAAGACGTGGTCCAAGGGAAATCAGTGCCTGTGTATGTAAAGTAAGTATTCATAATTACCAGAGACTCAACTCGATTGGGGACAATATAGTATTAAAGTGTATAAGTAACATGCTGACCACTCCGCTCACGTCATGTGCGTGAGTGTTGCAAAATAAATTTAAACATACATGTTATTCAATTATTGCATCCACACAGCTTGCGGGCGCCAATGTGCGTCTGCATTACCAAGCGCTAAAATAGAAGTCAGTTTTATTTGTAACGCTGAACGCGGTGGAAGTCCTGCCTCTCCTATCTCCTCATTGGTTTATAGAAGCAGATACCCACGTGCCGTCTCCTCATTGGTTATACCCACGTGGGTGATTGAAAGATGAACTGAGTTCGGTCGGTCATCATGGTAACTATGGAAGTTAGATATCAATCGTCATAAAGTCCAAAGAAGAAAAAGCCTGGAAGGAGGAGAGATGACTAGAAATTATTCGGTTGACCATTTTATGTGTGGATTAATTGTCGGAGTAGAGGACCTTGTGCATTTCAGGTAAAATAACAACTCAACGTTTATATCCCAGGACAAATTAGCTAGAAACGGCAAGCTAGCTAAATATGACAAATTAACTGCAAGCTAGCTAGAAAAATTGCCATAAATGTTTCATGCTTTTTGACCTGTCCCCAAATTAATATAATTGGTTCAGAGTTTGTTTTAATATTTCAACCTGCGTATCATGATCGCGTTTGATGTGGAGGGACAAAATCAATTTGCGCACGATGGTGCAAGCGCCCGGCCGGTTTGGGTATGGCGTAAGTAACAGTCGTCAAAATGGAAACCTTACTGGAGAACTAGTCATTTTTGGAGGCATGAAGCAGAAGTAGCTAGTAAAGGGCAGCAGGACCGGTAGCTAACTAACTTAAATAATCCTAGCGAGGTAGTTGGCCAACTTGTTAGCTACTTTATTTACTCTCTTTGCTAGAAACCAGATTGCTGTTTAAGGCCTCAAACAGCCATGACAATTCTCCAATAATAATAATACATTTGGACGTGTGACACATCCACTTGAATAGCGTATTGAAAAATTCTATATCAAATTGTATTAGTGACATGCGCCGAATACAACAGCTTACTTACAAGCCCCTAACCAACAATGCAGTTTGAAAAATACGAGTAAGAATCGAATTTTATGACTAATTTATGCAGAAATCCAGGTAATTCCAAAGGGCTCACATACTTTTTCTTGCAACTGTATATACAGGGGGTACCAGTACAGAGTCAATGTGCAGGGGCACCTGTTAGTTGAGGTAATTGAGGTAATATGTACATGTAGGTAGAGTTATTAAAGTGACAATGCATAGGCAATAACAGAGAGTAGCAGTGGTGTAACAGGGGGGGAGGGGGGCAATGCAAATAGTCTGGGTAGTCATTTGATTAGATGTTCAGGACTCTTATGGCTTGGAGGTAGAGGCTGTTTAGAAGCCTCTTGGACCTAGACATGGCGCTCAGGTACCGCTTGCCGTGCGGCAGCAGAGAGAACAGTCTATGACTAGTGTAGTGGAAATTTCCTCTATTTACCAAATCATGAGAGCAAATCACACACAAGTCAGAGTTAGTTATCACAAAGTCCATTTTTAATTATATGAGCTCTATCACAACCCTGTGACTCTCAGATCAATTCAGTGTCTATCAATGAATTCTCTGAGAGTCCCTTACACATTGCAGCTGAGATCCTTTAATAGCAAAGAAACACACATAGTCAGACAGCATAGACATAATAAATCGTTCAGCTTTGTCTCCTAAACTATGTTATTTTCTCAAACTCAGAACCATAAACCAATCCTCCATATCAACAGGCATATATCAAATCCATCCTATCTTGACAAGATCACAGAGACAGACTGACTGGCACACAGACATTGTGGAGCCAAGAGATACACGCTTGACCTCTCCCCTTTCTCCGGCCCAAGCAACTTAGTCTTGACATAGAACAGATACTGCAACCCCGCCACAGTATTATACAAAAATAACATTCTGATGAGAAGTAACTTACAAACATATGATGAATATAAAACATCTTACCTATGTTACCAACCAATTCTGATTATTCCCCAACACTAGTGTGGCTGGAGTCTTTGACAATTTTTAGGGCCTTCCTCTGACACCGCCTGGTATAGAGGTCCTGGATGGCAGGATGCTTGGCTCCAGTGATGTACTGGGCCGTACGCACTAGCCTTTGTAGTGCCTTACTGTCAGAGGCCGAGCAGTTGCCATACCAGTCAGTGAAGCAACCAGGATGCTCTCGGTGGTGCAGCTGTAGAACCTTTTGAGGATCTGAGGACCCATGCAAATCTTATATGGTGTGGTTTCACAGCAATTTAATTGAAAATACAGTTTTTTACCATGACTTTTCATTTATTTGCAGCAGAATTTAATATTTTTTTGTGTGTCTCCAGAGCACCTGCTAAAGAGTCTGAGGAGGAGTATGACTCTGGGATAGAGGAGGAGAGCTGGCCAAGGCAGGCGGATGCAGCCAACAACTAACAAACAGTCCAAAATGGAACTTCAGAAATTGCCATTTCGATTTAATAAGCTATGGCATTTTACAAATACCATTATTGTAACTTCAAATGGAATTATCACATCTGAATTACATCAGTGTTGATCATGATGATGTAGGTTATGCAATTTCATACATCGGAAAAAGTTTGTTCCCAAATTGTTGCAAAGGTTTAATTAACATTAACCAAGTATTCTCTACCCATCTTTCCCAGAGAGAGAGAAAAGGAGAAAGAACATTATCCTGTTTAAATGTAAAGATACTTTTACTTTTTCTCATAAAGTAGCTAGTGTCTCTTTGTGATAAGTACTTGTTTGGGAAACCTTAATGGAAATGGATTGTATCAAGTCCAAAATCTATTTTCTCTTATTTTGTTTTGACACCATTTTATTTTTGACAGTCAAGGATTAAGGTAAATATAGGATACTTGTTTTAAGCACCATGTCTTTCTGATGTAATTTAGGAAGCCATTTTGTTTCTTCACAACTCTGACGAGGTCAGCCAGGTCATAGAAACCAGCGTTCTTTACAGAACAAGTATTTATAGTCAAATTGTTAACCTTTTCAAAAAAGATCAGCTTGGCTGCTCTGTGGTGGATTTCAAATATCCAACACTGGGATTACTAGTATACTGTATGTACAGTTAGTATGCCATGTATGAGATGAAACGTGTAAGATATCTGGGGTCGAGATAGGGGGGTGACTTAAATTGATCCCAATCAGCTTTGATAATGTCACATTTTCAGCACATTTTCCCATTGTGGTTGTTTTTGACGTTTCTTTATGGAACCGTTTAGAACTACCTACACATTTAATGAAGCCATGACATCACTGGTGTTTTTAAATGAAAACATACTAGTCTTTAGAAATGCATTGTCTGATTTGCTCAACACTATACACTGAGAAACTGTTCATTCAATGCAGTTTCTTTAAAAGAAGCTGGGCTTTTTTGTACACTTTATATACAGATATAACATTTAGAAATCTCAGACAGTATGGGCCTAGAATCTAGATAATTTGCTCAATTCCACGTTGACCCTTAGACCCTAACCCCTAGGCACCTGTGTAGATCTCAGAAGATTTGATGGGTGTTAGCAATATGGTAACAGTTTAGTCTTTCTCTTATGGGTTTCTGTGATGTTGGTTACACCCATCCAAACCTTTCAAATCTACACAGGGACTTTATCTTGGAGCTTATGTTGCGTTCATAACCGAGTGGGAAGGTGGTAATTACCAGCTGTGAAGTCGTAAATATCAGTTGGATGCATTCACATGCTTTGAACTCATTGAGAAACGCTGATTGGCTAATGGCAAACAAGCTGCGTCAATCATAAACTAAAAGTACAGCTATCATGCTTGTAAACATATGTGTTCAAAAACATTAATAGATAGCTTTTTATAAATAATGTTTTACTGCATGTAACTGCCTAAAATGCTGTTATCGAGGTAATTTCCTTAGTGGGTGACATCAGAGGTCAACATGTGGGAGAAGTTGCCGCTCAGGAATGATATATGAGTTTCCTACTAGTAATTACCAGTTGGAGGGGCGTTCAAGTAGGTTTTGTATGTGGTAAATAACACCTTCCCACTTGGTTATGAACACAGCATAAGGTCTTGATTTAGAGTTGGGCAATTGTGTGATGTACAGTCCATCAGAACTGATGCCATCTGTGTGGCAGCAACCCTATTTTGCTCTGAATAGTTATGAACTTATGTAAATGTGAGACTTTAATAAATATATTAATCACTTAAGAGTGTTCAGAGGTTGTTTGATGAACTATAGTTGTCCAGTGTTCTTCAGTCCTGGTGGGTTTATTTAGTCCAAGCCACCCAAAAACATGCACCCTCATCAGTTTTTATAGGCTGCGGTTACACAGGCAGCCCAATCTTGATATTTTGCAAATTAGTGGAAAAAGATCCGAATTGGGCTGTCTGAGTAAATATTTATATTATTAGATATTTATATTATTAGATATACAGTGGGGAGAACAAGTATTTGATACACTGCCGATTTTGCAGGTTTTCCTACTTACAACGCATGTAGAGGTCTGTCATTTTTATCATAGGTACACTTCAACTGTGAGAGACGGAATCTAAAACAAAAATCCAGAAAATCACATTGTATGATTTTTAAGTAATTAATTTGCATTTTATTGGATGACATAAGTATTTGATCACCTACCAACGAGTAAGAATTCCGTCTCTCACAGACCTGTTAGTTTTTCATTAAGAAGCCCTCCTGTTCTCCACTCATTACCTGTATTAACTGCACCTGTTTGAACTCGTTACCTGTATAAAAGACACCTGTCCACACACTCAATCAAACAGACTCCAACCTCTCCAAGACCAGAGAGCTGTGTAAGGACATCAGGGATAAAATTGTAGACCTGCACAAGGCTGGGATGGGCTACAGGACAATAGGCAACAACTGTTGGAGCAATTATTAGAAAATGGAAGAAGTTCAAGATGACGGTCAATCACCTTCGGTCTGGGGCTCCATGCAAGATCTCACCTCGTGGGGCATCAATGATCATGAGGAAGGTGGGGGATCAGCCCAGAACTACACGGCAGGACCTGGTCAATGACCTGAAGAGAGCTGGGACCACAGTCTCAAAGAAAACCATTAGTAACACACTACGCCGTCATGGATTAAAATCCTGCAGCGCACGCAAGGTCCCCCTGCTCAAGCCAGCGCATGTCCAGGCCCGTCTAAGGTTTGCTAATGACCATCTGGATGATCCAGAGGAGGAATGGGAGAAGGTCATGTGGTCTGATGAGACAAAAATAGAGCTTTTTGGTCTAAACTCCACTCGCCGTGTTTGGAGGAAGAAGAAGGATGAGTACAACCCCAAGAACACCATCCCAACCGTGAAGCATGGAGGTGGAACCATTCTTTGGGGATACTTTTCTGCAAAGGGGACAGGACGACTGCACCGTATTGAGCATTGTAAGATGTAAGAGCGTTGAAGATGGGTCGTGGCTGGGTCTTCCAGCATGACAACGACCCGAAACACACAGCCAGGGCAACTAAAGAGTGGCTCCGTAAGAAGCATCTCAAGGTCCTGGAGTGGCCTAGCCAGTCTCCAGACCTGAACCCAATAGAACATCTTTGGAGGGAGCTGAAAGTCCGTATTGCCCAGCGACAGCCCCGAAACCTGAAGGATCTGGAGAAGGTCTGTATGGAGGAGTGGGCCAAAATCCCTGCTGCAGTGTGTGCAAACCTGGTCTGTAATTGCAAACAAAGGTTTCTCTACCAAATATGAAGTTCTGCTTTTCTGATGTATCAAATACTTATGTCATGCAATAAAATGCAAATGAATTACTTAAAAATCATACAATGTGATTTTCTGGATTTTTGTTTTAGATTCCGTCTCTCACAGTTGAAGTGTACCTATGATTAAAAAAATTAGACCTACATGCTTTGTAAGTAGGAAAACCTGCAAAATCGGCAGTGTATCAAATACTTGTTCTCCCACTGTATACTTATATTAGTTATTTAAAGTGTCACAATTATCTATGAGCAGTAGAGGAACTTCTCTCTCGCTCTTCTCAATTTAATTCAGTTTAAGGGGCTTTATTGGCATGGGAACCACATGTTCACATTGCCAAAGCAAGTGAAATCGATGATAAACAAGTGGGGGGAAAAAATAGGAATAATGAACAGTAAACATGACACTCACAAAAGTTACAAAAGAGTAAAGTGATTTCAAATGTCATATGTCTACATCTAGTATTGTAGCAATATTCAAATAGTTCAAGTACAAAAGGGAAAATAAATTCACATAAATATGGGTTGTATTTACAATGGTGTTTGTTCTTCACTGGTTGCCCTTTTCTTGCGGCAAAAGGTCACAAGTCTTGCTGCTGTGATTGCACACTGTGGTATTTTATCCAATAGATATGAGAGTTTTGAATTATTTGTGGGTCTGTGTAGTCTGAGGGAAATATGTCTCTAAAATGGACATGCATTTGGCAGGAGGTTAGGAACTGCAGCTCAGTTTCCACCTCATTTTGTGGGCAGTGTGCACACAGCCTGTCTGCCTATGGCGGCCTTTGGTCAATAGCAAGGCTATGCTTTCCTTAATTTTCCTCAAAGCTTTCCGCCTTATCTCAGCTCACTGGTCACCATAGCAACACCCACCCGTTGCATGTGCTCCAGCAGGTATATTTCATCCCCAAAGCCAACACTTCCTTTAGCCGTCTTTCCTTCCAGTTCTCTGCCAATGACTGGAACGAATTGCAAAAATAACTGAAGCTGGAGTCTTATATCTCCCTCTCTAACTTAAAGCATCAGCTGTCAGAGCAGTTTACCGATCACTGTACCTGTACACAGCCAATCTGTAAAGAGCTCACCCAACTACCTCATCCCCATATTATTACTTACCCTCTTGATTTTTTGCACCCCAGTATCTCTACTTGCACATCATCATCTGCACATCCATCACTCCAGTGTTAATGCTAAATTGTCATTATTTCGCCTCTATGGCCTATTTATTGCCTACCTCCCTACTCTTCTACATTTGCACACACTGTATATAGATTTTTCCTATTGTGTAAGCCTGTTTGTTTTTGTCGCACCGCTTTGCTTTATCTTGGCCAGGTTGCAGTTGCAAATGAGAACTTGTTCTCAACTGGCCTACCTGGTTAAATAAAGGTGAAATAAATTAAAAATAGGGTCAGTCACAGTGGTCAGGTATTCTGACATTGTGTACTCTGTTTAGTGCCAAATAGCATTCTAGTTTGCTCTGTTTTTTTGTTAATTCTTTCCAATGTGTCAAGTAATTATCTTTTTGTTTTTTCATGATTTGGTTGCTTCTAATTGTGTTGCTGTCTTGGGGCTCTGTGGGGTCTGTTTGTGTTTGTGAACAGAGCCCCAGGACCAGCTTGTTTTGGGGACTTTTCTACAGGTTCATCTCTATTTCTCTCTCCGTTGCACCGACCTGACAGAATGGGATGGTTATTTTTTAGCTCAATGGTTAAACGGTATCGTTTCTTTAGATGATAGAAGTCTGTTCTCCAAATTAGTAGAGGAAACGAAGACAATTGTGCGGAAGGACTGATGCCAATGACAGACAACGTAAACTACAAAGTATTTTTTTTACTCTGCATTATTGGGGTGGACTCCTAAAAAATAATTTCACGGTTGTATTCAGCGCATGTGACAAATATAGAGGAACCAATTTTAGCTAATTAGGATGGCCCCTGGTCTTTCGCTTCGCTTCGTAAAAAAAAAAACGGATATACGTATACTATATCCGGTGTGTGACGTCAACTTGTAAACATGGTCGCTCCCTGCGTTCAACAGTGTCGTTAGCTAAATACATTAGAAAACAACTGAGTTTATTATTTTCCACAGTATTACGCCTCTTGAAAATGGATAAACCAACTTTCCAGTCTACGTCGGGAGGACGGCAGCACCCCGTTTCTAATACCGGAGGTCCCGATACTTTTTACCTTAGAGGGGGACCTACATATCTCGGACCGCAGCCGATACAACCACCACCAGTATGTGAAACCTCGTTTCAAAGTAACATGCCGAGTTCAAGTAACGTTGCTGGAGCGTTTTGGCCGGGTCAAACCCCTTCCCAATATCTTCCTCCACCACAACAAGCCCCAGTTAGCGACCAGAGATTCCCTCAAAGTCAAGAGTGGACTCCACCCATGCCAGGATATGGCAGTCAACCATACGGCTTCAGACCCCCCTTTCCACAACCACCGCCTAGATTTGAAGGCTACGGACCACCTCATATGTCGTCCCCAGGATATGGTTTTGATCCGTCGATACCGCCACCGCCCCTCAACAACCCGGCACTCAGTCAGTTCCCTCCCATGTCTTCACAGCCAGTTCCCTTCCACAGTCATCCAAAGCTGGAACCCAACACACATGAGGGGAGACCACCAAACTCATGGGCTCAGGGCTACAATATGGGTGATGCTCAATCGAACATGGGAACTTCAGATTTCCAAAGATCATTTGATCACAATCCAGCATACCCTAGTCCCGGTCCACAACACAGTCAGTATGGAAACCCTGATGCTAGTTTTAGACCAAAGCATGCAGACAGTGGTTACACTGAACATCGTAGCAGACCTCTCCTCGCCTCCCCGTCCTCGATTCCGATCGGAACAGCTTTGCAGCGTGACCAAGGTTTTAGTAGGCCACAGCCGCCAGACGAAGACTCCATTCAGAGGATGCAAGACAAACAGTGGCTGAAACATTTCTTGAGGAACCGAGAGAGGACAACAGCCAAGACCTCCAAACCGGCGCAACCTCATTCAAGGCAAACTCACCCAAAGGTCTCCGTGACTCATATACGAGACACCCTGTACGGTGCCATACAGCTAGTTTCAAAGCTGTCAATGGCTTGTGAAACGCTGAAGCACAACATGGAGAATGAGAGTGTCTGGGCGGATTCTTACGCTGAGGCAGTGAGTGTGAAGACAGATCTGCAAGAGAAACTGAAGGTTCTCGGTGACTCTGAGTTTGTTGAAAGTCTTAAAAAGAAACTGAGTTCCATCAGTAAGAGAAGGGCCAGGCTACGGCGTCGACAAGTGGAACAGGACGAGGACAAACAGAGGGAGGAGGAACGAGTGGCTGAGCGTGAAGCGGCCATCGACAAGTGGAGGATGAAACGTATCCATGAAGTAGAGGAGAAGAAGAGGGTGAGAGAACTGAAAGGGAGCACTGTCAAACTCAGTGTCTCATCTCTGATCGATAGCTCCCCCTTTCCACCTTCAGACTGGAGCCCTCCTGCTTTAAACATAAAGGTTGCATTTTTTTGTTCTAGCCCAGCACATCTGATTCAACTAAGGAACGGTTTAATGTTTAGATGAGAATTTGAAGCATGTGTGTTGGGCTAGAAATAAACTGTTCAACCGTGGGGCTCCCAAGGGACTGGAGATGAGATACACTCCTGCTCTAAGTAATGTGCGTTACACACGTCAGCAGCAGGTGGCCCAGTGTTCTTAGTTTGGTGTCAGTGAATTTCAAGACTGTCTAACTGCTTTCATTTTGATTTAACTCGCTCATTGGAGAACTGTTGATTGATACACAAATCATGGACATATCTGAATATGCATTGATGGAAACTGCTTTTTGCAGAGGTTTGTGTATATATATATGTGTGTGTGTGTGTGTGTGTGTGTGTTTTCTGTATTGATTTGACCCAGACTATGAACACTGCTTCTGTTGTCTTTCATTGTGCTCCCCTCCCCCATCAGGCGCAAGAGCTGAAGCTGGCTGCTGACACGGTGCTCTGTGAAGTGAGGAAGAAGCAGGCAGATGCCAAGAGGATGCTGGACATCCTCAGATCACTGGAGAAGCTACGCAAACTCAGGAAGGAGGCAGCCTCCAGGAAAGGTAAGTAGAAGCACCATAATGGTGCAACAGTTTCTCTTCAGATCTTTTGTCTAGCCAACTGCTGTTCAACTTCACAACAACAATAGTAAAAAATCTCTGTTCTCATTGAACAAATTCATTCAGTACCTCTCTGTTTCACTCCATTTTAAAACGTTTTCTGACAACTGAACATAAACGTTTCTCTGATTGTGTCCCCTACCAGGGATCTTCCCAGAGAAAGAAGCCGACCAAGCATTTGATGGGCTGGTGGAGCGCCTGCGTGCACTGATCAGGAAGAGGACAGGGGTGTATGGGGCAGAGGAGAACGCCCTGCGGGTGATGCTGGAGAGCGAGCAGGAGGAGGAGCGCAGGAGGGACCTGGAGAAACGACAGAAGAAGGAGAGGGAGAGGCTTCTGCTGAGGAAACGAGAGATGGATAGCATGCTCTTTGGAGGTAATTAGAAACCGTATAAAGGCTGGTGTTTTTTCCCAAAAGGAGAGTCGTGACCTACTTTCAGGTTGTAGCCCGTTTATTTTGGATTATGGAAATAACACATTATTTAGTTAATTGGAACACAGCAATTCAAAAGGTATTAGGTTGGTCATCTCATGGCACACAGTTTCCAAACCACTGGTAAATAAGAGGAAAACAGACACAGCATTTAGAGATTCTGATTTTATAAGTTAATATCTGAATAACCATTTCTGTTAATGTGACTGTTATCCCCTCCTCTCCTCCAGATGAGATGCCTCCTGACCACCCCCTACAGCCCTTCAGAGAGTACTACACACAGGCAGAGCGCTCACTACCAGCCTTAATACAGATACGGTTTGTGTCACACAAGCATTTTACTAGACTTAGAGATTTACCTCCACTAAGGCCCTGTTCAAATACTTTAAGACTGCACCCTTCCTTTTCTTCTTCCTTCCTTGTTTCCTTCCTTCATTATACGTGTATGAAAGGGCTCCACCAATGCTTTTACTGTTAAAGCATATCTAACCAGTGATATTTCACCAGTCATTAAATCAAGGAACGAAGGATGCATGCACTTTTAAAGTACTTCAGTATCCTATGTTTTGGCTCACCTACTGTCTTTCTCCTCTAGGAGAGAGTGGGACCTCTGTCTGGTCTCAGTGGACCACCCAGACGGCACCACGGTCCCCCAGGACTGGGTCTTACCACAATGCCCCACAGACGAGATTTGGGCCACAGCCCTGGACCGAGGGGACTGCCTCGGACCCTGACTGACGCCCATATTGGCTCTGGAAAGGACTGGTCATTCGCGAGCACTGTATTCAGCAAGTTACTGCAACAATACCTGCTGGAGAAGTGAAACAGAAGAGTGAAATTGGTTTTATTTAAGGATTTCAAAATCAGTTCTTAATTTTACAAACAGCTATTTGGTAGTTATTCTCTCCAACTGATATTTGACTGAATTTGAAATCCTATTTATCAGGAATTGTGTATTTTCTGAAGTCAATAAAACTGTTTTATTCCCGCCTGCCTGGCATACCAGATTATTGACCATGGTCAGTTGGTGTCACTGCTACAGTTGAACTAAACGTAGAGGAGGGTTCTTAGTGACGTCACACTCTGGCTCTTGGAGATCTCTGTTTCCCTCAGTCTACCTTCTGTTTACCACCTTTACACAGCATGGGTGTACCGAGAATCTCTTAACACCCTGGCCTGCCAAGGAAGGAAGGAATGGAAGGATTACTCTTCTCCTTGTTGGCCTTCTCATTAATCAAACCAATTGAATACCCAGTTGAATGTCTAGTACAAAAATTGTAATAGTAACATGATAATTAAAATACACAAGAATGGAGGGAGTAATATAATGCACAGTATAGGGAATACCAGAATAGGGTACCATTTGGGGTGTGGTGATGGTGTAATGGGAGCGGTGTACCTTGGGTGTTTCCAGTCGACATGCGCCTGGGCAGCAGCAGGTAAGCAGCTGAAGTCAGTGAGTTATGTCAGTAGCATAGTGGTTCAGGAGGGCTAATCCTCCTGTGTCCTCAGACCTCACGCCCACTGCTCTTAATCACCAACAGGTTGGGAGAGGCAGTAACAACACACACGACATCAGTAACCCAGGCCTGAGAGAGGAAGAAGCACTACAGAGAAGAGGGACTACTCACAGAAACAAGTACAGGTACATTAAAAAAACTGACAGATTATTTAAGTAGCACATTTTTTGTGATGATTTGGATTTGGTTGAGTATTTACTTGATTTTTTATTTGATTTATCCTTTATTTAACCAGGTAGGCCAGCTGAGAACAAGTTATCATTTACAACTGCGACCTGGCCAAGATAAAGCAAAACAGTGCGACAAAAACAGAGTTACACATGGAATAAACAAACGTACAGTCAGTAGCACAATATGAGGATAATGCCTCATGTTACGCCAACTGTTTTTTTCATATAAAGATGTTTTGATATGCTTGTGCTTTCGTTTGAGGAGCAAATGCTTTTCTAGAGGTGATGATAGTTCCTCTTGTGATGATAGTTCCTCTGGTGATGATAGTTCCTCTGGTGATGATAGTTCCTCTGGTGATGATAGTTCCTCTGGTGATGATAGTTCCTCTGGTGATGATAGTTCCTCTGGTGATGATAGTTCCTCTGGTGATGATTGTTCCTCTGGTGATGATTGTTCCTCTGGTGATGATTGTTCCTCTGGTGATGATAGTTCCTCTGGTGATGATTGTTCCTCTGGTGATGATAGTTCCTCTGGTGATGATAGTTCCTCTGGTGATGATAGTTCCTCTGGTGATGATAGTTCCTCTGGTGATGATAGTTCCTCTGGTGATGATTGTTCCTCTGGTGATGATAGTTCCTCTGGTGATGATGATAGTTCCTCTGGTGATGATGATGATAGATTCCTCTGGTGATGATTGTTCCTCTGGTGATGATGGTGATGATTGTTCCTCTGGTGATGATAGTTCCTCTGGTGATGATTGTTCCTCTGGTGATGATTGTTCCTCTGGTGATGATTGTTCCTCTGGTGATGATTGTTCCTCTGGTGATGATAGTTCCTCTGGTGATGATAGTTCCTCTGGTGATGATAGTTCCTCTGGTGATGATAGTTCCTCTGGTGATGATTGTTCCTCTGGTGATGATTGTTCCTCTGGTGATGATTGTTCCTCTGGTGATGATAGTTCCTCTGGTGATGATTGGTCCTCTGGTGATGATTGGCCTCTGGTGATGATAGGGGTGATGATTTCCTCTGGTCTGTGATGATAGTTCCTCTGGTGATGATTTCCTCTGGTGAGATTGCCTCTGGTGATTAGTTCCTCTTTTTTCCTCTGGTGATGATTGGAATGATCTTCTTTCTGGTGATGATTTTTGGTGATGATTGTTCCTCTGGTGATGATTGTTCCTACTTCATGATTATGATTGTTCCTCTGGTGATTGTTCCTCTGGTGGATAGTATATAGTAGAAGAAACCACTAGTTGTCATCTTATTTCTTTTGGGCAACTCTGTGACTTATTGAACCCTTGATGATTGCATCAGTCAATGTCCTCTGGTGATGGCACTATTGTTCTTCTGGGGACATGATAGTACCTCTGTCATGATTGTTCGTTATGTGTTTAGTGGTTCTTCTCATGTAGTTTCTGCTGTTGGGTGATATTAGGCTTTTGATTTTTTTCTGGAGTTTTTACTAGCCCCTCATTGTTAGGATAGTATATAGTAGAAGAAACCACTTTGTCATCTTATTTCATGATGACTTATTGAACCCTTGTGCATAGTCAATAGGCCTACAAGTGTTAAACAATATGGAGGGTGTTTCCCCACTCTGGAATCATACAACAATATTTGCTGAATAGGTTATTCATTTAAAACGGATAGATAGGCCTACTTAAAAAAACATATTTTGAAAAACTAAACATTTCCAGTGACGCAGTTTAACTATGGAAACAGACGACTATATTGAACAATGTAGGTCTACTGTGATTGAACTTTCCATTGTCTCGCTCTTCGTGCGTTTTAAAACTAGTTAAAAAGCTTAACCGGTATGCCTGTTTAGGTCTCCAGCCTCGTCATTAGTCCAGCACCATCTGAAGCTAGAAGGGCAGCCATAGAATCAAAACAAGTAGTGCTAAAATGGGTACAACCCCTCAAACCAGAGTTTGACTGCATCCTCATGGATACACTTTTAAAATGGCTGCCAGTCCACCCATTGTGGCATCATTGACTTGAATGAGGACATTCATTCTACTCATTATGGTTCTGTGGAGCAGACATTCCCATTCAAATGAACATCTCATGGTGGGTACATCGGTGGCCATATTGGTGTACCATTAGGAATGTTGGATCAATCAAGGCTTCTCACATCCGGGCCAATATTCATAAGCAATTTAGGATCAGGTCCTGCCTGTTCACATAGGCCTAATCTTATTCATTATGATCTTAAAGGCAAAACTGATCTTAGATCAGTACTCTATCCTGAGACGTTTTATGAATACGGGCCCAGACTTCTGCGCCACATAAAAATGCATTATTTGCAACAATGACTGTTTTCAGCTGTTTGGCCACGCCTCAAATCACACTCTTTTATATATGCCCTAAATAGTGCTCAACTTTTGACCAGAAAAAAGTAGGGCACTATATAAAGAATAGGGTATTATTTTACTTTCTAGTAATTCTAATTCTACAGTAGCAGACATACTGGGGTTGATGATCAGCTGTGGTGGTGGAGGGGCTTAGTTGTGATGATGCTTTAGCCTCACAACACCTGTCTGCGTAAGGAGGGTTTACTGGAGTGTGTGTGTGTTTGCATTCTTTCTTTCGTACGGCAGTGTGTGTGCATGCTTGCTTTCTGCCTTGCGTGCGTGTGTTTTCCGTCCCCTTCGGCCAATAGGAGAGGAGCATCAGGTGTTGACGTCTGAGAGAGTCAGACATGGTACCTTATAATCCTTAATCCTCTTCCCCCAGACTTCCATCTCCTAGATTGTGTAACAGAATATACCGATATAGGAAGGAAAACGTGTACGTTTCTGGGAACCAAGAGGAGAATCTGGTTTGGTCTCCTATCCAATCCTGTCTAATTATGACAGAGATACCAGGCTATTTATTTCAGGAGAGGCAATATAGCTCACTTGTCACCTTCCCACTTGTGTCTCGGTACCAGACCTCAACACCATATGCTAGTTACTGGAACAGCTGGAGTCCAGGTTACAATGATTGACAATAGTAGACTGTTGAAAACTGATATCGCTCCTCCTCTTCCTCCAATCCTCCGCTCTCCTTCTCTTACTTCTCCTCCTCTTCCTCCTCTCTCCCTCCTCCTCTCGCTACTCCTCATCTCTCCTTCTCTTACTTTCCCTCCTCTTCCTCCTCTCTCCCTCCTCCTCATCTCTCCTTCTCCCCCAGTGACCAGAAGAGCAGCAGGAGGATGTCCTGTTTGGATGAGGTTCCTTTTAAGACCCTTCTGGGATCTCTGGAGGGACCCAGGGAAGAGGTGGAGCTGATTGCTGCCCCAGACATCACTGTCCCAGACTATCTCACCATACTGCAGGAGACAGAGGTTGGTGTGTGTAAGAGATTGAGGGGGGGCTATCATTTATTTATTTGTTGATGACACCAGAAAGCTTTGATGACATTCTACACATGGTTAGAACATCAACACAGATAGAACATAACACTCAAAATACAACACAGACAGAACATAACACTCAAAATACAACACAGACAGAACATAACACTCAAAATACAACACAGACAGAACATAACACTCAAAATACAACACAGACAGAACCTAATGCTCAAAATACAACACAGACAGAACATAACACTCAAAATACAACACAGACAGAACATCATACTCAAAATACAACACAGACAGAACCTAATGCTCAAAATACAACACAGACAGAACATGACACTCAAAATACAACACAGACAGAACATAACACTCAAAATACAACACAGACAGAACATCATACTCAAAATACAACACAGACAGAACCTAATGCTCAAAATACAACACAGACAGAACATGACACTCAAAATACAACACAGACAAAACCTAACACTCAAAATACAACACAGACAGAACCTAATACTCAAAATACAACACAGACAGAACCTAATACTCAAAATACAACACAGACAGAACCGAACACTCAAAATACAACACAGATATACAACGGGTGTTTTAATCACGCTGTTTTCCAATGTTGTCATCGACTTTTACTGAGTAGAAGTTAAAGTCATGGGAAAATGGCTGACGTCTCCTGCTCTTGTCTTAGTGTAATTAGGACTATTATGATACTGGGTGGCCTTTGACCCAGTCCACTGCAACACCGCCAAACCTAAATCCCACAGTGACCACCAACATTGTCCATACAGTCAAATGTTTGTGTATTTAACCGAGAAGGGAAAATATGTCGCTTCGGTTTAGTTGTCAAAAACTCAGCCAAGCTTTCTCCTTAATCGTGTTAGGGTTCGAGTAAGGTTTGTTTCCAAATTCACAGTGGCCTCAACACACAGAGTGTGTACGATGTTCTCCCTACATAGCTTTGCAGTTTGAAGCTATAATATATCTAAATACCGCAAGTCTCTTTATTCTTCCAGCTTGTGGGAGACAGACAATGCATCCCAAATGGCACCCTATTCCCTATATAGTGCACTACTTTTGAAGGGAGCCTTATTGGCCCTGGTGAAGAGTATTACACTATATAGGGAACAGACAGCCACCTGCAACACATACATAATCTCCTCATTGTTAATACTACTCTGAAGCCATAGTCAGTGGTTTAGAATCTCATAAACCCAGTGTGATTATTATAGGAGCCTGATGTTGACATTTTATTTTCACCTCCTCTGTTCTGGAGAGAGTTGAGTTTGACAGCCTCATCCATCTAAAGCCAACAGAACCTAGGTTGTGTCTCAAATGGGACTCTATTTCATATGTAGTGCAGGAAATAGAAAAGGAACAGGGGTGCAATTTGGAAAGAACATCTAGTCTGGGCTGAAGCAGGCACCTTTGTACAATTCTGAAAACACAAGCACACACACACCTCTATTGGGATCAATTCATTCATCTTGTTAACAGAGAGAACAGCTTCCATCTGATGTGTGGTGTCGTGGTTTTGTGGTTTTTGGGCATCACATGTAAGGGTATTTCCTACAGTCTGGGAAATTGATGGGAAGGCAAACAAAGCCATAAATGTAGACAAAATGAAGGTGGAAAATTGATAGTGAAACATTTGCTGTGTTGCGTCCTTGGCCTTATTGGATCCTTCCTTCCTCGCTTCCTTCCCTTAATCACATGATATTGGATAAGTGTGATCCAAGTGAAAGACTAAATCGCTAAGGGAAAGCCGAGTGGGTGTTAGACATTGGTGGTGGGTGAGTCGATGAATTGCGTGACACACGTTAACAATGTGAAACGCTTTGAGGGAAGAAGGAAGCATTTGCTAGAATGACTGCTTACCTGATTAATTGTTTGATTGGTTCGCCATTTGATTGGTTGGTATTCGAAAATATGTTAGTGACATAACGTGATTAAATGGTTCTCTTAAAGTACACTCCATTCATCCACCCACCCACCCATCAACCATTTACCAACCCATCTTCACCTCTGTCAACAGTACATGTTCAGCTTGGAGAACTGGGTGCTCCAGGGCCTCCAGGGAGGTTACCCCAGCCAGCCCCAACCCCCCGGCCCCAGATCCCCATCCGAGGTGCTCCCCTCCAGCCCACCCTACTGGCATCTCTTCAGCAGCCCCCAGGAGAGCCGCCTGGCCAGCCGACACAGCTCTGACTTCTGGGAGCCCAACCCCCGCCAGCGTTCCCACAGCCTGAACCCGGTTGACATGCGCACCCGGGTTAAGTTCGTCATCTCCGACTCCGAGGAGGAAGAGGAGTGCTCTTCGTCGGGAGAGGGTTCCTCGGAGTCTGGTTCAGGGTACAGGTCGGATCAGCGTGTTCCTGGGGTGAGGAAGCCACGGCAGACCTGCACCCCTAACGTCCTGAACCTACCTGTCTCTCAGAGTGGTCTGGTGACCTACCAGCGTAGGAAGAACCTCCGCCAGTACTCGCTGTCCGTTCTGGAGACCCCCAGAGAGTGTATCCAGGGGTCCCCCTGCCCCCCAGGAGGACCCAAGCCACCGTCCTCCTCATCCCTACCCAGACACCCATTGACCAGGGCCAACACAGAGAATATCCCCTCCATCAGACACCACAAGCCAACACATCCGGTACGGACATGACCTCCTATTAGGACAAATATAGTAGAGAAGTGGTATTGAAGGCCCACAATCAAATCCAATTGTATTTGTCACATGCGCCGAATACAACAGGTGTAAACCTTACAGTGAAATGCTGAATACAACAGGTGTAAACCTTACAGTGAAATGCTGAATACAACAGGTGTAAACCTTACAGTGAAATGCTGAATACAACAGGTGTAAACCTTACAGTGAAATGCTGAATACAACAGGTGTAAACCTTACAGTGAAATGCTGAATACAACAGGTGTAAACCTTACAGTGAAATGCTGAATACAACAGGTGTAAACCTTACAGTGAAATGCTGAATACAACAGGTGTAAACCTTACAGTGAAATGCTGAATACAACAGGTGTAAACCTTACAGTGAAATGCTGAATACAACAGGTGTAAACCTTACAGTGAAATGCTGAATACAACAGGTGTAAACCTTACAGTGAAATGCTTACTTACAAACCCTTAACCAGCAATGCAGTTTTAAGAAAAAAAGAGTTAAATAAAAAAAGTAAAATAACTAAAGAGCAGCAGTAAAATAACAATAGCGAGGCTATATACAGGGGGTACCGGTACAGAGTCAATGTGCAGGGGCACCGGTTAGTTGAGGTAATTGAGGTAATATGTACATGTAGGTAGAGGTAAAGTGACTATGCATAGATCAATTAGTATTGTTAGATAGTTAAAGGGATAGTTCACCGAAATGACAAAATGATATGTTTTCTTGCCCTGAAAGCGGTCAACAATCCATAGGTTGAATGGGTTTACCGAGCCACTGTCACCAACGTTAGTTACCTTCTGTAGCTGTACACCATCATGAATATCAACACACGCAAAAACCACAGTCTCTTTGGATCCAAGTGTCCACTTTACATTATTGTTGCCTAGTCATTGTCCAACTGAGAAGCTCAGAATTATCTAGCATAGTAGACTATTTTATTCATCAATCTCCTTATTTTATATTAGTAGGAATGGGTTCAGGTACACCCGGGTATGCCTCTATCAATGAGTAAGAATGTTTTCCCATTTCTTAAAAAAACATTTTCTCTAGGCTGTGTAGTTCAAGGCCCCACTTCCTAGTTCCCATGTGCTGTCTTTAAAAACTAAAGCACCAAACCAGATGTCCTGAGTGGGCAGAGTGACGGTTCTATAACTGGCTCTGCCTCGGAGCAGCATGGGCCTGGAAAAAGATGGAGGTATTTAAACCCCACACTAAGTATCAGACGTATTCTCACGCCAACCACAGCTCAACAAGCTCATGTGGGATTTGCTCAACTTGGACTCCCGATACAGTAGATATGTTGAATGGAAATATGATAGATTGTATTTCAGATGAACTTGAAACTTTTAGCTATATTTGTAAAATACATTTTTACAAAAAACTAATGAAATTCATATTTTTCTAAAGCAAATTGTATATAGTATGTTAGTTGATAGAGAAAACAGATCCTCCTGAGTATATAACGGTTATTTTCCAATTCACATTTCTCAAATGTTTTGAGGGATGTGTGCTCTAAATATAGCTAGTGTAAAGTCTGTCCTTGGAATCGTCTCAAGTTATTATTAGTTCATCAGGATTAGCGAGTGGAATTACTCAGGGAAATGTATTTCTCAGCAAACCAGTCTTTCAAGGTTAGCCAGCCGTGTACATTTCGGCGCTGTCATGCACTATAAATGTTGCACTCATGTTGCGTGAATGTTGCCAGTTCCACGCACAGGCTGTCAGTCAGGTTGTCAATCTACAGGCACATAGAGAGGCATCAGTCAGTCAGGGTTTCAGGCTAAAATCTACAGGCACATAGAGAGGCATCAGTCAGTCAGGGTTTCAGGCTAACCCTCTCCCTTTATGGGGTTGGTTTCCCCACCTCGCCTCCCCCTCACTCTCTCTCACACTCTCTCTGCTCTTCCCCCCTGTGTGTGCAGTCCCTGAGTCCGTACTTCTGCCTGCCGGCCCTTCCCTCGGTGACCTCACGACCCCTGGGTTCCCATGCCGCGTCAGTACTGGACTCCTCGGTGGAGCTGCTGTCCGCGCTGAGCCCCGAAGAGAGAGAGCTGCTGCAAGCCATCACTGAAAGGGGCTATCCCCTCCGCACCGCCATCATCGCCCTGCAGAAGACTGGCCAGCAGAGCCCAGAACAGGTCCGTCTCAAAACACAGTCACAAACATTTCATAAACATGAATTTGTCCAGTTTCTAGAATGAAAGTTTCTCTGACCAAGATGGCCGTCCTGTAGTTGTGTCACCGGGATGCCAATGTCTTTTCTAGTGCTCTGTTTAATTCTGGGGTCAGAACAACACTATGGACATTTAACATGGGCTTTTATCCACAGCAATGTGTGTTTTTACATAACATCAGTGACACACCGTACAGAGTGATATGATGATGTAGCAGCCAATTGTGTTCTAGCCTAAAAAGACATTGTCATAAAATGTAGTTGAAACAGAGCTCTCTCCGATCCTGCCAGCCACATCGTCTAGTCTCTAATGGATCCTTAATAAATACAAATACATACAACCAAAAGCCCCACGTTTGTGTAATTTGCTACAGTGCCACATTTCTGAGCATTGACTCCACGTAGCCGGCATGATGCCAGCACTCTCAACTTTACCCCATCTGACAGTGTTTATCTACCTCAGTTGGCTTTAGTGTTTAACGACAGAGCAAAACATATGGTTTTAGCTCCCCGCAGCCCGGCTCGTATTTGATGTCATTTGCCCATGAAGAGGGAGAGGAGGAGGGTAAAAAATAACACAATTTTAGAAATAGATACCAGATACTCCATAGTTTCCACAACTTGCTCAGTATTATGTGTGTTCTCAGCAGAGTCATATATAGTTTCAGGGGCTGCCTCTGGCTCCTCTCTCTCAGGGGCTGCCTCTGGCTCCTCTCTCTCAGGGGCTGCCTCTGGCTCCTCTCTCTCAGGGGCTGCCTCTGGCTCCTCTCTCTCTCTCTCTCTCTCTCTCTCTCTCAGGGGCCTCTCTCTCTCTCTCTCTCTCTCTCTCTCTCTCTCTCTCTCTCTCTCAGGGGCTGCCTCTGGCTCCTCTCTCTCTCTCTCTCTCTCTCTCTCTCTCTCTCTCTCTCTCAGGGGCTGCCTCTGGCTCCTCTCTCTCTCTCTCTCTCTCTCAGGGGCTGCCTCTGGCTCCTCTCTCTCTCTCTCTCTCTCTCTCTCTCAGGGGCTGCCTCTGGCTCCTCTCTCTCTCTCTCTCTCTCTCTCTCTCTCTCTCTCTCTCTCTCTCTCTCTCTCTCTCTCTCAGGGGCTGCCTCTGGCTCCTCTCTCTCTCTCTCAGGGGCTGCCTCTGGCTCCTCTCTCTCTCTCTCTCTCTCTCTCTCTCTCTCAGGGGCTGCCTCTGGCTCCTCTCTCTCTCTCTCTCTCTCTCTCTCTCTCTCTCTCTCTCTGCCCTCTGGCTCCTCTCTCCCCCTCTCTCTCTCTCTCTCTCTCTTAGGGGCTGCCACTGGCTTCTCTCTCTCTCTCTCTCTCTCTCTCTCTCTCTCTCTCCACTCTCTCTCTCTCTCTCTCTCTCTCTCTCTCAGGGGCTGCCTCTGGCTCCTCTCTCTCTCTCTCTCTCTCTCTCTCTCTCTCTCTCTCTCTCTCAGGGGCTGCCTCTGGCTCCTCTCTCTCTCTCTCTCAGGGGCTGCCTCTGGCTCCTCTCTCTCTCCCCCCCTCTCTCTCTCTCTCTCTCTTCTTAGGGGCTGCCACTGGCTTCTCTCTCTCTCTCTCTCTCTCTCTCTCTCTCTCTCTCTCTCTCTCTCTCTCTCTCTCTCTCTCTCTCTCTCTCTCTCAGGGGCTGCCTCTGGCTTCTCTCTCTCTCTCTCTCTCTCTCTCTCTCTCTCTCTCTCTCTCTCTCTCTCTCTCTCTCTCTCTCTCTCTCTCTCTCTCTCTCTCTCTCTCTCAGGGCTGCCTCTGGCTCCTCTCTCTCTCTCTCTCTCAGGGGCTGCCACTGGCTTCTCTCTCTCTCTCTCTCTCTCTCTCTCTCTCTCTCTCTCTCTCTCAGGGGCTGCCTCTGGCTCCTCTCTCTCTCTCTCTCTCTCTCTCTCTCTCTCTCTCAGGGGCTGCCTCTGGCTCTCTCTCTCTCTCTCTCTCTCTCTCTCTCTCTCTCAGGGGCTGCCTCTGGCTCCTCTCTCTCTCTCTCTCTCTCAGGGGCTGCATCTGGCTCCTCTCCCCCCCCTCTCTCTCTCTCTCTCTCTCTCTCTCAGGGGCTGCCTCTGGCTCCTCTCTCTCTCTCTCTCTCTCTCTCTCTCTCTCTCTCTCTCTCTCTCTCAGGGGCTGCCTCTGGCTCCTCTCTCTCCCCCCCTCTCTCTCCCTCTCAGGGGCTGCCTCTGGCTCCTCTCTCTCTCTCTCTCTCTCTCTCTCTCTCTCTCTCTCTCTCTCTCTCTCTCTCAGGGGCTGCCTCTGGCTCCTCTCCCTCTCCCCCCCTCTCTCTCTCGCTCTCTCTCTCTCTCAGGGGCTGCCTCTGGCTCCTCTCTCTCTCTCTCTCTCTCACTCTCTCTCTCTCTCTCTCTCTCAGGTGCTGCCACTGGCTTCTCTCTCTCTCTCTCTCTCTCTCTCTCTCTCTCTCTCTCTCAGGGGCTGCCTCTCTCCTCTCTCTCTCTCTCTCTCTCTCTCTCTCTCTCTCTCTCTCTCTCTCGGGGCTGCCTCTGGCCTCTCTCTCTCTCTCTCTCTCAGGGGCTGCCTCTGGCTTCTCTCTCTCTCTCTCTCTCTCTCTCTCTCTCTCTCTCTCTCTCTCTCTCTCTCTCTCTCTCTCTCTCTCTCTCTCTCTCAGGGGCTGCCTCTGGCTCCTCTCTCTCTCCCCCCCTCTCTCTCTCTCTCTCTCTCTCAGAGGCTGCCTCTGGCTCCTCTCTCTCCGTGTCTCTCTCTCTCTCTCTCAGGGGCTGCCTCTGGTCAAGGCCTTATCAGTGTCCTTGACCATGAATCAAGTGACACATTAAAGCTAGCTAGGCTAAATGGTTTAGAAAGTTTCCTAGCCTGCAGTGTGGAGGTTGTAGCCAGGGTTCAGCTCTTTTCTTATGTCCCCCCGCCCCTCTCTCTCTCTTTCTCTCTCTCTCTCTACACCGCCCACCCCTTTTGCTCCTATCTATTTCTCTCTCCATCCTTCCCCAACCCTCTCTCTTCCCTTTTCTGTTTCTCTCCCTCTCCGTTCATCTCTCTTTCCTCCCATCTCTCTCGCATTTCTCCCTCTCTTTCCCTTCCTCCTTCCGTCTCTCTATCTCTCTTCCTCCATCTGCTTCCCTCTCTCCCAGTGAAGAGAGAAGGCAGCTGGAGAGTTACATTAACAGGGATCAACTCTTTAATCAATGACCTATTTAATCAGTGTAATCCCCTGCCCCCTCTCTCCCTCCCAGCTCAACATGTTAAAGCAGGGCCATGGGTCACGCTGCTCTCACACATATTACCTTTCACTCCGCTGATCTCAGATCAGTTTTTCTCCTTTTCAGAGTGATGTCATTAGCACAAGATTGGCCTATTAGATTATTGTTATATATAATGTGTCAATGGAACCACCTAGTGTGTGTGCGTGTGTGCGGCGTGTGTGAGAGCGCGAGACCAAGTTGTCACTGCAGAAATATGATCTGATTTTATAATAATCTGTTGTACACTGCTGTGTTAGGCGTAATTGGACTCTTGCCATAATAACACACATATTGATATAGAACACCACAGAGCACAGTGGCAGATTCACGATAACCACATCAGTTAATACTCAGTTACACTGAAACATTTACCATTTTCACACTACCAATCTGTACTGCACTGACATGGTTACACATCCACCATAGTTACTGAAGCCGTGCTGGAAAGGACACTATGAAAATGAAATATCCAAGTCAGTTGAGGTCAGTGTGGTGGTGTGGAGCGGTATTCTTCAATGCCCTTGTCCACCATGTGGCCGCTTTGTGTCTAATGCTCGTCTCTTGAATATATTTGGCTTTCAGACTGCTGTTGAGCGCAGAGACAGACAGTTACCCAGGCAACTGTTTACCTGCTAACTGACAGTAATGCTATTAGTCGTAGTAATCTGTGGTGTTGTGCTTGTTGTGTGCAGATCCTGCGCTATCTGGTGGCCTGTGACAGACTGTGTGAGCGGGGCTACGACGAGGCTCAGGTGGAGGAGGCTCTGGAGATGTTCCAGAACTGTGAGACTAAGGTAAACATCATAGATTATTCATTTATTTATCCTGGTATTCTCTGTTTACCTCACAGCTTTCCTCTAATGAACCACAAATCAATTTGAATTGAATTGTACTGCTGGATTTAAAGGAATAGTTCACCCAAAATACAAAATGACATATTGGCTTCTTTACCAACATGGAGTGTTGTCTTACCTTATCCATAAACTGCTAAAAGGGTAAGAAAATCAACATGTCATTTGGGTGAACTATCCCTTTAACTGTAAATGCTGCTCTATCATCTGATGCTTTCTCCTCTCTCTCCCCTCAGGCTGAAGAGTTTCTTCACCTGCTGGCTCAGTTCAATGAGATGGGCTTCCAGCAGAACGCTATCAAAGAGGTTCTGTTAGTCCACGAGAACCACCGTGAGAGGGCCCTGGAAGAGCTGATGATGCGTGTGGCATGACAGGGTCAATGTCTGCTCCCATGAAAAATACATTGTAGGAGACATACATGCACCAACACAAACACAGTTCCTGTTTACTTGCCTGTTTACTACAAACAATTATGTTAGCTAATGTATCATATTAAAGGGATAGTTCACTCAAACTATATTTTACTATTTGGTTCATTAGTCCACTGTTAATAAAATCCACAAAAAGTGTGTATGTCACCAGTCAAGTCTTCAAGATTGAGCACTTTCAGTCCAGAGCAAAAACGATGATGATGATGAGTTTTCAGTGAACTATCCCTTTTAATGGTATGTCATTTGCAAATTGCAATTTGCATGTTGAAACAATGTTGATTGACTGGAGCACACTAAAACTATACATTCTAGCAAATCAGGAAATGAACAGTGGCCTTCTAGGAAAAGTAAAACTTAAACAATACCATTTACAGACAATCGATATATTACATAGTTTTATTACATTTCAGGTTTTGACAATGTTTGATGTGATTTGCCCATTGTCAATTGTCTTTGTCAATTTCAAGTGTCACAGAATTTGTCATGTAGTATTTTTAACTTAAGTTCGATCTGTAATACAATGAAATAAAATCCAGTAGACTATGGTTGCATGCCAAATGGCACCGTATTCCCTTTGTAGTGCACTACTCTTCACCAGGGCCCATAGGCTCTGTTGAAACGTAGTGCACTATATGGGGAACAGGGTGCCATTTGGGATGCAAACTGTGTTACTGGTAAGTCATTCTGTATTTGTAGGGTGTGTGTACGGGGTAAAAGATCGAAACCTGAAAGAAGCTTGTAAATCTTTTTCTGTATGGCAGGTTGTCTGAAATGACCCACTTGAAGTTGTACATACTGTAACTTGCACTTTAAAATGTATTGAATGTATTTTGTATTCATTTGATTTATTTTTGCCTATGATACAAAAGTATTGTGTACAGGTCAAATACGTATGAGAATTGAGATTTCTGTTTTCAGATGTTACAAACATTTTTTTTTCTGATGAATCAAAATTCAATATACTTGTAATATCATGCTCATGTCTCATGGTTCCCACATCATATTAGGTCTTGATACGTGTGGGATACACTTCCACATTTTTGCCATGCTTTCCCCGCTGACGACGGACGGATGGACGGGGTTACCACAGGACAGGTTTGTTATTTGACTATCAAAGCCACGGCAGAACTTAGATGGGAGCAGCCAAGCAAAGGGAAGAGTCGGCATCTATTAAAGATGTGTATCTTCTGCTGATGGACCGGGAGCTTTAGAGGTCCTCTATGTTTGGTCAAGAGAGCATTTCTTTTATCACTTTGCTATTAATGAACTTCACTCATAGACTGTTAACAGCCTGTAGACCAGTGGTGGCTGGTGGCACTTTAAATGGGGAGGACAGTCTGATAGTAATGTCTGGAACTGAATATATGGAATGGTTTTAAACACATCAAACACTTGGTTTCCACTTGTTTGATTCCATTCATTATTATGAGCCGTCCTCCCTCACCAGTCTCCACTGCTGTAGGCTAAAGAATGAGGGAAAGAACCATTCTTATATTATCAAGGGAGATTTTCGCCTGTTAACTGTAGGGGAAATTAATGGTAATATAATTTGATAAGTGGAAAAATCTGCACATCATTAGCAACATTCCTCACCCATTAACACATTATTTGAACAGTGTTTGATTTGATAATTAAAAAGACAAATTATTTCATATCTTCTGCCAAAGACAATCTATTCATTTGAATTCACCAATCATCCTGTATTTACACAGGTGATCCCATGGAGAATACAAATCTCTCCTTCAAGGGATACGTGTCCCGAGACGGCAGCAAACATGCACTCGTTACAGAAATGTTTTATTGTACAGCGTGAACACTGCCAGCCTTATCTTACCCTGTTCTCTAGCAACCAATGCCTTGGGGACCTGAGCCTGGGTTATAAATGGTTTGTTTGTTGTAAAAACAGGAAAGGATTTCAGTCTTTATGTACATTGCTGAACATGTGTTTGGCTTTCATGGAAAGAGCTCTCTGATAGGGCTGTGTCAACTCAATGTAATGAATCAATTGATTATAGGACACTTTATAGTACACTACATTTGGATACAGAGTCAAATTACCCAGAAGGCTACTTGAGGCAACACATTTCTCAAGAACTATAGAAGACAATATTACTATAGAGTTTCTTAAATGCTATTTAATTATTCTTGGAAGATATGCTGCACTCATGACATGTGAAACTAGGAAACTAATATTTCCCACTTGGAAAGTATCCAAATCAACCAATATGTTAATTAATGTTTACTCAGAGGTTCTGAGTTTCCAACTTGTCATGAATGAAGCAAACTTTAATGTTTACAAATTACTGTTGTCTCTGACATTTACATCTTTAGCTCGTTTGTTGATTTGTAGAGAGACGCCGCAAGATTACATTCAGAACGGCACAACGTTGTGTAATATTCAGATAGAAATATGCTATGAAGAACAAACATGCCTCTCTGACATGTAAAAAAAGGAATCGTCAGCTATATTCATGACATTTCTTTCTGCAACGTTCCATGTTTGCCTACTAAAAGTGGCCCAAGTAACATACCAAACCTATTCACAAGAAGTCAGTCAAAGCATTCTAGTTCATTGTCCTGTTGTTGGTTTGTCAGGAGATATTAAAAGACTGAACTTATTCACAGGAAGTCAGTCAAAGCATTGTAGCAGAGAGTCTCTGCGTCTGTGGTCGATCCGATTCCCAAACTCCAGCCCGTCTGTCAACACCTCAGTGTTTCCCACAGTCTTGGCCTTGGGCAGTCTCATGAGAAATGTGTACATGGAGCCGATTCGCCCGAAGCCCTTGGTCTCTCTCTTGGTTTTCCATCTGTGCTCCTCCACGGCGAACTCTGTGGTCCTCATGCGGTTGAGGGTGAACACTGAGTCCCCTCTTACTACCGATGTGAACAGGGCTCCTTTACTGTTTGCGTATTGCCCCGGCAAGGCTGTCCACTGACCCGTAGTCAGGTTGTAGCAGTCCATCACGCACATCAGGAAGTCTTCGCAGGGCCCGTTGCGCATGACATACAAATTGTCCCTGTGACCCACCATGCAGTGGCCATAGCTCTGGTCACGGACTAGCGTGGTGACCAGGACCCATTGGTCCCTCTCAGGGATGTACTCGTGGATCTCCGTAACGCCCTTGGGTTTCCAGAGGCAGATGAAGATGCGGCTCATGGCTTTGGTGGAGGCCACGTTGGCGGCTCTGCAGGGGAGATTAGCGGCGAAGCGCCAGGTGGCTGTGGAGACACTGTACTTCTCCACCAACGCCATGGACTTCCGGTCGAACTCCCCACCGATGGCGTAGAGGCAGCCTTCGTGGCCCACTAACGTAAAGTTGTAGCGTGGCTGCTGGGGACTCGAAATAGTGGACCAGGAGTCACTCTCTGGGTCGTAGCAGAAGCCAGAGTCCACAACTTTCTTGCTGAGGTCGTGGACGCCTCCTATAATGTACAGCTTGTTGTCTAGCATGGTCACACCTGCCATAGTGGTGCTTGTGTTTAGGGGTAGGTGACTCAGCACCTTCCATTCTCTATCTTCGTCATCCAGGTAGCAGACCGTCCTCTGACAGTCCTGGAGCTGCTCGACGGTAGGAGAGTGGCTGCAGACTGTGACGTACCGACTGGGGATGAGAGACTCAACGTACTCCACTAGGTCTTCTGGTAAGGTGCTCACAACATCTTCCTTCAGGTCCGAGTACATGTCTTTAATGAATAAAGCAGCTTGATGGGACAGATCCCATAAACCGTAGGTCGCAGCCGTGTGGTACATCAACAAGCAGTTCTCTGAGTTGATGATATTGGTCAGGTGCTTTGTCACAGACTCCACCTGTAGAAAGGTGGCACACTCTATGGCTTCCACAATCTCGTCACCACCCAGGATGGGGCGATCCCCGTCCAGGACCCGGAGCGCCAACACAAATCCCCGGGCGCTCAGCCCTTGCAGATGGACCTCATCCTGTTGGCATTCCCGCATTCCCGACTGGAAGAGGGCTCGGAAGTACTCACAGTGCTGCTCGAGTAGGGCTTTGTTCACCACAAAAACGCTCCCGTCAACTCTCACTTTCAGGCTGTCCATCCCTGAGTCCAAAGACTTGCCGAGGGCAAGCTTGTCACTGTCGGTCCCTGAGCCAGGGCAGCTGCTTGGCTCCATCACCTCAACTGAAGTGTTCAAACAGCACATATGCATTTGTCAGGAGTGACTAAGTGCTGAGTCAGATCAAAATATCTCATGTCCTAGCATGACATTTTATCCATGATGATATTTCCTTGAAGTACAGTAGCAGCTAGACCGAATCCCCCCCTTTCCTCTCCTCTGTGCAGAGCAGATGCACTTGACAGGGTAACCACTGTTTGTATTGCTCTTCACAGCTACGAGAATAGCAGAGGCTATAGTTAGCTGTTAGGCAACGTGTGGCACAGTTATCATACATTATGGTGACATGCAGCCGGAGGGGCATCTAGTGTTGACCTGCTGGAAAGGGGAGAAGGGTCGAGTAGGAGCGGGTGGGCCAATGGATGGGCACAGCAGTACAGTTATGCTGATGATTTATTGGTCTTTGTCTGTGAGGCTGACAGTTTGTGCCAGCGGGAAATGTCAGAACTCTTGGCCTTGGAGCGGTTGGGAAAAGGTGAGAGACAACAATAGATTGTTCCCCGAGGTCACATTTGTTATACGAGACTATTATTCCAAACAGTTAAATTCTTAGTAACCTTGTCTGTTAGGGATCTGTTGCACATGACAACAGCATGCTACTCCTTGTTCCAATACAGTCGTGGCACCTGTGCAAATACTTACATGCACATAGACGGATTCACCTACTGTAGTATAAATCGTTCACCCCCTATAAAAGTAGTGTAAATGTTTACACACAAGGCTACATAATTACTCCTCTCTCTGTCCTCCATGCAAGCCTCGTTACAAACAGGGGTGCTCTTCCAAAAGAGGCCAGAAACCACCTTTGCCACCAATGTAGAGAATGAGGAGGGAGTGGAGTTCTCATTCATTAAAGGTTAAAGGAGGAAACCAAGTCCAGTATGTCAAACGGTACCTTTTCTTTGTTCTTTCTGTTCAAATATGTCCGATTTGAGACTATTACACGAGCAATACTTTAACATGTGCAAAGTATTAACTGTGAAGTTATGTGATTATCTGTGAAGGAAACTATACTGCATGAAGTCAACAGACTCATTCACTCACTGGATGCAATCCAACCATCTCAACTGACATCACCATTTTATTGATGTCCTTGTTTCTTGTCAATGAAGTTAGTTGGAGATGAGAAAGGTCTACCTTTCCAAATCATATCTGACTGCATGGAGAATAACTATGAGACCTCACCTCAGTTCCCTTAAATGGAGTTTGGCAGTACATCATGTGCGTAAGCAGCAACATTCTTCAGCAAATGTTAACCGATTCGTCTACTTGACGCAAGGTCCTACCAGCTGTGCACGCACGGAGCAGCTCGAGCTTCTTTCACCAGCGAGTATGAGCATCCTCATCATCCGACAGGATTTAAGAGCGCGTTCTAAAACTCGTTGGAATGTTTTTTGCATTTGGATTCATATGATTTTAAATGTAATACAGATTTTTTTTAAACCACATCAAACCAACTAGCCGATTCACTTCTACCCCAGTCTTTAACTCTGAGAAAACCTTTTAAGGTACGTTATGGAAACGTTCAACGTGGGCGTTATTTGTGTTTCCTGCATAGTAGCCTATCATCCATATGCATTAATATTAGTGTTTATGATACCGTTATAAACATTTATATTATTTGGTTATGTTATGTTATTTTTATTGTTAATAATATTCTGAATAATGCATGTAGGCACTGAATAAAGATCCTGTTACTTGGATCTGTTTTGAAAACTTGTGTTCCTGGGTTTTAGTCTAAAGATGTCACTGATGTTTGGGAAAGCAAGGAGTTGTAACTTCTCTGCTATCCCTGAGGGGGGACAACCTGAGGTCAATGTGGTCATCATTGGAGTGAAGGGCTCAGGAAAATCAGGTGGCCCACCCATCTTTTTCCCTTTTCTCCTTCATATGCTATTGGATTGATTTAGTGTTTATTGTTCAAACATTAGTGATGTTTAGGTTGGTTTCATATTGTGTTCTGCCACTTAATATACACTGAGTAAACCAAACATTAGTGATGTTTAGGTTGGTTTCATATTGTGTTCTGCCACTTAATATACACTGAGTAAACCAAACATTAGAAACTTGCCTTGATTTGTCATCCCTAGTATTTGTAGTGGAGTAGATCCCAGTTTTGTTTACATTTTATTACAGTTTTGATAGTGTGTTATTCATGAAAAGCAATCTACTCCTATCTGATATTTCATGGGAGTGTTTATATAAAAGCAGGGTTCCCATGCCCCATTTGGGACACTAGATTGTACAGTGTGACAGACTGACAACAAAGAGCGGAATCTAAACAGGAAGTGAATGATTCCCTTCTCTCTTTTCAGCGTTGACTGTCAAATTTCTCACCAAGCGCTTCATCAGTGAATATGACCCCAATCTAGGTAAGCTTCCATTTCTTACCTTCTGAAATAAAATGCAATTGTCAAGAAATGTCTTTGTTAAATAAATAATTTTGGCTCTGTCCTAACATCCCCTCTAGTACCATTTAGAATCACGCTGTGCAATGGGAATGCCTTTTATGGTTGGCTTGTATGGACATTAGAACACCTCTGTAATAGTTTGTGTACACTAACTATACAAGAATCAGCAGATGCACTTTCAGAGAAATGTACAATAAACTTGTTCATATTGACACATGAATGACTGTATTGTGATGTTGGGTCCATGTTGTGACCTCCATGTTGTTTTCAATGCCATCTAGAGGATACTTACTCTTCTGAGGACATGGTGGACCAACAGCCTGTCGTTGTGAAAGTTATGGACACAGCTGACCAGGTGGGAAGAGTCTTTTTTGAAAGACTATACTACTGCCGTTGTGCCCTTGAGGCACTGAACTGCTCCAGGGGCGCTGCTCTGCCGCCGACGCTGTGCCGCGGTTGGATAATGTGACAGAAGAAAAAAAGGTTTTCAGATTTGCATTGAACACAGAGACAGAGGATGATAGTGAGGAAAGATAGAGGTTGTGTCAAAGGGCAGTAGGTCGGATCCAAACCTGAAGACGTGTGTGCCGTAGGCTGGGGCATTACCATTACAAGAGCCGGGACACAATGACACATTTTCTGTGCAAATGGAAACCATTTGAAGATGTATTCTAAATAAATTGATACGTCTTCCAAAGCCTTTGCCACTAATTGTTTTGAAGTGATGACCTTTTCCCCTTGTCTGTCTCTACCGCCAGGACGGCCCAGTGAACTGTGAGCGCTACCTCTCGTGGGCCAGTGCCTTCCTTGTGGTCTACAGCATAGACAATAGACGGAGCTTTGAGGGCTGCCAACAGTACCTGGAGGCCGTCACAGTCCACACCAAGGCCCTGCAGCCCAAGACCCCCATTATACTGCTGGGCAACAAGCTGGACATGGAGAGATACAGGTGTGTAGTGAATTGGTGGGGTGGATGGAAGTCCGAGTGGGACTCAAACCTGCAACTACTTGTCTGTTAGTGTAATGCCTGAGACATTATACCAAGAGGCCCAAACGTCTTGATGAGATTCCAGTGTTATAGCGACTAAGTTTTGCTGCAGGCGCTCAGAGCTCACTACTGGCTCATATCAGCATAGTCAGCAGCAGCAATACATACCACAGTAGTTAGACATGGAGAGATACCAGTGCAGAAGTCTTGCATGCCAAGATGTCTGTTTATGACTGTTAGAGACACAGCTGGTGGACGTTTAAGAGATACAATATAACCCGGTTCATCCCCACCAAGGTGGACCTGCGATTCAAATCCACACCACAACGACAGAACATACTCAAAAAGCCAAGGCATGTCTCGGTCCGGGCCGACAGTGCTTCCAGGAGGAGTGATGCCATCCGCAAAGTTCTGTTTTGGCCCATAGCCTCTCAAGTAACACCAAAGCGTTTTGCAGCTCTAGGCCTACTTGTGGTAGTCATCTGAAAGCCTGAAATGAAACTTCATGTCCGTCCTACCCAATGTTAATGCACACCCCCATCACTGCTGCATGTGTGGCAACCCAAGCCCTCTTAGCTGGTGTTTATGGAAACAATCATGTTTAATCAAGCACTTCCAGTAAAGTTGATTCATGGCAAGACTCCAACCACTTATATTTGTCTCCCAGTGTAAGATGTCTTCATGTTGCTATATTTATCCAAAACATATAATGTACAGAAATGTATGAAACAATAATGGCCAGCAGACTTATAGCCACTCCAACACACCTTCTTTTTTTCTAGGTGTAAGACGTTGTCATGTTGCTAGTAACAAGGCATGATGTGTAATTAACATTTTTTGTGGGACAACATTTCTTTGGTTCCATCAGATGACGTCCTGACAACTGATAGACAGAAATGTTCTTGCAACGTTGCCCATGAAACTTGTCTAGAACATTAATATATTATTATTATTTCTCCCCAATTTTGATCTTATTTCATCACTACAACTCCCCAACCAGCTCGGGAGGCAAAGGTTGAGCCATGTGTCCTCCGAAACATGGCTCGCCAAACCGCGCTTCTTGACACGCGCCCGCTTAACCCGGAAGCCAGCTGCACCAATGTGTCGGAGGAAACACTGTTCAACTGACAACCATTGTCAGCTTGCAGGCACCCAGCCTGCCACAAGGAGTCGCTAGAGCACAATGAGCCAAATAAAGCCCCCCGGCCAAACCCTCCCCTAACCCGGACGACGCTGGGCCAATTGTGCACCGCCCTATGGGACTCCCGATCACGGCCGGTTGTGACACAGCCCGGGAACGAACCCTTAGTGCCTTAGACCACTGCACCTCTTGGGAGGCCCAAACATCAATATGTTATGTTTGGAGAATATTGCCACCATGTTCTGTGTATGTTTGGTGGGACATCGATGGAATATTCTCCAAACCCACAGAAAACTGGACACATACATGTAAATGTTCTTGCAATGTTCCCATGAAACATGTCTAGAAAATGTATATCTTAAGATCTGAGAACATGGTCACCGAGTTCTGGGTAAGTTATATTTGAATGGAATAATCTCTTGGGACATTCCTATGAAAACATTAGTTTATGACCTAAAAAGACTTTTAAAGGAACGCTCTCTAAAGTTGTAGGAAGGTATGTTGTTAGCTAAGGATGTAGGGTGTAGGGACTAATGATATGTGCAAAGTTGGCACATTATAGTACTGATTATAGGGGACAGTGTGTTTTGGAGCTGTTTAAACTAAAGGGCTTCTCTCTTCTCTCTCTCCCTCTCTCCCTCCTGTTTTCTCTTTCTCACTCTCTCACTCTCTCGCTCTCCTTCTCTTCTCTCTCTCGCTCTCCTTCTCTTCTCTCTCTCGCTCTCCTTCTCTTCTCGCTCTCTTCTCTCTCTCTCCCCATCACCCTGTCTCTCCCACTCTGTCTTTCAGGCAGGTGAGTAAGTCGGACGGCTCGGCCCTCGCCACCCGTTTCGGCTGCCTGTTCTTCGAGGTGTCTGCTTGCCTGGACTTCCTGTCTGTCCAGCGGGTCTTCCATGAAGCCGTGAGGGAGGCCAGGCAGCTGGGCAGCAAAAGGAGCTCCCCGTTACGTCCCCTTTACATCAGTGAGGACAACAAGCCATTGTTCAGCCTCGCCACCGTGCCCCCGTTCACCACCCCCTGCTACAAGGAGCTCCCAGTGCCCGCCACCGCCAAGCTGGTGACGGTCAAGTCGTCACGGGCACAGAGCAAACGGCGGGCACCCACGCTGACGCTGCTCAAGGGCTTCAAGATCTTCTGATGAGTCGATGGAGAATGAGACCAGACTTAAAGAATGGAAATTTGAGACTTGTCTCAAACTTGTGCTCAAAGACTTGAGACTTATGCTCAAACCTTGAGACTTAACTTGGACTTGTGCTCAGAGATTTGAGACTTGACTGAGTGTCTCAGGCTCGAAGACTTGAGACTCAACCTGGATTTTCCAAAAGTGACTTATTGACAAGTCTGCCATAGTGGCTTACAATATGGACAAGTGAGAGAACTGTGAAATAGGTTATGAGAGACAATGGACTGTGTCAAATGTGAAAAACAGAACAAAATGGAGACAGAATAACATACAACCAAGCCATCAACATACTGTATGCAGCAGAAGCTGTCATGGTGATATCACCATCACTTCGTTGGAGTGTGTACCAAAACGTCATGATGACTTACTGCACCTTCAAGTGAAGAGAAGGAACAGTAATTATCAGAGCTCCTTGAGAGATGGACAGTAATGGACTGGTGTTTAAACTGTCATTGTGAATGTTGAATTTATATTGCCAAAGTTTTCAAAGTTTGTCTTGAAGTCAGTTGCTGGGACAAAGTTCTGTTAGTTGCCAAATGTATTGTGGTGATTGGAGTGCAGATGACGGAGATGGTATGTTCACTGTAGTATAGATTGCTGACACTATGCACATGTATTTTTATATGCATTTTAATAAGCTTTAAAGGAAAACTAATTTGATCGAATGAGGACATATTTTGTTCATGTAGATACATGTTTTAAGTTATTTGATGTTATAACACAAAGTAGCAAGTCAATCTTTGAGTAAAAGGCCCAGTGCAGTCAAAATTCATTTTTTCTGTGTTTTATATTATATTGTACAACAGTTGATGAAACTAACACTGTAAAAGTGTGAAAAAATGTGATCAGTGTAATTTCCTGAGAGGTGCTAGTTTCTAATCAGCAGGTTTGCATGGCCGGGAGTTTTGGCTTTCCATGGTGACATCACCATGGATTCATAGACAAATAACAAAGACAGTTCCAAACATCTCTGCCAATAACAACTAGTTTTCAGTTTCCCCTCCCATCTCAGACCACTCCCAGACAGTCTGAGCGAAATTCTTGCTTGAGAAATATGTTTCTGCTAAAAAGCATTTTTTGCCAATGTGAATGGAAATCCATTACAGTAAGGTAGTTAATTTCTACCCAGTAATGATTTGATATTGATATCAAAACAACTGCATTGGGGCTTTAACTTCATATATATACATCGTTTTCACGAGATGTGGGCGCCCTCTTCAGACTCATCAGTGTAACAACGGTTGCATTTTTTATAACTTAAAACACAGTTTTATACTATTGTATGCTAATGCCATCCCAACCAAAATGACAAAACATAACTATTTTGATATGAACAGTTTTATTTCCTTATTGTAAATACTGCAATTGGTGGAATGCAATGAAAATCTATCTTACATATGGAGAGGTGATATGATGACAAAAGTTAACCCACTGAATTCTGTTTTCTGTCCAAAACATCTATATGTGAATACTCTCTCACAAGAGCTTTCCACTATACTCACAGCAAGATACTTCCAGTTTGGATTATATTAGGATCCCCATTAGCTGATTCCATGAGGTCGGCTAATCTTCCTGGTGGCCAGCATTATAACTAAAAATACTACAAATAGAATTACAAAAGAGATGTATAAAGAGAAGTTTGATCTTCCAATCTTAATGTTATCGCAGACCATGTTTAGTTGCCTTTTAGTGTTTCCCAAGTAGACTACACTTGAATAGCTTATGACACATGGTTTATAAGTGTTCCTACATACTGTCAAGAGACATAGGAAAACTCTTCACTACACTATAAACAACACGTTGCACTTCTTCATGACCAAAAATCAACATTTACTAACTATTTGGTATCCCAAATAGTTGGTAGCGATGTTTCGACGGCCAGCAATGTTTACAGTAGATATATATTCCAAGCATTGCTGAAACTGCAACCAACAAAGTACTTGTGAATGATGACTGTGATACTGCACATCTTTTACACAGCATTATTTGTAGTAGTTGTATACCCTTTTCACACTACTGAGCCAATTCAAGCTGTACTGCGCTGGCATGGTTACGCATCCACCAATAAAATATCTGAGCCAGCACAGTACGTTCTGGCTCAGCACAGTACGTTCTGGCTCAGCACAGTACGTTCTGGCTCAGCACAGTACGGTCTGGCTCAGCACAGTACGTTCTGGCTCAGCACAGTACGTTCTGGCTCAGCACAGTACGTTCTGGCTCAGCACAGTACGTTCTGGCTCAGCACAGTCTCAGCACAGTACGGTCTGGCTCAGCACAGTACGTTCTGGCTCAGCACAGTACGGTCTGGCTCAGCACAGTACGTTCTGGCTCAGCACAGTACGGTCTGGCTCAGCACAGTACGGTCTGGCTCAGCACAGTACGGTCTGGCTCAGCACAGTACGGTCTGGCTCAGCACAGTACGGTCTGGCTCAGCACAGTACGGTCTGGCTCAGCACAGTACGGTCTGGCTCAGCACAGTAGTGTAAAAAGGGCATTACAGTAATTAAACAGACAGTGGTTGTTTAAGTTACAGGTAAAAATAAAACAACTTAAAATGACAGTTATGCCTAAGTAAATAGAAGTTTCTGTTCTGCCTCTGCAGAGGAGCAGTAATGAGGAACGTGGCTGTTATATCTCTCTCCTTCATCCCTCTACCACCACTCCCTCTTCTGCCTCTTCTTTCTCTACCTCCTCCACCACCTCCTCTTTCTCTACCTCCGCCAACACCTCCACTTCCCCCTCAGGCTCAGGGTACAGGCTGGACACGTTCCCGTCATTCCAGGTCACCACAATGTCCCCCGGTTTGAGCCCCTCTACCTCCCCGTTGTCCTGGAGGGGCTTGGCCTGGCTCACTGGGATCTCAGATTGGCTCATACTGACCTGGACAGAGGCGCTGTTGACAGGTTTGACCTCTGAGTTAGTTCTTTGACCTCCAACTTCCGTGATGATGACCTGTAGTTCTTCCACCTCCGGCTTCATGGCCAGAGCCGCCGCCTTGTACTTGGCTATCTTATTCCTGTTTCTGTGTGGAGGATGATGGGAAATGTAGTCACTGTGGTGTAAATAAAGATGACCAGCACGCACAAATATGGCGATTGCTTTTGTTTTCTTCCATAACAGGTCCTGTATTTAGGTTCCACAGAGCCTTTGGTTGCATCCCAAATGGAACTGTATTCCCTACATAGTGCACTACATTTGACCAAGGGCCATAAGGCTGGGATGAACACTTTGTTTGGATCATTTACTGTTGTTGACCATAAGTATCTTCACCACACCATGTTTCATAATTGAAGACACATGAGATATTTCTTGTTTAGAATGACAGTGTTTTACATTAGTATTTTTGAGTTGAGTGGGTAGACATTAGTCTACTTAAGTTAAGTAAGTGTCAGATAGGGGCTTACTTGTTCGCCATGGAGCCCATTCCCAGAAGCAGACAGCCCAGCAGAAGGGCAGCGAAGGACAGAGCCAGCATCGCAAACTTCCAGGGAGTTGCTGTGACGACAAAAACACACAGTTGTAACTGCGGAAAATCTTCCCACCGTTATAACCCCACAGGAAATTTCAGAGGTGATCAAAGACAAAACATTGGAACTTGGACCAAGTGTGCACTTAACAGCTTTTTTTTTGACAGACTTGGAGCCTTGGCGAGAATAAAAGTTTACTACCATGTAAATCTGACTAAGAGAAAAAGTGCTTCACTATAACCAATCCCTTTATGGAGGCTTTGGGATCAGATCACATAAATGACACCACCACCACTACAGTGCCATGAAAAGTGAAAACTGATTAACTGAGTATATATTGTAAGAACAAACTGCTCAGTAGGATAATGTAATGGAGCTGGATAACGCAATGGAGCTGAATAACATAATGGAGCTGAATAACGTAATGGAGCTGAATAACATAATGGAGCTGGATAACGTAATGGAGCTGAATAACGTAATGGAGCTGGATAACGTAATGGAGCTGGATAACGTAATGGAGCTGGATAACGTAATGGAGCTGAATAACGTAATGGAGCTGGATAACGTAATGGAGCTGGATAACGTAATGGAGCTGTCATATCAAATAGCTTACTTAAGAACAATCCAATCATATCTATTTTACTTGTAATTTCCCAAACAATGGCCATGGATCAGTTTGCCACCCCAACATTAACCTAATACAACACTAATAATACCCTTTTCACATTATCAAGCCAACCTTATCTGTACTGTGCCGGCTTGGCTATTTTCCTTCCTCATTGTCCTTTCCAGCAAGGCACAGAACAGCTTAGCACAGTTAGGCTCAGCTCAGGAGTGGGAAAAAGGTACAATAGCTTTGAAAAGAGCATAACTTACGGTCCTCAGTGCGATAGAACCATCTGAGGAATTCTTTCTGTTCATCGGTCATACCAGGAGGCCCTGCTTTCTGCTCTTCCGCAGGCTTCACCTCAAACTCATCGGGATCGCTCCATGCCCTTTTGGATCCTGCAGGTGCCAATACAAATATACAAACACATGTTGCATCACCATCCCCTGTGTTAGTTTTTATGCGGACAAAATGGTGGCCACAATGGCACCGTGTGGCCAAGGTGGACTGGGGGACTATTGTGGAACGACATTGAGTTAATATCTTCTAGCCTAGATTTGAGAGGCCCATGCTGTATCACTTCACACAAAGCCTCAATCTAACAACTGCTAACTTGTGATGAAGTCAATCATTCAAAAGGAGATGAAAATGTTACATTATTTTCAACATCATGAGTGCTTATTTGGCTCATTCTAGAGCTTCACTCATGTAAGTCAATTTACACAAAGATCCAATTTCATGCCATGAGGATTTGTTATACAGTCAGTGTTAAATGTAAATTAAGTGATTAAAAAACTATTGAGGCAACAACAATCACTTACTGAGCCTCTCCTGGCATATATCCCCTTCATCCAGAGACCTCCACTTGGTCTGCTTGCTCCTGTGGGACAGCGTCAGTCGTTTCCCGTCTGTGGAGAGCTCCAGAGAACTGTTCTGACTGATCAGCCTGTTCAACTCACACCCCCACCGCAGCCCCCCATCACCCCTGTGTCCCCCATCCTCTACCCCCTCACAGGGTACAGTCTGGACAGGGTCAGAGTGGTGGGCCGACAGGCATCTGGAGGTCCCCACACACTCCAGGAGACTCTGGTCCCTCCAGATCCACTGCTGGAGAACTGAGTCCAGGTTGCATTTATTCAGCTGAACCAGGCCCGTCTTGGGGAAGTTCTCCAAGCACAGGCTGTGGAGGGTGTTGTGGATCATGAAGCTACTTACCCCTGGAAGTGCAGTATAGTGGACATGCACTGTTGTGAGCGTAGTGTTATGACAAATCAAAAACATGCTTCCACTTGTTGTTGTGGTTTTATGGCAAAATGAATCAGGGGATTTTTGATGTTTCAGTGAAAGGTGTACGTGTGAAGGGATAGCATTACCTGGCAAGAGGAGACAGAGTTTGATCCACACACGAAACATGTCTGAAGTGGATGAAATCTGCAATGACTGTTGACATAAATCAGAATGACAATGTATTCCCTTAGTCAAGAATACAAGATCAACACTTACACATAATAATAATCATAGTTATGTAAATGTAACTTTTATTATGGCTTGGTTCCCATTAGAAAGTTGTATGGTAGTATTCCTGGGATGGTAGTATCTAGCACACCTTTTTACTGGGCTTCTCAACCGTCAAAAACAAAGCTTTAGTCTGCGTTGAATTAGTGGACCAAAGGGAAACATACACATCCACCTTATAAACTGAGAGTTTATCCAAAGCACTGCCTTCTTTGTGCTGCAATTCCATCTCTATACTCAAAACAATGTTTAAAGTATGTAGAGGCATTGTACCTTGCTAATTCCATTATGTACATGTGTATTCCATTATGCACTGTAATAGTGTGTATTATTCTACAATATTAGGTCCTGAAGAGAAATACTCATCATCAAGTAAACTATTTAGAAAAGTTGTCCATCATTGCACTTTTAACGCCGATAGCGAGGCGCCAATAAAATGTTAGAGGTTCAATCGAAACATACTCCTATCCCATAAACAAATTCAAATGTAAATGTAGATAATCTAATGGTTGACTCTCTGTGTGTATAATACACATCAAAATATGATGGTTATCAATCATATTACCCCAATGATCCTATTAATTATGATTCTAACATCCTATCAATAAAAGTTGCTATAAGCGTTAACAATCCAAACAAAAAAATATAGACTACAAGTCCTCCTAACCAATGGCTATATATCATTAATTTAAAGGTTACAAAAATGATATACCAATTGCAGACAGTAGCTTTAAAGTAATGAAAACAATTTACTCACTTACCAGGGGCTGTTTCTCACACAGCCTGACTCGGAGAAGGGAGGTAGTGCAGTAGGGAACATGATTCTACCTGTTGAATATACACAACGCAGAGGAGAGGCTTTCCAAAGTGCATGTGGGAGGAGATTGGTTCATTGAGTCTCTTGATTATGGCTATATGGCATCTGTAAATGTTCCCTTTATAGCTGGGGACATGGGGACTTTTTATGTGGTGCAATGTGTTCTTCATTTATTAAAGAATGCATAGTCTGGAAGTAGTTGGGGATGTTATTGCTAGAGAGACATTTTGAGACGGGTGAAACAGCCTCCTTATAGTGATGGCAGTCTTTTCTTTCTCAATGAGAAGTAAGAAGTTGTGAATGCTTCATTAGGCTACTGTAAACTACTGCATAGTGTACTGCACCATAACTCAGCCTACTTCATTACAATCTTCTCCTAACTCAATGGAATGGAATCAATCCTGTACTCAAGCTTTTAAACTCTACATTGGGGAGGCATTATCCTTGCATCGACAAGGTCAGTGACCAGGGTTGCTTGGTTACTGTTTAGTTAGCCTTGCTGGGACCTTGCCATTGCAGTCATGGGAGGAAAACAGTCTGTGTTTAATCAAACATCTGGCATATGTGGAACTGTCGTGATATCTGTCTGTTAAACAAGAGACGTAAAGGGATTTTTATTTCTTTATGGCAAGTAGGTTTTAGAGTTAAAGGTAAATGACCTCCAGGTCATCTACCATACCTTAGCAGAGGAGGAAGCAGTAGGCTGGCCTTTTAAGTGAGTGAGTTCAACTGTTTTATGAACACAAAGACATTATTTTCCAACACTTTAAAAAATCAACAGGATGAGGATACTCAAATAACAAATAATGTTGTTGGTTGGTGGTGAAGATACCCTAAAAACACATTACTTCAATACAGCTACGACCAGAAGTTACTTTATTGAAGCAGGTTAGGAGAATTTACGCAGCAGGTAAGGAGAATCAACATAGCAGGTTAGGATTTTTTTTACATTTTTTTATTTAACCTTTATTTAACCAGGAAGGGCTCATTGAGATTAAAATCTATTTTTCAAGAGCACCCTGGCCAAGATAGGCAGCACCAATTCATTACAAAAGAATTACAGACAGAAAACATGAAAAACTACAAGTAATCTAGTAAAAAGTATACTTAGATTAAGGTTAGGAAGAGGGTTAGGGTTTGGGTTAGCGAAAATGCTTTCATATCTTAACCTGCAATGAAAAGTAACTTCTGGTCATAGTTGTTTCAAAGTGGTGTGTTTTAAGGGAGTCCCATTGGTTGTGGTTGGAATAAAGTCAATTATTTACACATATAATATCCCTTCTCTGTGAGGAAAAAAAAGAAACAGTTCAGTTTCATGGGAGAGAACTTGATTCTCTCTGAAGGGTTGGACCACATAATATACCTCTCTGCACAGGCCTCTTCTTAGGGACTCACGCCTCAATCACACGGACCGTGCACTTCATTTCGGGACTCCAGAAGTACATTCATTCCAATTGAACGCTGCTTTGCAGAGGCAGTTGCAATGCGTTCTATGTAGTGCGAAACATAGGATTTACAAAATGTATGCGTCAAACTGTATTCGTAGACGAATTGACAGAAATGGTAGCAGTAGGTGAATGTTGAACTTTTGTTGCACCCATATTCAGATGGTGCTGCGTTCTATTTTGCGCAGAGAACTATCGGTCTGATCAAGGCGTCACTGTCTAGTCGGAACTAAAAGTGTCTGATCAAACGAAGAGAGAACTATTTTCGATAGAACCGGAAACATGGTGTATGTCAAGAAAAAATATGGCGGCGCCCGTATGTAGAAATACCTTAACGTTATAGCCGACATTAATCAAGCTAAATGTTGGACAATATTAATTAACGCTAAAGGTAACCGTGTCACACGAATACATCTTAATTCTAGAGTGGCCCTCGTGTAATTTGTTGAGCTTGTCTTGACGAATAAACTAGCCATACTGGAGTCGAGCATTGCTAGCTAATTTTGACACACTGGTGGCATTGGTAGATGCCCGCCCGACCAATGACAGAAGATGTGGAACAATGTCAAGGCAAAAGTAATGGGTCTGAAAATACTCCATGGCTTTTGCAATTATTGCACCCAGAGGCATGCATCTGTTGGCGTGTGGGTCAAAAGAACGCCGGGGAAACATAGACGTTGTGGACAAGTCCCTGGCAAGACCCGCCTATTTGCCACTAGGAACTACTTATCAACAGAACCACCTTGGAGGGTCCTTTTCTTTGGGACAGATGGTTTTGCTGTAGAATCCCTCAAGCTGCTCTCTGCGTCAAGGTATGACACCCACAACAATTTACATGCCAGTGAGCAAAGAGAAGAGTCTTTGCAGTGAGTAACTTTAACCTGGTCCAATATCTGTTTGTGCTGTCTCATAAGAGTTGGGGCAACAGCGCGAACAGATCTGGGACCAGGCTAGAGTAACTTCTCGTCGCCTAATGTCAGTTGTTAGCTGTCATTATTTGTCACAGGGACTCCAATGACCGAGTTGTGGAATCACTTGAGGTTGTCACACTATCCAATGACGTCCCTGTGAAGAAGTTTGCTGATCAAAACAAACTGCCCGTTCATGTCTGGCCTCTCGGGGATCTTCAAGGGCGGTTCGATGTCGGGGTGGTGGTGTCGTTTGGCTGCTTGCTTCGGGAAGGACTTATCAACCAGTTTCCATGGTGAGTAACTTCTCTGAAAGTGACTCATGCAATACAAGTGTAACGTTATAGCTTCTGTCCCTGTGTGCCCCTAGCTGGGTGCAAACCAGGGACCTGCACACAACACTCTGACTCGCCACCAAAATAATCATTGTCATTACCACTGACCCAGAATGTACTTGTAGATCTCAGGGCGGACGACATCACTTGCTCCACGGTAGCTACTATGTTCCATATCAGCTACACAAGCAGCAGACTCCAAGAAGTGTCAATCTTATGAAAACCTCCCAAGAGTCAAACCCTGACTGTGTCCAGTCTGTTTGATTGTGATAGTTGCAGCATGTGTCTGTTGCCTCTATTCCAGTGGGATCCTGAATGTCCACCCCAGCCTTCTCCCCAGATGGCGCGGCCCCGCCCCAGTGTTCCACACCATCCTACACGGAGACACTATCACCGGGGTCAGCGTCATGCAGATACGACCAAAGAGGTAGGCTAACATGACCCAGAGCTACTTTCTGTCCCCTTCCCTCCTTTCCTCTCTCCCTTTCCTCATGGTGCTGAGGGAGGAAGGGTAAGTCATGAAAGGGACCAGTCATCTGCCAGTAACATGGACCTACTATTGACAAGCAAAAGTGAGGGATGACATTAGCAGATGGATGTTTGTTCAAATGTATATTTAGGGATGATTTCCCAACCTAATCCTGGACTGAAAAGCCTTGTAATGGTGATTTTCCCCATTGAGTATGTGTTATAGCCCTGTACAGGACAGCTTTATCTGGGTCCAGGAAACTGGACCATAATGTCTCCAGAGGCCATCAGATTTCAATAGGCCTATATATAATAGTGTACTCTACTACCGTATTCACTGTCAAAGCACATACTACTATTCCTCAAGTCAAAGATCATTAAACCTTTGCACCTCAGTGTATCTCTGATCTGTGTTACAGTAAACCTCATTGGCTGTTACAGTAAACTGCAGTGTGTGTCTGTGTTACTGTAAACCTTGGTGTATCTCTGATCTGTGTTACAGTAAACCTCATTGTCTGTTACAGTAAACCTCATTGTCTGTTACAGTAAACTGCAGTGTGTGACTGTGTTACTGTAAACCTCGGTGTATCTCTGATCTGTGTTACAGTAAACCTCATTGTCTGTTACAGTAAACTGCAGTGTGTGTCTGTTACTGTAAACCTCGGTGTGTCTCTGGTCTCTGTTACAGGTTTGATGTGGGTCCCATTCTTCACCAGGAGATCTACCAGGTCCCAGACAACTTCACAGCTGACCAGCTAGGAGCTATTCTGGCCACCAAGGGAGCCCAGCTGGTGAGTGCACTTCACTGTGTAGTTATAGCACCCTATTCCCATCCAGTGTACTACGTGGCTCGAGTCTTATGTGACTCTGTTGGTCAAATGTAGTGCACTACATGGGGAATAGGGTGTGATTTGAGCTCACTCATTTGGGACGTAGATCTACAGAGCGAAATCCGCTTGAAGAGGCTTGTCAGAAACCAGTTATGGTTAATGTAAGCTCTCTTATATGGGACCTTTCTTATTTTGCTTGAACAGTTGATTGACACATTAAGGACCCTTCCAGAGAGAATCACAAACCGAAGGGAGCAAGCTCAAGACGGTGCCACTTTAGGTAAGAACATTTATTTACTCAACCAGACATTTGATGCTAGTAGTAATTACAATTTGAATGATAAACAATCAGCAAGAATTGCAACTTACTGCGAAAGCTGCGTGTACTTTCTAAGCACCCATTCATGCCTCAGCTTAGAGTTGACTCTTCTCAACAGCCCCTAAAATCAGCACATCGATGAGCTGGATCGTATGGGAGGAGCAGACCTGTGTCCAGATCGACTGCCTGTTTCGTGCCATCGCATCCCGGGTAATAAGACAGACCAGTCATGTTCAGTTGGCACGAAACTAGAAGTCAGAAAACTTCAAACTAAAGTGAGCAGTCTTATTGGGCGATTTCAGGCCGTTCCTCACCTGTTTCAAGATGATTTTCTAATTCTGTGCATACTGAACATGACCTTGATTTACTATGACCGGCTTCTCAACACACATTGTCCAGGAGTGTTAAAATAATGCCCTCCTCTTCTCTCTCATTAGATCCCATTGAGAACAATTTGGATGGGCAAGACCATAAAGCTGCTGGACTTTGCTGGCAAGTGCAACATTTCACTATCAGGTAATTTCCTATTTCATTGTTTCCACCACTGCTTGGTGGTTGACTCAGTCAGCTAGTTCAATCAGCATGTGGTAAGTAGCTGTGTGGATCGGCAGCAGTAGTGCTGGAGTCCACACGCTGCGAAGACAATCTGTCTGGTAACATCCGTTTTGAATATCTTAGGTTGAGAAAGGTTGTGATTGTTTTAATGACAGGTCGAGGGAGGATTCCTGTGCCAGGATCTATGAGTTATCAGAAAGAATCCAACACCTTGGCTGTCTGTTGTAAGGTGCGTGAGCCAGGCTTTTCATCCTTGACACTTTCCATGGTTTACTATTATGTCAAAACACCTCAAATTTGGTCTTATTGAAATATGTCTAATATTAATGAAAAATAATTCACTTCCTGATGTATCATGGCATAATACAAATAATTAACTTGATGGATCCCATAAAAAAATGATGACAAGCACTTTTTGTGTGTTCGGTGGTCAAGGATGGCTGGGTGGGATTCAAGGCGGTGATGCTGAAGAAGAGACTGTCAGCAGCGGACTTCTACAACGGATATCTCCATCAGAGCTTCCAGAACAGATCTGGCCTTCCCAAGCAGGAGTGCCTGTTCCACAGTAACAGAACTAAATTACATTCAGCTGGAGAGGAGAACTCATTGACACAGCTACACGCTGTGCATTAAAACAACAACCTACATTAATGTTATTTGATTAGATACATTTCCTGTAAAAAATAAAGGATCTATACTATGTCTGTTTTAAGACAACATATTTAAGAGTACACAAGAGTAGTGTTCAGCAGGGAACACCGTGGCAAATCGTTTTGAAACTAAAAATGAGCATTTCTTATTGTTCAAGTCCAGGTAGTAACTACTCTCTGTTTCAAAAACATTTTCTCTTATTTTACACCTACTGGAAACTATTTCCTGATAGCCTATGGAACACATGAATGTAATAATAGCGATATCATGGAGAGGCTGTTGTGTGAGTAGTTTGTTGTCGAATTCAAAACCCTCAAACCCGTTAGACTACCAAAATAACAGTTGAATTTGCATAAATAAACATTTACAAGGTTCTGTTGCCTTTGTCATTTGCTCTATGGCATTATCCATTACGATATTATGCATTGGACTTTGTAATATCACAGTTGTAGAGATGGTGGGGTCTGTTATAGAGATGTACTCTTCCCAGGGGACTAAATGGTGCCGTTCCAGGCCGACTACATTGCAGTCGCACTGCACAAATTAACCAATGATCGAATGCCACGTCATCTACATTGGGCTCAGATATTAGATTGCAATGCCACATTGATACGGCTACTGACATGTTTGAGTTTAAATCTTTATAATAGTAAAAGTTTGACCTTCATCCAGGTGTTATGAGATTTGGTGTGAAACTGCTTCCTCCACCCACTGGGACGCAGCAACTGTGTTCGTCACAGCATGCTGATCTCGGGGACATTGTCTGTTAACTGTGAGGCTTTACAACTGTGTTCGTCACAGCATGCTGGTCTCGGGGACATTGTCTGTTAACTGGGAGGCTTTACAAGAGGCACGTACCACTATGGAAAAGAAAGAAAGTTCAGAATTGTAGCATTTCAACTAAGTTTTAAACAAAACATTGAAGGAAATGTATTTATTCACTTAACTTGATAAAGTGGGTGTGAATTAGACCAGTGTTGTCCAACCCCCTCGGAGGATTACATTTTTTTTATTTTAGCCCTGTTGATTCAACTAATCAAGTGCTTGGTAGGCTAATTAGTTCATCAGTGATAAGGATGTATCAGTGAAGTGGTAGAACACAAATGTCTGGTGGTTAAGAGAGGGTTGGGAAACACTTGACTGCATGTTTCCTTTTAGTCATAAAGCTAGCTGCCGTTAGCTAGTGTGAATGTGTTTAGGGTGTCATCATACCTCCTCTGTCATCCCTGCTGTCTTCCTACCCTCTGTGTTAAAAGGAGGCTTCAGGTAACCTTTGAAGTGCTGCTTCACCAAGTCATGGAAAGTAGATAAGCAATCCTAAAAAGAGCATCAGGAAAGCTGAATATTAGCTACCAAAATGTATTACACTTTTGGATGTAATTTTAGATGAGGCACAGCTGCATCAACTATGGTGGATGTGTTACCAGGCCAGTGATTTACTACATTCACCATAAACCCAATTGTAATGTGGCTGTGATTTTATTTGAAACATTTCTTCAACAATGTGCATTATAAAGAGGCAACTATTTATACACTGTTCAGTCTACTAAAGTGTAGTTAAATAATGGCCTCCTTATAGACATACCCGTTCTTCCTGTGAACAGATGTAGGTGAACCAGCGGAGCCCAGCGGCCACGTGAGTGATCTCATCCCGGTAGATAACCTCCAGCACCTCCACAGAGCTGCAGTCCCCCTGGGCAGCGAAGCGGGAGAGGGTCTGGGGGTGCACATCTAGGCCCCTTGCAGGAGGAGAGAGAGGGAGTTAGGTAGATGTACTTTCCCTGAGCCCAGTCGATTTAGAAAAGCCAAGAATTTCATCAATTTTTTGTTTTAGCCACCCTGTGGTTATTTGTGGCCAAGGAGGAGTGACATTTCTCACACCTATCCAAACCTTTCAGATAATGTGAACCCCGTGGGTGTATTAGAAGATGTGTCAAGGTAATAGGGACCATAATGCTTCCACTGCACTGGTAACATAATCATATTCTGTTGGTGCTGTAATTCAGGTGGATGCTGTACCTGGCTTCATGTACCATATGCACAATGGCTAGCCTCGCCAGAAGGTCGTGGGACGTATCCGTTGCTGACTGCCACAGTCCTGTGGAGACGAGTGGAGGAAGCTCAACTTACACTGGCTGCACTGAAAATGCCATGTATTTTTTCATAAAACCAACTGTGATGATATTAATAGTTAAGCCAGGATTCAATCCAATCTGCATTATAGCACGCTTGATACTTAAAAGTTCATTTCCGACTGAGCCGAAATATGCAGAGTTTACTGTGAATTAGATCTCCACGAACACAGGGAACTTTCCAAAGACGCATTGTCTACAAAAGAGATCGGATTGAAGCCCGGCCTTAGTCTGGAGAAGCCAGCGAACCACCCACCATTATGAACAGGTAACGCACCAAAGAAGCTGTCGAGTTCTGTGATCCTCGTCTCTAGTAAGTGATAATGCTGTTGGGAACAGTAGAAATTCATTGTATTCCCAGGGTAACAGTCCATCCACCACTCACAACTGATACAGTACTACCACTTTTTATCCTCCATGAGGAACACTGTCTTGCAGTATTATAGAAATATAAACATAGTAAATATACTTGGATTACCAATATCTGATGTACAGACGTTTGAACAACAGACATACATAACAATAATGTGCATCATTCTTAAAGGAATATTCCACTTTTTTCCCCCAGCTTGTTTTAAAAAAATAAGCTGAAACTTCAGAAAGTGAACTATACTTAAAACAACACATAACAGTCCACATTAATTAAATATATGTTCAGACACTGACCTTGGCCTCGTCTCCGGCCACTTTGACAAAGTCGCTGAAGAACTGGCGGGGCAGGGGCTCTCCAGTGTCCAGTCTGACCGATGAGAAGCGAGCGATGACGTCCCAGGACAGGTCTATAGCCCACTGCTCTATGTTAGCCAGGGAGTGGAGGAGGGCTATCCTGCTAGCCTGGTCAGACACATAGTAAACACACGCTCATATCAATATTCATTCATGAAGCATGGAATGTTGCAGTTCTATAGCCTTCGTCCATACTGTATGTACTAATGGTATGACAACGAATGCTAATACCATGACAATGAATGCTAATACCATGACAACGAATGCTAATACCATGACAATGAATGCTAATACCATGACAATGAATGCTAATGCCACACACATTACACATGAACACACACCATTTACGCTGCTGCTTGTATTTATTCTATTATTTATACTGCTGACAGTCACTTTTACCCCTGCTTACACATCTAGCTCAACTACTCCAGTATCCCTGCACATTGAAATGATGGTGCTGGTACTGATCCTGTATAGAGTTTACAATCTAGTTTTTCCCCTACTGTTTTTCCTTCGTATTATTTCTCTTACCTTTATATTGAATACTGCATTGTTGGGAAAGAGCTTGCAAGTAAGCATGTCACTGCACTGTTTCACACCTGTTGTATCCTGTGCAAGTGACAAATAAACTTTGATTTGACTTCCGAAGAGATGATTTTATTGCGACAGTGGGTAGTTAGCATGCCCATTTTGTTCATCTAGGGGTTGTGTAGTTCAATACTGGCATGGCATATGTTCCCTCCTTTTTCTCAACAGTACCATTACCTGTGTCTATTGTCATTGTCGTGTTTGGTCTTCTATTTGTTAGGCTACATGATTGATTGTGATTGATTTAAGTATCTACTGGCACCCAGCCCACATGGGCTTACAAGACACTACTAAACACAGTACCATTTTCCTTGTACTCAACACAAAATAAGATTGTACAAATTATATGCATATACTGTACAATAATCATGGCAAGTACAGCTATCATCTAGCCCCACTACACAAACAGTACAGCTACCATCTAGCCCCACTACACAAACAGTACAGCTACCATCTAGCCCCACTACACAAACAGTACAGCTACCATCTAGCCCCACTACACAAACAGTACAGCTACCATCTAGCCCCACTACACAAACAGTACATTAAACAGTACAGCTACCATCTAGCCCCACTACACAAACAGTACATTAAACAGTACAGCTACCATCTAGCCCCACTACACAAACAGTACAGCTACCATCTAGCCCCACTACACAAACAGTACAGCTACCATCTAGCCCCACTACACAAACAGTACAGCTACCATCTAGCCCCACTACACAAACAGTACAGCTACCATCTAGCCCCACTACACAAACAGTACAGCTACCATCTAGCCCCACTACACAAACAGTACAGCTACCATCTAGCCCCACTACACAAACAGTACAGCTACCATCTAGCCCCACTACACAAACAGTACAGCTACCATCTAGCCCCACTACACAAACAGTACATTACAAACAGTACAGCTACCATCTAGCCCCACTACACAAACAGTACAGCTACCATCTAGCCCCACTACACAAACAGTACAGCTACCATCTGGCCCCACTACACAAACAGTACATCTACCATCTAGCCCCACTACACAAACAGTACAGCTACCATCTAGCCAACTACACAAACAGTACAGCTACCATCTAGCCCCACTACACAAACAGTACAGCTACCATCTAGCCCCACTACACAAACAGTACAGCTACCATCTACAAACAAACAGTACAGCTACCATCTAGCCCCACTACACAAACAGTACATTACAAACAGTACAGCTACCATCTAGCCCCACTACACAAACAGTACAGCTACCATCTAGCCCCACTACACAAACAGTACATTACAAACAGTACAGCTACCATCTAGCCCCACTACACAAACAGTACAGCTACCATCTAGCCCCACTACACAAACAGTACAGCTACCATCTAGCCCCACTACACAAACAGTACATCTACCATCTAGCCCCACTACACAAACAGTACAGCTACCATCTAGCCCCACTACACAAACAGTACAGCTACCATCTAGCCCCACTAACAAACAGTACAGCTACCATCTAGCAGTGTAAACAAACTGAGCAGTCTCAAACACCCGGCCTGAAACAGACTTCAAGTCCCTGCTTGTCCCATAACCACAATACTTCAGGGTTTAGCACCAAACATTTTTACAGAAGATAACATGTCTCAGATCATTATACAAAGGGCTATAAAACACTAAATGGATTTTGTTTTTGATTTCCCAACACAGTAGGCAAATTATCTCCTCTTCAGGCACTGTGTTAAATCGACCCTTCTCTAAGCCAGAGGGAGAGGGCCGGATGGGAGTTGGCTTTTTGTTAGGTTCAGGAAGACATATGGTTCAGGGATATAGTTCTCTTTGATGACAGTATGTTCTAAGTTTTTAGGTCTAAACCATATATCAGCTGCCCATTTTCCCTTGTGGATCAGAAAAAGATTGTCCTTGATTTGTTTAACACCACATGGTAATTTGTTCCTGAATATATACTGCAAATCAGTTTCACAAAAATTAGGTAATTATCCCAGTCCCAGTCAAACCCTTTTTTTTGTGATTCTGCGTTCTGGCATATTCATCAGTCTGTTCCATAGACCTACCATGTCACCTTTTTAACTACCATACCCCAGCAGCATAGTCCATCACTGGACACACACAGGATTGAAACAGTTGAGAATAAGCACAGTAACCAAAGTCCTTTTCATTTGGTCTAAATCATTAACATATAGAGTAAATAAAGTGGGTGAGAGTACGTCTCCCTGCTATACACAGTAAGGGGTTGGAAATCAGATCATTAACCTGAACACAGGCAACTGGAGCCAGATAAAGAGGTTTGATAACATCAGAGAATCTTCCATCAATTCCCATTTTAATTAGTGGTTAAATCCATATGAATTCAATCACTTTTTGATTGAAACAAAACGTTCCAGACATGTTTGCTCATGGAAGAAGTGGTCAGAAAGTGACGTTTTGGACCTGAATGCAAAACATTCAGGAGATAAGATGTGCTCAAAGTTGACCCATTTTGCATACCCCACCATAGCATGAGACATCCATGTCATCGTCACTGAAAAAGATAAACGGTTGAGTTTGATATAATTCAAAAGCTTACAACAAATAGGGTTGTCAAACTAAATGTAAAAAAAATATATAAAAACAATTACCTTTAATGTCAATTATGTAAAAAGGAGTAAACTCCGATTTTTTTCATATTAGCATATGTTGTAGCTTATACCCTAATTTCCATCATCTGAGGTTTTTGTGTTGTGTCTGTGGTTGAGACACAACGTGCTCCTGAATAAAGGGTGTTGTCAAAAAGTGATCGAATTCAAATGGATTTACCCCAGTCTAAAAGCAATTAGGTAACTATTTACCTAATCAAAAGCCTTCATAAAACCAATAAAACAGGCAAAAGTTGGTTCTCTCTCTTGAATTCTAGCCTGGACCACTGTAGAGACAGTATAGATGTGGTCTATACATGTTCTGGCTTTCCTAAAGCCATTCTGTTCTTCAGCAAGCTGACCAGACAGTTCTAGATAGTGAGAAGAGCCTGTTATTTAGGATGCCGGACTACAATTTACAAACAGTGCTAATGAGAATAATCCCTCTATAGTTCAATGGGATTTTAGGCTCAGTTTTTGGGGATTTCAGAGATTCTGAACTTGTTAGTTCATACTGCCAACCTGTCTGGTCTGAGTGATTAGAGGGTGTTCTTAACACTGACCTGTGTGCCACCTTTGCCACGCTTGATTTTGCCCGGTGGCAGTACGGTCAGGTTCTCCTTCCTGCTTGGCTGGAGAGGTGGTGTAGCCTGACCCACCTCTGTGATCTCCCCACTGTTCCACCTCTCCTGGACCTCCAGCGTCATGGCAACCTACAGGGATCGGATCAAAGTCAGTGAGCCAGTGAGATATGCAGTGTTGAACAAATCATCAACGTTACACTATAGTCAAATACAAGCATCGCAGGTGCAGCCAAATAACATCTGCAAATCTGTGTATGACACCAAAAACTAGTTTTGTATGTTTTGCCATGGAAACTCCAGGGAGCCTCTGCCTGTTTCAGACATTTTCTTTCCTTCATTTGGTGCCCAATGAACACAAACCAACACTCCATCCCCTCCCAGTTTAACACTTCATGTGGTGGTTAGTGTGAATGGGGCTTACCTTCTCTTTGGGGTCTGGTGTGCAGAGGATCTTTGTAGCCCAGAAGCACAGTGTGTCCTCAGAGGGTGATGGCTCGACATCATCTACTGACAACTTGCCTGAGACAAGAAGAGATCTCTTATTAATGTACTTAACATCATTCAAAGCTTTGCCAGAACAAAATATATTAGCTACTAGCCTGTTCTCAGATCTGTGTGTTCTTGCCTGCTCATCATCAAGCCAACAAGTTTGGCATGACAATTCCATAAGGAGATGGCAAGAGTGCAGAAACAGACTGTCACCCAGGCTACACTACTTTCCTTTATGTAATTGAAAAGAAAAACTTTGATTGGTGTACATTGTTCATTAGGTATCCTATCGCCTTACCATTAGATGTGTCTGTCTCTGGGATGGGACTTAGACACAGCTCATTCTGTGTGTTGATATAAATCATGTCTTGGACAACTCTGACCTCATACACCTGGTTCTGTAGACAGAAAAACAAACTTTCATTTTAGTCTCATGGTATTATTGATTAATAAGCTGTTGTTATTCAATGACCAAATTCTAATAACACATACAGTACATTGCCTAGTGAATGTCTTCACACCTCTTGCAAAGCTGTCAAATGTAAAGGGATTCAATTAGATTGTTCATCCGCTTGTGATCTACACATTCTCAAAGTGAAAGAAAAATTCAAGACGTCTCGATTGTCTCAGGGGTGTCAGTACTTTCTCTAAACAACTCCAAATGCCTGTCTCTCGCCCCCAAGCACACACATTAATGCCACATTGACTTCTGTATGAAGCCGATGGTGGTAATACATATCAACCTTCCCTTTATCACACTGTTTCAGGAAACCTATATTTAGAATACTACGAATAAATAGGCTCTGTTGGAGACCATCTCTCTCTACCTGTAGTCCCATGGAAGAGGCACCTGTCTCCAGGCAGAAGTCAAAGTGATGCCAGGGACAGACCAGAACCCTCTTCCCATCTCCCAGGTCCTCAATGTCACCGAGGTCAAGAGGGCCTCCTGCGCCAAGACAGTGGTTGTAATGATGAAAGACATCATCGTATGGTGACCATGATAATTTTGTTCTTATAGCATACTCTCATCCTATAGCCACTTTGGCACGTAGTTGTTTATAATTAATCATCAAAACAGCAAGCTACCATAGCATAGTGCTGAGTGATTAATAGTGCTGTGTGCTGATGCCATCAATTAGGCTAACTTATACCTTCATGGGGACAGGATGAATCCATAGCCCAGAATCTGTCATCTTCTGTGTGAACCAGGACAATGTGTTCACCATCCTCAGAGTACAGCCTTGGGGAAACGTAGAGAAGTCATGCAGTTAGACCATCTTTTTAGAATAGGCAAGAGCAGCTAATGTGTATATGCTAGCTGCTGCTATTCTAGCTAATTGGACTGCTTACTTTGTGCATGGTGAGTCAAAATCACACTTCTTTCCTACACATTGCCAGTTTCCGTCTTTGACAATTTCTCTTAATGCAGCGACTAAATCTTCCTCGAAGTGATCCATTTAAAATATACGATGCATAAAATAGTAGTAAGAGTAATATTGTGCATAACTAGCTTGCTACTGCTGCCGTCCATGCCGATGTGTGGCAGAATTGTTTTCTTCTGAACTACAAAATCAAATTGTTTCAACCGGATGTTGGTACTCCACGAATTCTGCCCGACATAAAACCACTAAGGTAGAACAAGAACCTAAACTTAACAGAGACAAACGTTTGACATGCTATGCAAAAAGATAACACTTGAGACAAAGAATGAATGCATAGAAATGTATTTGTTGATTAGACAAGATTTAGAATTACAATTAACAGTCATTTTCTCATTTTGATATGGTTGATTACATAAAAATGTTTTTTAAACGAAATTACAATGAGAACAATTAACCTCAAGGCCAGCAGATGACGATGCAGCCAGCTATATACAGCTGTCCCCCATGGACAGGTTTGTACATAAAACATTCTCCATTCACGCTGCAAGGGTGTCAATTTCCTCCTTAACTTTATTTAATGGTGAGAAGGTTTGATTTAAAAAATAATAATAATAATTTAAAAATATATATATTAAAAAAATATATATATATATAAGCTTCCTATTGGTTGATTCTACTTACACCCCTTTTTCAGCCAGCGGTAAACAACAGACTGCTGCAGCCTAAATGGCTAAAGGCTATATGCACATCTGGGACTAGCGTTCCTAGGTATTATGCTGTGTTCATGTCATGTCGGAAACTCGGGACCTCTGACTTAAAATGAACTAAAGTTATTTGCGTAAAGCTTCCTATTGGTTGATTCTGGTCCAAACCCAAGAGGGAAATTCAGAATCAGATTCTTCCACCTAGGTTAGCAAGTGTAACATTTCAGAGTTTCCAACATGAGTGAACACGCATTAGCCACCCTAGCATGGTGGTGTAAAATCGTGTTTCATAAAGTACACATACTTTCCCTGTTTTTTTCCCTGTGGCATTATCGGCAATAAATCATGTTTTATGTACGAACCGGCCACAGGCTACCACACGGAACCCCACTAATCTACTAACGGAACGCAAGAGGTGGCTAACAACAGACCTCCATCCAATGCTAGCTTGCTACGATGGCCTGGCTAGCTGTCTAAATCGCCGTAATCCCCAACCAACCTCTCCACTCACTGGACCCTTTTGATCACTCGACTAAACATGCCTCTCCTTAATGTCAATATGTCTTGTCCATTGCTGTTCTGGTTCGTGTTTATTGGCTTATTTCACTGTAGAGCCTCTAGTCCTGCTGACTATACCTTATCCAACCTATTAGTTCCACCACCCACACATGCAATGACATCTCCTGGTTTCAATTATGTTTCTAGAGACAATATCTCTCTCTTCATCACTCAATACCTAGGTTTACCTCCACTGTATTCACATCCTACCATACCTTTGTCTGTACATTATACCTTGATGCTATTTTATCGCCCCCAGAAACCTGCTTTTACTCTCTGTTCCAGACGTTCTAGACAACCAATTCTTATTGCTTTTAGCCGCACACTTATTCTACTCCTCTTATGTTCCTCTGACGATGTAGAGGTGAATCCAGGCCCTGCAGTGCCAAGCTCCACTCCTATTCCCCAGGCTCTCTCTTTTGACGACTTCTGTAACCGTAATAGCCTTGGTTTCATGCATGTTAACATTAGAAGCCTCCTCCCTAAGTTTGTTCTATTCACTGCTTTAGCACACTCTGCCAACCCGGATGTTCTAGCTGTGTCTGAATCCTGGCTTAGGAAGACCACCAAAAATTCAGAAATTTTAATTCCAAACTACAACATTTTCAGACAAGATAGAACTGCCAAAGGGGGCGGTGTTGCAATCTACTGCAAAGATGGCCTGCAGAGTTCTGTCCTACTATCCAGGTCTGTACCCAAACAATTTGAACTTCTACTTTTAAAACTCTAGATATCATCCTAACCAACTTCCCATCTAAATACACCTCTGCTGTCTTCAACCAAGATCTCAGATCACCCTCTGCCCCATCCGTAGCTGTGCTCTGGACACCACTCATCACTGTAAAACACTCCCTGAAACACTTCAGCGAGCAGGCTTTCTAATCGACCTGGCGGGGTATCCTGGAAGGATATTGATCTCATCCCGTCAGTAGAGGATGCCTGGATTATTTTTGAAATGCCATTCCTAACCATCTTAAATAACATGCCCCATTGAAATGTAGAACCTAGGAACCTCAAGACCTGACTGCCCTTAACCAACACAAAAACATCCTATCAATGAACCTAACAGCCCTCCCCAAAGCTGTTCAGGGCAGAAACCATTATACACAGGCAGTATCAAAGCCAAACTAACTTTTTCCATTCTTTTTCAAGTTCTGGGACACTGTAAAGTCCATGGAGAATAAGATCTCTCAGCTGCCCACTGCACTGAAGATATGAAACACTGTCACCACTGATAAATCCACCATAACTGAGAATTTCCCTGAAGCATTTGTCTAGGCATGCCTTTCCACCTGGCTACTCCTACCTGGGTCAACAGCACTGCATCCACAACAGCAACTCGTCCAAGCCTCCATTTCTTTCTCCCAAATCCATTCAGCTGATGTTCTGAAAGAGCTGCAAAATCTGGACCCCTAAAATCAGCCGGGCTAACAATCTGCCCTTTCATTCAAAATTATCTGAAATGTACCCCTATTACCAGGAACCTTTCTTTCGATATCTTAGATTCCCAAAGATTGGTTCTCATCCCCCTTCAAAGTGCCCTCAACCAAACTGCTACAAAATCATCCTATGCCTTTCTGGTCTTAGCAAGTCAACAAACAGATTATGCAGCTGTTCAGGGAATCTCACCAACCATTATACACAGGCAGTTAGAAAAGCCATGGGTGCACCTCAGCCATTCAAGGTCAGAAATCTTGCTTCCTAAAAACACTAACTCAAAAATTTCTGGCCAAGGCTTTCGACTCTGTCAATCACCACATCCCATGGAGAACAAGAACACCTCGGCCCAGCTGCCCACCTGGTTTCTCAAATGATTGCCCCACTGTCACCAACTACTTCTCTGATAGAATTCAGTGTGTCAAATCATCTGCTGTCCGGATCTATGGGGGTGCCACAGGGTTCAATTCTTGGACCGACTCTCTTCTCTGTATACATCAATGAGATCGCTCTTGCAGCTGATGAGTCTCTGATCCACCTCTACGCAGACGACACCATTCTGTATACTTCCGGCCCTTCTTTGGACACTGTGTTAACAACCCTCCAGGCAAGCTTCAATGCCATACAACTCTCCTTCCGTGGCCTCCAATTGCTCTTAAATACAAGTAAAACTAAATGCATGCTCTTCAACCGATCGCTACCTGCACCTACCCGCCTGTCACTACTCTGGACGGCTCTGACTTAGAATACGTGGACAACTACAAATACTTAGGTGTCTGGTTAGACTGTAAACTCTCCTTCCAGACCCATATCAAACATCTCCAATCCAAAGGTAAATCTAGAATTGGCTTCCTATTTCGCAACAAAGCATCCTTCACTCATGCTGCCAAACATACCCTTGTAAAACTGACCATCCTACCAATCCTCAACTTTGGCGATGTCATTTACAAAATAGCCTCCAATACCCTACTCAACAAATTGGATGCAGTCTATCACAGTGCAATCCGTTTTGTCACCAAAGCCTCATATACTACCCACCATTGCGACCTGTACGCTCTCGTTGGCTGGCCCTCGCTTCATACTCGTCGCCATACCCACTGGCTCCATGTCATCTACAAGACCCTGCTAGGTAAAGTCCCCCCTTATCTCAGCTCGCTGGTCACCATAGCATCTCCCACCTGTAGCACACGCTCCAGCAGGTATATCTCTCTAGTCAGCCCCAAAACCAATTATTTATTTGGCCGCCTCTCCTTCCAGTTTTCTGCTGCCAATGACTGGAATGAACTACAAAAATCTCTGGAACTGGAAACACTTATCTCCCTCACTAGCTTTAAGCACCAACTGTCAGAGCAGCTCACAGATTACTGCACCTGTACATAGCCCACCTATAATTTAGCCCAAACAACTACCTCTTTCCCAACTGTATTTAATTTATTTATTTATTTAGCTCCTTTGCACCCCATTATTTGTATTTCTACTTTGCACATTCTTCCATTGCAGAACTACCATTCCAGTGTTTTACTTGCTATATTGTATTTACTTTGCCACCATGGCCTTTTTTGCCTTTACCTCCCTTCTCACCTCATTTGCTCACATTGTATATAGACTTGTTTATACTGTATTATTGACTGTATGTTTGTTTTACTCCATGTGTAACTCTGTGTCGTTGTATCTGTCGAACTGCTTTGCTTTATCTTGGCCAGGTCGCAATTGTAAATGAGAACTTGTTCTCAACTTGCCTACCTGGTTAAATAAAGGTGCAATAAAAAAAATAAATAAAAGGCTTATAGCCAGCTGCAAACAATGCCTTTGGACATTAACATGAAACAACTCAATATCGCCATCTGCCGGCCTTTGGGCCAGAAAACAATATTGATTGATATGATCTACTGTACGACATTGTATCTCAAAATTGCCAGGAGGAACATACAGACTGCAGGCACCAAGTCAGTGAAGGTTTGAAACTGAACTGAATTATCTACATAGTCAAATCAAATTTATTTATATAGCCCTTCGTACATCAGCTGATATCTCAAAGTGCTGTACAGAAACCCAGCCTAAAACCCCAAACAGCAAGCAATGCAGGTGTAGAAGTACGGTGGCTAGGAAAAACTCCCTAGAAAGGCCAAAACCTAGGAAGAAACCTAGAGAGGAACCAGGCTATGTGGGGTGGCCAGTCCTCTTCTGGCTGTGCCGGGTGGAGATAACAGAACATGGCCAAGATGTTCAAATGTTCATAAATGACCAGCATGGTCGAATAATAATAAGGTAGAACAGTTGAAACTGGAGCAGCAGCACAGTCAGGTGGACTGGGGACAGCAAGGAGTCATCATGTCAGGTAGTCCTGGGGCAGGTCCTCCGAAGAGAGAAAGAAAGAGAGAATTGAAACTGGCTGTGCAGTTATAACAGAACATGGCCAAGATGTTCAAATGTTCATAAATGACCAGCATGGTCGAATAATAGTAAGGCAGAACAGTTGAAACTGGAACAGTTAGTGACCTACAGTACCAGTCAAAGTTTGGACACACCTACTCATTCAAGGGGTTTTCTATGGAATCATGTAGTAACCAAAAATGTGTTAAACAAATTAAATTATATTTTAGATTTTTCAAAATAGCCACCCTTTGTCTTAATGACAGCTTTGCACAATATTGGCATTCTCTCAAACAGCTTTTTTTCTTCTTTTAAAACTTTATTTAAATAGGCAAGTCAGTTAAGAACAAAATCTTATGTACAATGACGGCCTGCCAAAAGGCCTCCTGCGGGGATGGGGGCTGGGATTAAAAATATAATTAAATTAAATAAAAATATAGGACAAAACACACATCACGACAAGAGAGACAACACAACACTACATAAAGAGAGACCAAAAATGCATGGCATAGCATGGCAGCAACACATGAAAGCACAGCATGGTAGCAACACAACATGACAACAGGTGTGCCTTGTTAAAAGTTTATGGATTTTCTTTCCTTCTTAATGCGTTTGAGCCAATCAGTTGTGTTGTGGCAAGGTAGGGGTGGTATACACAAGATAGCCCTATTTAGTAAAAGACCAAGTCCATGTTATAGCAAGAACTGCTCAAATAAGCAAAGCGAAATGACAGCCCTTCATTACTTTAAAACATGAAGTTCAATCAATCCGGAAAATTTCAAGAACTTTTAAGTTTCTTCAAGTGGACTCTCAAAAACCATCTAGCGCTATGATGAAACTGGCTCTCATGAGGACCCCACAGGAAAGGAAGACCCAGAGTTACCTCTGCTGCAGAGGATAAGTTCATTATTTTGCCCCAGAAATTGCAGCCAAAATAAATGCTTCAGAGTTCAAGTAACAGACACATCTCAACATCAACTGTTCAGAGGGGACTGCGTGAATCAGGCCTTCATGGTCAAATTTCTGCAAAGAAACCACTACTAAAGGACACCAATAAGAAGAGACTTGCTTTGGCCAAGAAACACAAGCAATGGACATTAGACCGGTGGAAATCTGTCCTTTGTTCTGATGAGTCCAAATTTGAGATTTTTGGTTCCAACTGCTGCGTCTACGTGAGACGCAGAGTAGGTGAACGGATGATCTCCGCATGTGTGGTTCCCAAAGTGAAGCATGGAGGTATCATGGTGTGGGGGTGCTTTGCTGGTGACACTGTCAGTGATTTATTTAGAATTCAAGGCACACTTAACCAGCATGGCTACCACAGCATTCTGTAGCGATACACCATCCCATCTGGTTTGCGCTTAGTGGGACTATCATTTGTTTTTCAACAGGACAATGACCCAACACACCTCCAGACTGTGTTAGGGCTATTTGACCAAGAAGGAGAGTGATGGAGTGCTGCATCAGATTTTGTATTTAACTAGGCAAGTCAGTTAAGAACAAATTCCTATTTACAATGACGGCATACTCCGGCCAAACCCAGATGACATGGCCTCCAATCACCCAACCTCAACCCAATTGAGATGTTTGGGATGAGTTGGACCGCAGGGTGAAGGAAAAGCAGCAAACAAGTGCTCAGCATGTGGGAACTCCTTCAAGACGGTTGGAAAAACATGCCAGGTGAAGCTGGATGAGAGAATGCCAAGAGTGTGCAAATCTGCCAAGGCAAAGGGTGGCTACTTTGAATAATCTAAAATATATTTTGATTTGTTTAACAATTTCTTGGTTACTACATGATTCCATGTGTTATTTCATAGTTGATGTCTTCACTATTATTATACAATGTAGAAAATAAAAATAGCATAAAATAAAGAAAAAACCTTGAATGAGTAGGCGTGGCCAAACCTTTGACTGGTACTGTACATACACAGAAAATCAAGTTGTGGAAAAAAAAGTAATGACTGCACATAACTCATGAGTGTAAAATAAATGATTTAATATATAATAGAAAACATGTGCAAAATATTCATGATCAGTATGCTGAGTATAATAAGAGTGAAAGCCTGGCTTAAAGGAAAGAACGAACACTGGCTACCCCAAGCCTCTTTCACCAAAACCACCTGGAGCACGAGATTGCAGGCAATACTGTCTGCTCCATCTTACATACAAGGAACATAGTCATCCGTGCCATTTTAGAGCTTTAAAAAATTGCTTGTTACAATATGATACATTTCATAACATGACCTTTAAGGTTTTTTAATTCTAACACTTACATAGTTTACACAACATATATATATATATATATATGAATGAATGAATGAATGAATGTATGCATGTATACACACACACACACACACATATACACATAGTATTATCTTAAATTTACATAGAAACGCAGACAAAAAAAAAAGGATAGTGATCCACTTAAATGACAGCTGGTGGGGACTTGATGGGACACAAACACAGGATGTCAATCAACCAACCGAGTCATTGTCTGGTGTCAGGGGGTCAAAGGTGAGCAATGGTGGAGTTCAGTATGTCTGGCTTGCTCTTGGTGTTAGTGGCCTTGGAGAGGTCTCGCTGTGGACAAAGGTACAGAGATAAGCATAGATATTCCCTTACCACCCAACATCAACAGGCTAGTGTTCAGTTGGCACGAAACAGAGTATAATGGGGAGGTATGATCTAAATTAGAAAATGATCATTTTCATGCTAAATATTTTGCTACAGCATATCCTAATGAACATGACCACGGTGCAGTGGAAACAAATTGAGTAGCGACAAATAGCAATGGACACTACCTCAGTTTTCATTTCATAGTAAATAAACACAAATCTAGAAAATATGCAATTCTGGTAATTGCACATTTCCCAAATACATTTTCATTTAAAAAGGCAGAAACAACCACAGTGATAGCCAGAGAAAGACTGAAGAAAGGATATTAGGAGTGTGGTTGTAAAAGGTTACATTAGTAAATAGCGACACACAGCCTAGCCTGAGAACCCTCAAGGACACACTAACAAGAGGGTACACTACTGTTACCTGGGAACATAATCAGGGATGAAGCATTTGAAGAATGTATCTTAGTGGTTAATGACATGCATATATTTGGATACAGGAAGAATTATTTGATGTGTATGGTTTTAGTTTAGGCAATTCACACATTCAAACAAACCTCGATTGAACCGATTTGATTACTGTGTTGATTAAGCCTGTCTAAAAACAGAATACATGTATCAATTAGCCACAATTCTCCACTCAAACCCCCTCTCATGGCTAGACCGTGTGTTGCTGCATAATAAAATGTGGAAAATAAGACACAGAAAAAAACACAAATTACCGCAAACTCGGAATAAGTGCTGGCGACAGAGTTAATGCTGAAGTTACGCTGCGGACTAGCCAGGGTTTTAAACCCACCGCTCTGAAGAGGGACTCCAAGTCCGGTCACCTGGCCCATGTTCTCCTTGTTGCGCTCCTGCAGTCCCGCAAGAGGGGGCTTACTGCGACCCGGTGTCCGTACCGATGGGACCTGGATGGGGGAGAACACAGAGAAAAGATGGATGAGGAGAAAAATAAGCCTGGAATCCAAACTGATATATTCCATTTCCCCATCACTTCAAAAATGAAGAAACAGAGCATCAGTTTGTATTCCAAGCTTGGGAACAGAAAACGCAACAGATGGTTTGCTTGAGTAAATGTCAGGGTTTGGCCAAAGATTAGCATATTAGACATACCAAATGACTGGTCTAAATTGAGAAAAGTAATTAAATAGCGTCTAAGTATACTGAACATAAATATAAACGCAACATGTAAAGTGTAGGTCAGAAGGGCAGAAATTGTCCATATGCACAAAAAGCTTATTTCTCTCAAAAGAATTGTCACAACACAATGCCACATATGTCTCATGTTGAGAGAGTGTGCACTTGGAACGGTGACTGCAGGAATGTCCACCAGAGCTGTTGCCAGAGAATTGAATGTTAATTTCTCTAACATAAGCCGCCTCCAATGTCGTTTTAGAGAATTTGGCAGTACGTCCAACCGGCCTCACAACCACAGACCATGTGAAACCACGCCAGCCCAGGACCTCAACATCTAGCTTTTTCACTAGGGTCTTGACCGGACTGCAGTTCGAAATCGAAACTGACTTCATTGGACAAATGCTCACCTTCTATGGCCACTGGCACATTGGAGAAGTGTGTTCTTCACAGATGAATCTCAGTTTCAACTGTACCGGGCAGATGGCAGGCAGTGTGTGTGTGTGTGTATGGTGTGGGCGAGCGGATTGGTGATGTCAATGTTGTGATCAGAGTGCCCCATGGTGGAGGTGGGGTTATGGTAATGGCAGGCATAAGCTATAGACAACGAACACAATTTTATTTTATCCATGGCAATTTGAATGCAGAGATACCGTGACGATTGTTGCAAGAGTCAGTACACAATTCATGAAAGCTGAAAATATCCCAGTTCTTCCATGGACTGCATACTTACCAGACATGTCACCCATTGAGCATGTTTGGGATGCTCTGGATTGACATGTACAACTGAGTGTTCCAGCTCCCGCCAATATCCAGCAACTTCACACAGCCATTGAAGAGGAGTGGGATAACATTCCACAATCAACAGCCTGATCAACTCTATGCGAAAGAAATGTGTTGCATTGCATGAGGAAAATGGTGGTCACACCTGATACTGACTGTTTTTCTAGCGTGTCTGTGACCAACAGATGCATATCTGTATTGCCAGTCATGGACTGATTTCCTTATTTGAACTGTAACTCTGTAAAATCTTTGAAATTGTTGCATTTATATATATTTTTTCAGTGTAGTTAGTTGTTGTACAAACATGCTGCATTGACCTTGTTGACTGACAGAGGGGGGCGGGAGGGTGAGTGGCAGACAGTTCCGCCATAGGCTGAGCGCATGGTGCTGTTAGAGTTGGCACTAGAGAGGCTGGAGGTGGTGCCATTGAACTGGAGAGAACACACAGAGAGTTAGTTAGTGATGCCAAAAGCTCACGTTATTAATGCGCAACTATTTAAAACACAAGCCAGTGATTGTGTTAGCCTGGGTGTCCAGTCTTGTTTCTGCTTTAGCCACCTTTGTCATACAAACGTAGGCAGTCCAGAAACAGACTGGATACCCAGGCTAAGATTGGTCCACGCAATTGTTCCATGAGTATGAAGGCTAGAAAGAGCAGCAGCAAAGTCACTGGAGTGGTACCTTTCGTGCTTTGCTGGGGGTAGTTGTGCCAAGGAATCTCCTTTTGGTAGGCGTCCGGACAGCTGTCCCATACAGCATATCCACCTCAATCTGCTTGCTCTTTTTCAGTTGCTGTTACAATGAAATATAGATCAAAGTATTGTAACAAAGTAAGCTTTTAGCTGCACAGACCTAACCCTAACTTGAGACAAATCAAATCAAATGTATTTATATAGCCCTTCGTACATCAGCTGTTATCTCAAAGTGCTGTACAGAAACCCAGCCTAAAACCCAAACAGCAAGCAATGCAGGTGTAGAAGCACGGAGACAAGTGTGTAACAAATGATGATGGGTCCGATTTCCCAGATCCAAATGAAACCTAATCCTGGACTGAAAAACACTTCTTTGGTCATGCTTCTTAGTCCAGGACTAGGTTTGATCTGGGTCCAGGAAAGAGGACCAATACTGTATCTCTCAAGTTAGGATTCTGCCCTCAAATGAGTAGCCATGTCTTTACCCTCTCCAGCTTCTCATTTTCTTTCTCGATGCGGTGCAGCTCCCACTGCTCCTCTACAAACTGCAGGAACTTCTGTCCATTCACCAGGAACTCCCTGGCCTGCTCCTGCTCCCACAAATCAATCTGAGCCTTCAGCTTCTTCTCAAGCTGGACAAACAAAACAAAAATATAGGGATATAGCCAAGTGTTTTACAGTATAGTATGTGTTTATATAGCATAGCATTATGTACGGCTGGTAAAAGAAACAGAGCCTTGTCATGTTTCTATGTACAGTAGCTACCCCCATAACAAGGGAATAATACAGACCCCTGTCTTTTTCAAAAGGATTTACCTTGGGCAGGCTTTTGTGGAGCTCGGCTTTCTGTTTCTCCTCTTTCAGCAGATTCCCTCCTCTGTTGGTGAACCTGGAGGGGTCTGTGGCTTTTTTCTGTGGGGATAAAAAGGTCATGCCAGGGGTTAAAACCACCTAAGGTTGATGACTGTGCCTGCCTCCTTAGAAATCTAAATTAGCAGTATACAAAAAGTCAGACACACAAAAAATAATTTTGTTGTTGGTCAATTTAAGCTAGAGATGTTTTTTTGCATTGGATGTGTCTCATTCCACTGCATCCGCCTATGTAACACTTCCGCATTTGGGGTGAAAGGTGACAGAGCGGTGTTTGTCAGACCATGAGATATACCGAAAATTGGTCTTTGCACAAAATCGTCTGTAGCGTCCAAACGGTTTTGCCTACAAACTATCATGACCCTCTTTGGAAACATTTTGCTCCACGACCCCCACAAGCATCTTGGGACTTGTCTGAAGTTGGTACAGACGATCTGCCAACTTCTGTCTATACAGCCGAACAGTTTGGGCTACATACTAGTACCCCTGTATAAAGTACATCGGTTGTTTTGCTCTAGGACACCCACAGGCCTCACAAGACTCATCTGAAAGTCCCTCGGTACCGGCTGACAATTGTTTTTTATGAAAGTAGAGTACCAGTCAAAAGTTTGGACACACCTACTCATTATTGTCTTTATTTTTTACTATTTTCTACATTGTAGAATACTAGTGAAGCTATCAAAACTATGAAATAACACATGGAATCATGTAATAACAAAAATAAAGAAAGAAAAGTGTTAAATGTATTTTATATTTGAGATTCTTCAAAGTAGCCACCCTTTGCCTTGAGCTTTGCACACTCTTGGCATTCTCTCAACCAGCTTCATGAGGTAGTCACCTGGAATGCATTTCAATTAACAGGTGTGCCTTGTTAAAAGTTCATCAATTTGAGCCAATCAGTTGTGTTGTGGCAAGGTAGGGGTGGTATACACAAGATAGCCCTATTTGGTAAATGACCAAGTCCATATTATGGCAAGAACAGCTAAAATAAGCAAAGTGAAACGACTATCCATCATTACTTTAAGACATGAAAGTCAGTCAATGCGGAAAATTTCAAGAACTTTTAAAGTTTCTTCAAGTGCTGTCGCAACAACCATCAAACGCTATGATGAAACTGGCTCTAATGAGGACTTTCACGGGAACAGAAGGCCCAGAGTTAAGTTCATTAGAGTTAACTGCACCTCAGATTGCAGCCCAAATAAATGCTTCAGAGTTCAAGTAACAGACATCTCAACATCAACTGTTCACAGGAGACTGCATGAATCAGGCCTTCATGGTCAAATTGCTGCAAAGAAACCACTACTAAAGGACACCAATAAGAAGAAGAGACTTGCTTGGGCCAAGAAACACGAACAATGGGCATTAGACTGGTGGAAATTTGTCTTTTGGTCCAAATGTAAGATTTTGTTCCAACCGCTGCATCTTCGTGAGACGCAGAGTAGGTGAACGGATGATCTCTGCATGTGTGGTTCCCACCGTGAAGCATGGAGGAGGTGGTGTGATGGTGCTTTGCTGGTGACGTTGTCAGTAATTTATTTAGAATTCAAGGAACACAACCATCATGGCTACCACAGCATTCTGCAGCGATTCGCCATCCCATCTGGCTACGCTTAGTGGGACTATCATTTGTTTTTCAACAGGACAATGACCCAACACACCTCCAGATTGTGAGGGCTATTTGACCAAGGAGAGTGATGGAGTGCTGCATCAGATGACCTGGCCTCCACCATCACCCGACCTCAACCCAATTAAGATGGTTTGGGAGGAGTTGGACCGCAGAGTGAAGGAAAAGCAGCCAACATGTGCTCAGCATATCTGGGAACTCCTTCAAGACTGGAAAAGCATTCCTCGTGAAGCTGGTTGAGAGAATGCCAGGAGTGTGCAAAGCGGTCATCAAGGCAAAGGGTGGCTACTTTGAAGAATCTGAAATATATTTTTGTTTAACACTATTTTGGTTACTACACAATTCCATATGTGTTGCATACACACACACGTAAGAAAATATATATATAATAACAACAAGTTTCCTGACCTTTCTTATATCTCTTACACTTCAGAACAGCCTACTTTCTATGTAGTAAATTTGTTATTTAATGCATTTGTATGGGCTAATAGCAGTAAGACTCCCCAAAAATGTGTCATTTGTACAAATATTTTTTTGTAATTCAAAATTAAAATGTTATGTTATTTAACTTCAAAATTGTTTGGATGAAACAGCCTAGGTAATTCAAAAATAAGCAATAAACATTTTCTTAAAGTGAACTATCCCTTTAAAGCCCATTTAAAAATGTTAAAAAAGATGATTGCACTTGTCTTTTCCTACTAGCACCAACTTTGCTGATAAAGTCTTTATTGACAAAAATGTACAAACTTCAACTGTGATATGTGGTTGTCTCACCTAGCTATTTTAAGATGAATGCACTAACGGCAAGTCGCTCTGGATAAGAGCATCTGCTAAATGACTAAAATGTTTCCACGGTGCTTCTCCACTGCTAACCTCTAGTTCCAGGAAGAGTCTCCAGCTCTCCTCCCAGCGTTGAACCCCCTCAAACAGCTCCTTGTGTTCTTCATAGTGCTGCTTCAGCCTCAGGATCTCAGCTTCGTGCAGCCCCAACAGCTGCTCTGTAAAATCATCTGAAGGAGGGAAAAACAAATAATTAAATGTACTATTAAAAATCAGTCACATTGATTTTATTTAGACTTTTCAAAAGGGAAAACTAAATGCCTGGGTATGTGATGCACCGGGTATGTGATTAATAAGTTAACAATCATAACACACATTATTCACTAGAAAGACTTCTCCGAGTCTTCATTCATTGATTGGTCTACCAAAGCTTGTGTTTAACCTGTAATCAAAACCTGAAAACCCAACATACTGCTAAAGTAGGGCAAAAAGGCCTGTTGCTGATCACTGCTGAAGAAGCATTTCTCCCAGAGCCATGCCATCTCTGAGCGGATGGCTTCAGTAACATTTCGCATGTTCAGTCGTTTGAGCTCCATCAGTCGCCTGCCCTCTGCCTCCAACTGAGGTGTGAAAAAGAAGAGAGAACAATTTGGTTCTTTGATTCTAACATTTTCTTGATTAATAGACAGACTGTTTAGAAACAGCTTTAGAATGCCAGATAGAGTACTGGAGACAATGGTGACTAGCCAGGGTACAAACCAGAGGGGTATACATACTACAAAGCAGGATCAATTAGATAACCTTTTTTTTTTATTTTTATTTATTTTTTTACACCATAAACAACTATTGACTGTCTGGTTCATTAAGAAAGCTAAACTTAGATATGGGTTTTAAGTTGTTGAGTCAATTAGACCAAGCCCATTTCAAGCTTATCTTTCAAAAATAAATAAAAACAGTTAATTTAGAATATTTAGGCAAGTAAGGGGTCAACATTTGTTCATTGGGCTTTGGTCAAAATAAGTGCACTAGAAAGGGATTAGGGTGCCATTTGGGACATAAGCTAAGTGTGTTCACTGACAGCATCCAGGTTCTTCTTCTTGGAGGCAACCATGTGCTCTGAGAAGAGCTCTCTCTCCTCCTGGGGCACCTGCAGTCTGTCCCACAGCTCCTGGATCTTCTCCCTGTGAGCCTCACACACCGCCTGGTTCTCTGCCTTCCTCTCCTCTAGCTAGATAGAACAACATAGACACGGGACGGTCAGTAAAAGAGCACTATGGAAATGGGTACGTTACAGAACGTTTGTATTGTCTTTACATGGGGCGTGACTGCAATAAAGACCTGGAACACGGCCAATGACAGATATTAGCAACAAAATGCAAATTAAGATATTTACATGATCTATAGTGAAGTGATAATGAACTGATACAGTATTGTTGAAATGTAATGCGTGTAGGTCGACTGGTTTTCTACTGTATTGTGGTGGTGAGCAGATCAACTTGGCTCATTCTGCACAGACATTGCAAAGTATCGCTCAAACCATTATCTCAAACATATTGGATTAGTTCCATTCTCACTTGGCCGAGGAGGAGTTTGAGTGAGGCGATGTTGTCTTTGGACAGGCAGAAGGCCTCCTGGTCCTCGCAGATGATGTCCTTCTCGAAGCTGGTCTCTGGCAGCTGGTCCAGGTCGTCCATGCACAGGATGATCTGCCTCTTGATGCCCACAAACTCAGCATGCCGCCGCTCCTGGCCACAGGCAGAGAGATATGCCGTTAGGGATCTCCTCAAATGTGTATATTAGTTTACATCAGTGTTTTCCCCCAACATTATTTTCTCTAAGTGAGGCGCAGAATCAATGGCCAACCTTTTTTGACTTTACTACAAACAATTCAACTAATCATGAATCTAGATTAAAGACGGAGAGTAGTTGAATCAGCAAATAAGTGCCGGGCTGAAACAAAATGGCAGAACAAACAGCAGCTCTGCAGGAGCAGGGTTGAAGTATGCACCATCATTCACAACTACATTCAAATAACATGTTTTCTTTCAAATCCTTTGAGTATTTGATTGAACCTGCATGATGTATCACATGGGGTTTGCTCCTTTGGGACTATTCCATTAGTTCCATTGCGCCAGGTAAACGCAATTAAGTGCAGCTACATTATGTTTTTTTAAACAAATACTACTGGTATGTGAATCCAGGGTCTGCTTTTATTACAAATCCCTATCCACCTTCTCTGTGGTCTGGCTGGCGATGTGCTGGCGGAAGCCGTCCAGCTGCTCCAGGGAGGGCACAGCGTTAGGGTCGAGGGCGTAGGGGTCCGAACACAGAGTGTCACATAGGTCCTGGTCGCACTCCGTCAAGGCCTTCAGCTGCTGTATCCTCTGGGTCCGCTCCTTCACCAACATCTCCACCTGGGTCCGGATCTCCTTCTCCTGCTGCAGCATGGTAACACCCCGCTCCTCCTGGTAAGAGAAAATGTATTGGGTGAAGTTGCCCCTAGACACTGTATTTCCCCCACTAATGGTTAAGGTGAGTATTGAGGAGGGGAAACTGATCCCAGATCTGTACCCAGGGAAGGCACCAGGTTTGGGGTTAATGCTATTTACATTTTGAGTATTCAGGAAGTAAACTGAAAAGAGAATTTCAGTTTACATCCTGAATTGGCCCCAACCCTGGAAGACTTATCCAAAGAAATCTTCAAATTTGAAAATGGACTTATCTAAACTGGAATGGCCTCATTCCCTTCTTTTCCATAATAGCCCTTTTTTTCTCCATCAACTCATCTTCAAGAAATGGACAGCAATAAGTCCATAAATCATCATAGTAAGCAGTACATGCTGTATCCTAGAAATATAATTACTAGAAAGGACAAAGCCAATCAGACCATGGCAATTTGAGTGGGACATTGATTTGAATCCCTATCCACCAGTCATTATATTTCAATGTATTATGTCATTTGCATTCTAGTAAAACTTTTCAGACCCTGTTAGAAACTTTTAGGATGCTTACCTCAAATGGGGGTAGCTGCAGTTCCAAGCACAGCGTAACCAGTTGTTTGCGACAGGCTTCGATGCTGCTCAACAGTCTGGTCCTAAGAGACTCCTCCTCTGTTATCATCATGTCTAACAAACTCTGATGAGAGATGTGCAGAAATGACTAGTCAGTCCACATATAGGAAGGAATACATACTTGTGAATTAGCTACATATACAAATCTCACATTTAGCCGACTAAATAGATAGGGCATAAGTGTGATGTAGCCTAGCAACACACCCCTCAAAAGTAGGTTAGCTAGCTACTGTTCTAGCTCTTCACCAGACGCCCTGGAGCAGAGCTAGCTAGTTAACTAGCTACAGCAGGTGCACAGACAGGTGTCACGGCTTTGAGAATGTTGTTTCTTGGAGAATAATTACACTCTATGCTTGAGTGTCAATTTGTTCTGACTCACCTTGATGTGATTCTTCACCACATTGGTTCTCTGTAGTCTTTGGTCTTCTGGTATTCCTATCTCTTCCCAGATGTCCTTCAAGTGGCAGAGAGCTTTATTCAGGCAAGCCACAGACTCGGCTGCGAGCACCTCACTGGAATGGGCCGGGGACATATATAAAAAGGTTTAATTTTTGGACTGGCATGACTAGTTAAAGTTGCTGGACCGCTGCAAGTTGCAACGACAAGGGGCAGCACTGCAGCATTAACGTTATTGTCAATGTCGTCATGCTATTGTAATTTATCAGTCTTTGAATTGATAACACACAGCAGTCCATCCTTCATTCAGCTTTGCAGACACACCCGTCTATAACTGTTAACGTTACAGTATAGTACAATCAAATAAGTTATATCTGTGGTATTACAGACAGTAACGTTAGCTAACGTGCTCGCAGCCTAGTCTGTGAATGACTGTCTTGCTTAACGTTAGTCATTCCTGGCAAATTGACATCTAACGTTTGCTAAACTGTTGATTTAGCTAGCAAACTCATAATCTTCAGTAACCTTGCAATTTCTATATAGGTAGCTAGGTATAACGTTAGTCACAAAACACTGCTGCTGTTAAGTTAGCTAACAGCTAGCTTGACATTTCAATTCTGCATGCCAAATGCAATATTTTTTACAAATACAATTCACTTGCCTCTTCCTCATCGTGATGTCCCAGTAATTAAGTCAGTTTTGTTGAAGCTTGCAGCAAAACTTCTCATAAATCCTCAAATCTCTGTCCTTCAGCTTTGCCTTTGTTAAGTCTCTCTCAAGTCAAGCCGTTTCTGTCCGATTCAAAAATATGCATCAAATTGCGGTCTTGTTTCTCATTGGTTGATGACGGCCATTATGTCATCGTCTCGACATGATGGTACCATGTGCGCATGCGCAAGGGCGTGGATTTAAGAGAACGAACAGTTATTACCAGTAAAGTGACAGACATGCTTTCAAATGTTACCGCACAGAGACGTCATTGTTTATTTACCTACAGGTATTTGATATCGTAAGATTCATACATATAATTTATTATAAATCACAGACAACAAATAAAACATACGATTTATTTTGTACTGTGGACAGAAAACAACATTCTTTGTACACCTTTTGCAGTTGGTATAGCACTATGATGGAATATATTCCAACGTCAATCAATTTTTTTATGAATCAGATCTATCCTAGACAGTGACTGCTCTGAATAACAGGTGCAAGCATGTAGCTTGTTGTCATATTGTTGATGCAAATTGTCCAAAAAGTCATCTGTATGTGTCCCCATGATGTCTTGGACCACAAGCTGGATGCTTCCATTGGCAATGATAGAAAGACCCCAGGACTCATGCATGGTTGTCCAACATAGACTCCAAAAGTCTGGCACTGTTTGTGATAGCTGTGGTCACCACAATGAATTTAAGACCTAGAAACACCATAGAGAGAACACATTATCCACTTTTATTCAACTTGTATTTATACAGAAAATCCCAATTGAGAGCCAAGGTCTCTTTTTCAATGGTACAAAGTAATTATGTAGAACCCGCTTGACCTATATAAAACATGTATTGTAAACTATGTAGTCACCACAATAAATGTATAACCTAGGAGAAACAGAGGTAGAAATAGGGGCATGAATATATATTTCCTTAGCACACACCCTCTACATTTTCCCTGTCAGCATTGGGATTCGAACCGGCAACCCTCTGGTTACTGGCTCACCTCTCAAGACTTCTGCTGTTCCCTACATTGGCACACTGATACATTTCTAGTACCACCACCTTCCAGAATCCCAATATAAAGCCTTCCTTACCTTTCTCTCTGCCCAGGAAGCGTAGTGCTGAGATCTCTGAGAAGGTGCACCCACCCAGAAACATGACTAGGATGATACGCTGGGAATCGGTCTTCACCCTTGCGTCTGATCCGTTACTACCTGCTGAGAGAGGGGGGGTAGAGAGCGAGAGAAAATAAAGAACTGGAATTCTCTGAGTGTTCCCCTTTCCTCAATGGACTTTCCATTCAAAAGTGCCATTTACATACATTTCAGTGTGAATGTCAAGCCCACTTGTCTTACCTGTGACTGCAAATTCATGTCCGTTGAGCATGCGGGTGACTTCCTCGAGCCCTGTCCAGCCATCACGCTCCAATACCTGCAGACGTAGCACAAGCGGAATACTTTTTATTATATCACTAATTGAAACCACACTTCTGTCTTAGTATCCATGAGTTCATTCATATTGGAGTCCACCTACCTGTTCAATGAGTTTGCAGCTCAATGGAATGTAGGCTCCACTGAAGATATAGGCCATGTCTCGAGGGACACGGAGGTCATACTCTTCATCTGACTTGGGCACCTTGATATAGATATAGTAAGGACATCCGGTTTCATTGCAATACTGTTTGGTTATGGAGTTAATTTAGGGCAGTGTTTCCCAAACTATATATAAAGAAAATCGCTCTTGGTTCTTAGAACCAGGGTTTTGTCAGAAACCTCCGGTAGCCACTAGATACCGTTGTAATAAACAGAGAGGTTTCTGTTTTCTTCCTACAAATGTGGCTCAATCTTTTAAATGGTTCAAGATACAAAATATTATGACCCCATTGCTGTAAGATTAGACTCTCAGGAACACATATGTATCTTCCGTTTCCCTCCACAATGCCCACAAGCCACGCAGGACTCATTAAAACAGACTGGACAAGACCAGGCACTAAATCAAACTAAAGATCAGACAACATTATTGTCTGATGATCTTCTGAACTTATACCTTTCCTGGTGCATTTTAGTCACTTCAAACCATATTTCCTTCAGATTGAAATACTGACAAAAGTACATTCAGACTGATTTATAATAGACTGTCATAGCCTAAATGTAAACATTTGCCGTTGATAACATCAGTTTTTTAACATGGTGGAGTCAACTTTTTATTTATGTCAAAAACGGGTCGCAGCCAAAATCGTTTGGGACCCTGTTTTATGGTGAGTTTCCTGTCCATTTCCCAGCCTAGTCCTGAACTACAAACAACATTTCCTGGCCATTTCCCAGCCTAGTCCTGAACTACAAACAACATTTCCTGGCCATTTCCCAGCCTAGTCCTGAACTACAAACAACATTTCCTGGCCATTTCCCAGCCTAGTCCTGAACTACAAACAACATTTCCTGGCCATTTCCCAGCCTAGTCCTGAACTACAAACAACATTTCCTGGCCATTTCCCAGCCTAGTCCTGAACTAAAAACACAGTTTCATGGAGACTCCAGGATTAGGCTTATTCTGTGTACACGAATCCGCCCTATAATATTTAGTGAAATTTCATGAAGTTAAAGTAACTCAATACATGGGTATGTTTTTAATATGGTAATTGCTTTGTTAATTAAATTAAAAGACTACATACCAGATTGAGCCTCCTGCCCAAGGCACGGAAATTGCTCTTCTTGGCCAGGGAGGAGAAGGCATCAGTCAGCTTTCCTAAAATAGAACATGTTGAAAGGTTCAAGTGCTGATATTTTGCAAAGCATCTGGTCATTGTCAGGACTCTAAAGTACAGTATATCTATGATGTATATTTTGTGGATAGTAGTAGTCTCAAAAATTTAAATCACTGTACCCTCACTTGGTTCAGATCAGTCAGTCTCTCACTATTCTTAATTAGCTTAATTTCCTTATCCCAATTCCTTATTACAATGACTTGACAGGTTAAAGAAAACTATTCAGACACTTCATCAACTAGTGGTGGTCACTCAGGAAAGGAAACGAGGAGAAAAACAAAGTTGTTTTATACAGTAACGGTATTGGGACCCAGCCTGTATTAAATACAGTAACGGTATTGGGACCCAGCCTGTATTAAATACAGTAACGGTATTGGGACCCAGCCTGTATTAAATACAGTAACGGTATTGGGACCCAGCCTGTATTAAATACAGTAACGGTATTGGGACCCAGCCTGTATTAAATACAGTAAAGGTATTGGGACCCAGCCTGTATTAAATACAGTAACGGTATTGGGACCCAGCCTGTATTAAATACAGTAACGGTATTGGGACCAGCCTGTATCTGACCTGCGGTTTTGTCGTTGACCAGTTTGCCCACTCTGCTCTCCATGACAGTGAGGGTCTCTCCAGGCTGCTGCTCCACCAGCAGGCCTAGCTGCTTCAGGTTGGAAAACGTCAGTAGGTGTTCAATGCCATAACTCTGAGAGAGGAAATAGGACACAGAACTATATAACAAGGAAAAGGCTCCAACAAAACAACAATGGAAATACAAAGATACAGAAGGAATCCAGTCTAAATGCACATTACACTGACAATGTTACACAGTGACACACTAGCGGGCAAAATTTGGTCTGGGATGTCATAATTTTGTGGTTGTAAAATGGTTGGTTGTATAGACGTCTTTTTTCCTGACAACGTCAAGATATCTGGGACTGGGAGAGGTCATATTTTTCTGGTCACTACATTTTTTTTCTTCTTCCAACTAGTACACGACATCACAAAAGATGTCAGCCTGATATCATTGCAACCAGTTTTTCCCAACCAGTGCTATATATAATTTAAAACAAAACCTATGATACCAGAACCCACCTGTAGAAACTGGGCTTTTAATGACCGATAATCTTTGGGAAGGAGGCCTGAAAGAAAATATAAACAGCTGATTTAAAAGGACTAAGAATTATATTTTCATGTGTTTGGTTAAAAAAAATCTGTGAAGTCTCACCATTTTCTGTGAGAGACAGCAGACAAAGGAGTCTCATACTTTCCACCATAGAGACCTAAGGTGGATGATAACACAATAAGGTGGACAATAGCTTCCTCCAGGTTTACAGTTTGATGTGGTTGGAGAGAATAATTATAGTTATAAAGAAACAATTATGTGCCAGGATGATTGATGAACACAATCTGTAATATAAATCTTATTGGGCCGATTTAGCACTATGATTACCTGTATGCATGTAGCATTCATAGAAATATAATGAATAGAACGGGTTTGGAGGCTCTACTCCTGGCAATTTGACTGGTAAACTCATGGGTACACTCAGAATGGCTGCCAGTCCACCCATTATGACATCATTGACTTGAATGGAGACACCCTTTCTATTCATTATATTTCTATAGTACCATTATCTTCCAGACAATCTCACCTGTCTATTGATATGCTCCTCTATGTAGGAAATACATTCACGGATTTCAAACCCCTCCAGTAAGGCTGTCGGGTGGAGAAATAAGTATCAGTTATTATGCAATGCAGGAAATGGGATTAATTTGGGGAAAAAGCATATGCCTCAAAGTACAGTGTAGCCTATGTAATGTAATATTACAGTGCTCTGTCTTCAACAGCTCTTGGAAGTCCTGCTTCGTTTTCTTCTTCATCATCGACTCACTGGCACCAATATCTGAAGAGAGACATGTCTTTTTAAAGGGATACTTCGGGATTTCTCACAGTCTGATGAACTCATGGATACCATTTGTATGTCTCTACATCCAGTATGAAGGAAGTTAGAGGTAGTTTCTCGAGCCAATGTTAACTAGTGTTAGCGCAATGACTGAAAGTCTTTGATATCTAATAGCATACGAGCAGTTACCATAGACTTCCATTCATTCATAGGATCCTGTGTGGTGCAGCGGTCTAAGGCTGCATCGCAGTGCTAGAGGCGTCACTACAGACCCGGGTTCGATCCCAGGCTGTATCACAACCGGCCGTGACCAGGAGTCCCATAGGGCGGCACACAATTGGCCCAGCGTCGTCCGGGTTAGGGGAGGGCTTGGCCGGGGTAGCCCGTCATTGTAAATAAGAATTTGTTCTTAACTGACTTGCCAAGTTAAATAAAAACAAAAAATAAATTGCGCTAACACCAGTTAACAACTTCCTTCAAAAAAGCACGCAGACATAGAAATGGTCTCAACCAATTCATTTGACTCTGGGGAAGTAGAGACTCAATACTCACGCAGACTGAGGAGCCGATGCTCCTGTTTTAACCCTTTCAGCTCCTCCGACACAAACGTCTTCATCTGTTTAATGTCCATTCCACTACGCTTCTGTAATGACAGAGACGGAGAGAGATGAATAATCGTCAAACATGAACTTCTACTCTTTGATGTGAAGAAAGCTCTAAGGGGACATTTAAGACAAATATTATGCATCCACGCAGGGCAACACTTCACCAGGGGGGAATTGTTGGAAATTATAAAATGTGCTGTCAATCAGCTTACCATACCTAGCAAATAAAGGTAAACAAATAAATTGGAAGCACAAAGGTCCATATAGATGTAAATATGGTCAGAATGAAACACTCACATCATATGCAGTCTGGAGGTTTCGGGCCTTTTGACTTAGGAAGCCAAACACCTGGGAGAAATGCTCGTTCCTGATCTCGTTAAAAACCTGAGATAGAAGCACGCACAAATTCCAGTGAGACTGTCATCCTTAAACCAGTGATGGGGAAATGATATCAATTCAAAAGTGTTATACTTCTAAAAGGCCAACCTTATCTTGAGAGTTTAGCATCACTTTTATACTCTTGTCAGAGGAGGTGACATCTGGACAAAACTCCACACATCCTATAGGACAAAGAGATGGATTAGAATTCCATACAGACAATGGACATGCAATAAGATCTTAATGGCATTTTATGCATTATAACTGTAATGGTATACAGCAATAAGAGGCTTCAGTGTGTGTGGTCCTTAACTAGGACACAATATATAAAGACCACATTATTTGTGGTATAGCTATTTCAAAGTAGAGACTGTAATCAGAGCAAATATCATTGCTTACCACATTTAATTCTGAAAATATCATCGACAAGTCCTTCATAGACAACCTGGGAACACAGAGGAGTCACAAGGTCCACATCTGCAAAGAGAATGAGAGAAAACATTAGTATGATATCAGCTATTATTATGACAAGTATCACCCTATTGTTATACTTATAGGATAATTCCATTCCAAATCCACATTTTCATACGTTAGTCTGTGAGAATGAATAACAACATTATCCAATTTATCAAAAAATGAGAGCAACAAATAAGACAAACGTCACAACTGCCGTGATTCACAGTTCAAGAAAGATCTACCTCTGTCAATGAGAAACACATTTCCGATCTCCGCTTGACGCGCTCTCTGTTCCCCCTCCTCCACCTGCTCCCTCCATGATTCATACGCCATCTGAACCGGGCAAGAGACCAGACATACTGTTAACACATACTCTATGAATCTCATCTAAATCATGGTGTTTGAAAATCTAAATCATCTGTACCGGTGCTGATTTCTGACTGTGTCTGCATTCAACAACATACAGCTCTACCTTGATGAACAAGACAAAGACTGGTTGGCTGAAACATAAACAGACTGGCACCCATAGTAAATCATTCATTCAGTACCATCTAGAATCATAATCCCAGATGTATTTTAGCTTTGTTTTAATTCAGTATACAAGTCAGCTAAAGGCTGAATTGCGGTATACAAAAGTACATTAAAGAGTGTTGATGTACTAAGCTGATCTTACCTTGGAGCATCGTCCGATCCCATACACCTTAGAGAAGGGGCCGTAGACAGAGTGTAGGAGATGCAGGGCACTACCCGCTATTCTCACCCAGCGCTGGTCTCCCTCCTGTGGACACACAGGTCATGCTTGTTAGCAAAATAATTAGCACTATGAATATAACCACGCTAGTCCCAGTACTAGGTTGTTAGTTATATGCCAAAATGTGTTACTAATTTGTTATTACACTGTACCTGCTTATGTAACTACATGTAAATACATCATTTTTGCATCATAAAGTGGGACTGATATTCCTAAATACAGCTCCCATCAGCACTACTGTCTATCATTACCAAGAAGTAGTCTCTGAAGAATTCGGGAAGCTCCAAGCTAATGATGTCATCGTCCAGGGGCAGGAGGTAGAATGACCACTCGTCAGTAGTCACATCTTCACAAGGGAGTGAAAAAGTGTCTGTTAACATTCAAACATCTGGAATATCAAAATATGAATATGAAATATCAAAAGACACCTACCACCAAAGATTCCCTGCTCCTCCAAAAGGTTCTCGCATGCATAAAACTGTAAGAGACACGGAAAGCGAGAGAAGAATGAGCAAAGAAAACAAATATAATTGTTTTATTGCAGAGAGTATATAATAACTACATAATAATCACCTTCTGAGGGCTAAATATGATCTTATATCTTCTGAATCTCCCAAATGCTTTGTCTGCATTGACCACATCTGGAAAAAGAAACCAATTTGTCAGTGGATATAAGAAACAGCCACGAACCGTCCTGTATAACTGCCCGTACGAAGCACCTGGGAAACGGCACTCTACTCACTGCTGTCAGACTGTATAATAACTCTACCTCTTTAATGGTTTCCCCCCTCAATTTGTTTTGGTTTTACAATCACATTTTAATATTTCAATTGCCATTCTAAAAAATGTCCTGTAATGTTTCAAGTGTTCTGTATTCTATTTATGTAATGTATTATGTGTTATGTATTTAAATGAGTGTTTTGCAATTATTAGTCATGTAAATTTTGCATTTCTTCAGTTGATCTGTGAGCAAGAATAAATCAAACTCATAACAGAGTGATTTCCCTCATTGTCTTCCCGATCAAGGACATGAAATCAAGAAGCCTTTGTTTGCACAGTAACACAACGTACTCCAGAAGCACTGTCAATAATACCACTGATCCAGAAAAGACAAGGCATTTCAAAGTCTGGGACGACAGTAATACAGTCATTCATTTCTCAGGGAATAGCGTTGCTAACTTAATCTTTCACTGCATTGGCATCCCAAGAATTACACTTTAATGAAATACAATATGAATCAGCTGATTTTCAATATCAGGGTGCCACCATTCTACTTACCACATATCCACTTGACAGTTTTTATTCTTGGACGGATCAGGAAGCATAGTCTGTCAAGGAAGGCACATTATTATGTCCGTGTTACAACATTGTTATGTCCGTGTTACAACATTGTTATGTCCGTGTTACAACATTGTTATGTCCGTGTTACAACATTGTTATGTCCGTGTTACAACATTGTTATGTCCGTGTTACAACATTGTTATGTCCGTGTTACAACATTGTTATGTCCGTGTTACAACATTGTTATGTCCGTGTTACAACATTGTTATGGCCGTGTTACAACATTGTTATGGCCGTGTTACAACATTGTTATGGCCGTGTTACAACATTGTTATGGCCGTGTTACAACATTGTTATGGCCGTGTTACAACATTGTTATGGCCGTGTTACAACATTGTTATGGCCGTGTTACAACATTGTTATGGCCGTGTTACAACATTGTTATGGCCGTGTTACAACATTGTTATGGCCGTGTTACAACATTGTTATGGCCGTGTTACAACATTGTTATGGCTGTGTTACAACATTGTTATGGCGGTGTTACAACATTGTTATGGCGGTGTTACAACATTGTTATGGCGCTGATACTTGTTCCTCCAAGACAATAAAAGAGAAGCGGATCTATGGAACTACAATCGGATTTGCTACTTACTGATCTGAGGTGCTGACAATGGGTTTGTGTTCCACTTTGTAAAGCTTGTCCACATCATGTTGCTACAAGGAGAAGGGTGACAAAGATTGTATAGGACTGAACCTCATTGTAACCTGGTAAACTGATATATGTAAGGACAGGCAATCAATATGGTATACAGCAATATTCAGAAACATAACAATGACATGTACCTTTAGTGTTGTAACATTAGCAATGCGGTCCAGGGGGCTCATCAAATCTGCCTCAATGAACAGGTCCTTCCTCCCAGGTAGCTTTAAACCAGGGGAGTAAAAATGCAGTATGATGATGATGAGGATGATGAATATACCTAATCAATCCCCAGAAGAGGAATTTAGAATTGCTACCAGCAGTAGAGACTAATATACATTACAGAAACATAGAGGGACAGTTTCCCAGACACAGATTAAGCCTATAGAATCTCAATTGAAACAGATTTTTAGTCCAGGACCAGGACTGTCTGGGAAACTGACCCAGGCTTTACAACTTTAATAGGATCCATGACTTGTGTGAGTACTTGTGGATACTGAGACACAAGACAATTGATAACCTGAGTGGGGGGAAGATGAGTGGAGTAGTCCTACCTGTTCTAGTAGGTAAATGAGCTGGTCCCTGGCCAGCCTCTTGAGCAGAGAGAAGTCAGGGAGCTCAGGGGCATCTCTCCTGACACTGTGAGCCATGGGGCCTGAGGTGGAACAGAGTGACACACCTGCCCAACCATTCACCTCCCTGGAAAATACAATCCAGCTGTGATGGGCTACCCACTGGGCACACTCTAATTGAATTAATACTGTTTCCACGTCATTTCAATTAAATTAAGTTGAACCAACGTGGAATAGACATTGAATTGACTTCTTTGCCGAGTGGGTAGCTTCACAATGACAACGAGCTAGCTAACGTTAGCCACCTAGCTAGAATTCACTAGTAATATATTGTACGTTTTGCAAATTCCTAAAATATAATTTGTCAAATATCATTCGAAATGGGTGATGGACATCCACAAATTAATGCATACCATAAGAAATATAACATATCATACTAAATGGAATGTCTCGGATTTAAATACAAAATAATAAGAAATTATCTGAGACCAGGTGCCCCTACACACACACACACACACACACACACACACACACAGCAGTGGGCTCTGTCTATTGTGCTAACAGTGCAGCAGAGATACAGATTTTGTGCCAACCTGTCACTCAATCGTTTAAAAATATATATATTTTTATATAGAGACATTACAACAAAAACTGAATGGGCACAAGTTTCAAATGAGGGGGCTAATCCTTTTGGCTAATCGTGGAACCGAGCCAGCTACAGTATAGTGTATATTTTTTTATTTGAAAAAATTATTTCTCACTGAAATGAAATATACGTTTCGAAAACCGGGTTGAACGCGATTATTATTTACTTTTCTAAACGTTAAAACAGAGCGTCGCATTTTTGTTTACATTGAGACAAATGCGGGTGTAACAGCTGAAACCCTGAAAAGCAACATACAGAGAAGAGTTTTCGAGAGCTAACGTTAGCATACTGTAGTTATCAGCTGATTTAGTAGTCACACCATGATTAACTGTATATGGCAATAAGGACGACGTCAGTCATTAAAGCCAAATGTATATACCGTCACTGTATAGGTTATTGGACGATTTAGACGATTTAAAAATGTAAACTAAACCTAAAATGCTCTATCAATTTTAGCTAGCTATGTACATTACCTTGGTTTGTTTCCGGATGTGCGGATGGGATGCTGCGAATCTTTGTTTCACTACGAACAAGTAAATAGAGGGCACCGTATCTCAAGACATGACTGGAGAGAAAAACTGTTTGGAGAACTGTACCTAGTCAATGCACTTTGCTGTTTACAGTATGCAACTTGCTACTAGGAGTTCAGATTTGGTTATATTGTTGCAGACGGTGACATTTTCTGCTGAAAACCACCAAGATCAACGGACTAAAGACCCCAAAGAAACCAACTATCCAATAGGTACCGTAGCCTCTCCCTATTACCTATCAATGATGTAGCTATATAAAAAATCATTGGTACTAATGTGGTGGAAAAGTGGATTTTTTAAAGCAAATACCAAGTTGGCAGCATCCAGCACTCACCATGTTTCTTTCCTTTATCCTGAAGATCCTCTTTTGACCATTTAGATGCACCAGGTCCCTAGCAGAGCAAACCTTCCTCATCTTAATTCCATCATAATCACCCGTCTCCATCATAACCATGTTCTCTTCTTTGTTGTCAATGATATGTTTACAGGTGTGGACCAAAGACTCAAAAGAAAGGAAAACAAACACAAAACACAAAGGAGAGGACGAAAGAGGTGTCCGGTGGCCGGCTGTCAATGTAACAGGGTTATATTGGTGATTCCCCTTGCCACTTTATTGTTAAGCCAATGGGTTTTTGGTTTGAGTTTGTCTTGCCTTCACCTACTCAACATGGCATCTTATTGGCTGGTTTGCGTAGCTTGCTTACGAGGGGGGATGTTCCAGTTAGAATCGTCCCAGTGAACAAGCACCAAACCAGCGGTAAGTTGTTGGTTGCCAAGCACTGTACATCAAAAGTGATTTTTATACTCTCAAGTGATGATTTAAATGTACAATTTATATAAAATTGTTTGTAAATGTTATTCGAACATCACACATAAGATGCAGCGGTTTTTGGAGAATATGTGTTGTGCATTTTGTTGTAAAGAATTCCCGCCAGTACTAGCTAGCAACTTACTGTGTCTGGTGGGGGGGGGTTCATATATTTTGTACAGTGCGTGAGTGCAGAGTTGGATGGTGAGACGTGCATTGCATGACGTGCAATTTTGTGTCGTTCCTATCAGAATAAATCTACATGACTGGTGCTACATGTTGGAGTTCCGTGTCGATGACTGATTGTACACAACGCAAGAAGAGTACTGTTACATCAAGTCACCGTCATTCACCTACCTCGTCACCTGCGGCAGGTCCATGAGTGGGGCAGAGCGGAGGCCCAGTCTGCAGTCAACATATTCGGTCTCGGAGCACCAAGCAGACATGGTGGCAGCAGCAAGGCTAAAAACAACCATCACTCCAGGCCTTGCCCCATGACAGGCTGTCATGAAGTGGTCAAAAGACTGCCAGCCCACCTGAGAAAGCAACACAAGCTTGAAAAGAACTCTCCTCTATACAGAGAGCTTCTTACAGCATCACAGAAGAGAAGGTCAAATGTCAATGAATGAATTTTATGATGTATACTGTGAATAATTATTCTAGCTGATGTATTGAAGTTGAATGAGAAATATGTAATTGAATTGGGACATGATTGAACAAGACAATATTTGGGAAAGGAATAAAGAATGCGCTTGAACTGCCACACAGCTCGACTAACTTCGATGTCTGTTTTCCTTTATCTACAGCAGGCTGACTCAGACACCCTTTCTGAGGCTTGTAACAGATACAGCATAGACAGACCAGCATCAATTCATATCCAAAGTGGTCACACTCATTTACACACAGACCTTTTTTGTAGGATGTAAACCTTATGTATGTCCAGTGGTGTAAAGTACTTTAGTAAAAGTACTACTTTAAGTAGTTTTTTGGGTATCTGTACTTAAACTTTATTATTTATATTTTTGAAAACTTTTACTCCACTACATTTCCCTGACACCCAAAAGTACTCGTTACATTTTGAATGCTTAGCAGGACAGGAAAATTGTCTAATTCACACACTAATCAAGAGAACCTCCTTGGTCATCCCTACTGCCTCTGATCTGGCAGACTCACTAAACACAAATGCTTAGTTTGTAAATTATGTCTGACTGTTGAAGTGTGCCCCTGGCTTTCCGTATAAAACATATTTAAAAAAAACATTGTGCCGTCTCAGTTGATTATTATAAGGAATTTTAAATGATTTATACTTTTAATTTTGATTCCTAAGTATATTCAAAACCAAATACTTTTAGACTTTTATTCAAGTAGTATTTTACTGGGTGACTTTTACTTGCGTCATTATCTTTTAAGGTATCTTTACTTTTACTCAAGTTTGACAATTGGGTACTGTTAAACCACTGCGGACATGTCTGTTCCTAGAAAACCATAGAACGCGAATGGCAATGTCAAAATTGATGAGCAAGAAATTAGCTAAACTCAGCAAAAAAAGAAACGTCCTTTCACTGTCAACTGCGTTTATTTTCAGCAAACTTAACATGTGTATATATTTGTATGAACATAACAAGATTCAACAACTGAGACATAAACTGAACAAGTTCCACAGACATGTGACTAACAGAAATTGAGTAATGTGTCCCTGAACAAATGGGGGGGGGGGTCAAAAGTAACAGTCAGTATCTGGTGTGGCCACCAGCTGCATTAAGTACTGCAGTGCATCTCTTCCTCATGGACTGCACCAGATTTGCCAGTCCTTGCTGTGAGATGTTACCCCACTCTTCCACCAAGGCACCTGCAAGTTCCCAGACATTTCTGGGGGAATGGCCCTAGCCCTCACCCTCCGATCCAACAGGTCCCAGACGTGCTCATTGGGATTGAGATCTGGGCTCTTCGCTGGCCATTACAGAACACTGACATTCCTGTCTTGCAGGAAACCACGCACAGAATGAGCAGTGTGGCTGGTGGCATTGTCATGCTGGAGGGTTATGTCAGGATGAGTTTGCAGGAAGGGTACCACATGAGGGAGGAGAATATCTTCTCTGTAACGCACAGGGAGGATATTCTATTCACCCGTGGTGAGACAAAACAGTGACTTATCAGTGAAGAGGACTTTTAGCCAGTCCTGTCTGGTCCAGTGATGGTGGATTTATGCCCATAGGCGACGTTGTTGCCGGTGATGTCTGGTGAGGACCTGTCTTACAACAGGCCTATTAGCCCTCAGTCCAGCCTCTCTCAGCCTATTGTGGACAGTCTGGGCACTGATGGAGGGATTGTGCGTTCCTGGTGTAACTCGGGCAGTTGTTGATGCCATCCTGTACCTGTCCCGCAGGTGTGATGTTCAGATGCACCGATCATGTGCAGTTGTTATTACACGTGGTCTGCCACTGCGAGGACGAGCAGCTGTTCCTCCTGTCTCCCTGTAGCGCTGTCTTAAGCGTCTCACAGTACAGACTTTGCAATTTATTGCCCTGGCCACATCTGTAGTCCTCATGCCTCCTTGCAGCATGCCTAAGGCACGTTCACACAGATGAGCAGGGACCCTGGGCATCTTTATTTTGGTGTTTTTCAGAGTCGTTAGAAAGGCCTCTTTAGTGTCTCTTTAAGTTCTCATAACTGTGACTTTAATTGCCTACCATCTGTAAGCTGTTAGTGTCTTATTAACGACCGTTCCACAGGTTCATTCATTGTTTATGGTTCATTGAACAAGCAATGGAAACAGTGTTTAAACCCTTTACAATGAAGATCTGTGAAGTTATTTGGATTTTTACTAATTCTCTTTGAAAGACAGGGTCCTGAAAAAGGAATGTTTCTTTTTTTGCTGAGTTTATTTATATTTTTAACCTGAAATGAAGGTTTCTTGGATAAGCCCAAATAAATATTTGCATGCAAGCTTTGGTTACTGTCCTTCTCCATCTGACATTTTCCATCATTTTGGGTAGAGTTTACTTAGAAGATACACAAGTGATTTGACTGCAGTCTTCCTGTTTAGGTAAGAGTAGTGTGTAGTTGGTATTGTGTGTGTGCACATGTTGAGTTAGGAGAGTCTCTGTCAGAGACAGGGCAGCCCTTTTTATCTAAGAGTGTAACGAAAGAAATGTATTATTTATCTTATTGCTTCACCGACATAGTTCATCACAAACAGATTCTATACAAGTCACTTATATTAACATAGTCAGGGCATTCTATTTCAGTTTTGTTATTGTAGGAAGACATTAAACGTGTATATCAATCTAAAGTTTTGTCCTATTTTGACAATCGTACATGCAGGTAGAACTTGCAAAACATTTATGATGACATCATATGCTATTTTACACGTATGTTACTATATTCCACACTGACATTTGACGTTACAAATGTGTTAGGGCATATGGTCAAGAAGATGAACTCTCTCTCTACTGATTCTCAGTTGGAGGGATTTACATGTCAGCTTTGGTTAAAGTTTATTCTGGTTCTTTGGACCGTGAGATTTTCCGAAGCTCCTGGGTAGTTTGCTTAGAAAATGCAGGAGTTATTTGACTGAGGTGTTCGTTTTTAGGTAGTGTGTGAACAGGGCCCTTACTATATTGTCTTTCCCTGAATCCTCACATCCCTTTTCTTCTCCTTCTGCTCAAAACCATTGGAGGAGAAGATCTAAGGTTGTCCTCAGGGGGTTTTGAGAAGGATACGAGGTAAGAGAATGTGAGGAATCAAGGACAGACAATTAAGAAAGAGCCCAGTAGAAAAAATATAAGCAGTCTAATTGGTAACCTGAGAGTACAGGTGATATAAGGACCATGCCCCCTACCTGACATGATGACTCCTTGCTGTCCCCAGTCCACCTGACCGTGCTGCTGCTCCAGTTTCAACTGTTCTGCCTTATTATTATTCGACCATGCTGGTCATTTATGAACATTTGAACATCTTGGCCATGTTCTGTTATAATCTCCACCCGGCACAGCCAGAAGAGGACTGGCCACCCCACATAGCCTGGTTCCTCTCTAGGTTTCTTCCTAGGTTTTGGCCTTTCTAGGGAGTTTTTCCTAGCCACCGTACTTCTACACCTGCATTGCTTGCTGTTTGGGGTTTTAGGCTGGGTTTCTGTACAGCACTTTGAGATATCAGCTGATGTACGAAGGGCTATATAAATACATTTGATTTGATTTGATGTAACAAGGCACTCTGATGGTGTGGTGGGGCCTTTTCTCATTTGGACAAAAGTCAGTCCTGCACCCTCTCTCCTCCGTCCTTTCTCCTCCGTGACCCTGAGATGAAGAGATGGGAGGAGGCTCTGGAGGACTGCAGGGATCACTACACAGACCTCCCCAGCCTGCTCTCTAAGACTGAACATCTCCAGGCTCAGAGCAAGATGGAGGATGCCCAGACCGACCATGTGTGGACGTGTCTGATCTTCCTGGCCAGACAATGGCTGTTGGTGAACAGGGACCACCTGGAGTACCAGGCCTGGTCCGGCGGGGAGCTGCCCCACTGCCCCGCATAATATCTCCATGGTGGGACCCTGACCAGAGATGAAGAGCACTGGGGAACCAGGAACTGTGAGGAGAGGAGGAACTTCCTCTGCTCCAGAGCGTGAGCCCCAGAGGTGAGAGATATTACTGTAGTAGATATGATCATCTATGTATGCTCTCTACTTATTACTAGTTAACGCTGTCATGACGTTGCCTTCTTTGGGTACAGCGAGCACCATCCCCCTCTCTGTCTCCTACAACTAGGCTGCTGTGGTCAGAGAGGTCATAAATTCCTGGAGGAGATGATCTCCTCATGGCCACAGTATAGAAACAGAGTAGAGTTTTCATAGAAGAGAACAAAGGAATTTCTTCCACCTCACAGAACTTGAGGTCCGAACAACATTTATGTTCCGGAGAAGGTATAAAAGATCGGTGAAGAATCCAGCTACGAACTGGTCCGTTTGGTGCAATTTTGTGGGGCTCATGGGAGACAATCCAGCCACATTACCATAACGTTGTTTATATAATAGCCTCAGATATGAGGTTTACATCTAATTGTTGTATAAGATGAACGAGTGAAGATGATACTGTTTGTAAAATTGTGTGATGTGATTTTGGACTGTTTAATGAAGGAAACTCCAATTCCCTTTTGAGTTTAACTAAATCAGAGGACCGCCCATGAGCCCAGTTCGGACCTGGCGTCATGAGACAGCCTTTTCTGCAACTCCCGAATAAAAAACCCACTTTGAGAATTTCTCAACAGACCATGTGTAACAGTTTTCTAGGTGTGGTGAAGGAGAGTCGGACCAAACTGCAGCGTGTAGATTGCGATCCATGTTTAATGAACAAAAAACGTAACACGAATCTAAAACACAAACACTACAAAACAAAGAACGTAACGAAAACCGAAACAGCCTATACTAGTGAAAACTAACACAGACAGGAACAAGGACACTAAGGACAATCACCCACGACAAACTCAAAGAATATGGCTGCCTAAATATGGTTCCCAATCAGAGACAACGATAAACACCTGCCTCTGATTGAGAACCACTCCAGACAGCCATAGACTTTGCTAGATCACCCCACTAGCTACAATCCCAATACATACACACCAAAACCCCAAGACCAAACACACCACAATACAAAAACCCCATGACACACCCTGGCCTGACCCAATACATGAAGATAAACACAAAATACTTCGACCAGGGCGAGACACCATGTTTCTCTCAATTACGAGAGGACAAAGGTTGCAGACCAGCTTACCTCGATAACGAGAGGGCCAAGGTTGAGACCAGACTGCTGAATCTTTTAACCATCCCACGTGGTTAAACTCTTAGACTATCGATACCCACAGAATAAGAACAAGTCTTTAATATTAATTACTAGTCTGCAGCTAGGAATTCGGTATCATTGAAGGGCAAGACCGACAACCGCCGAAACATCTATTCTATAACAACATCGCTGAATGTTACTCTGAAGTATTCATTCTGACCACGGCAGAGAGAGAGAGACGGACAATTCTACAAAAGAAACAAACTTTTCAACAGCGATCAAGATGACACACTGAGCGAAAATATATACAGTGGGGAGAACAAGTATTTGATACACTGCCGATTTTGCAGGTTTTCCTACTTACAAAGCATGTAGAGGTCTGTCATTTTTTATCATAGGTACACTTCAACTGTGAAGAAAAACACATTGTATGATTTTTAAGTAATTAATTTGCATTTTATTGCATGACATAAGTATTTGATACATCAGAAAAGCAGAACTTAATACAGAAACCTTTGTTTGCAATTACAGAGATCATACATTTCCTGTAGTTCTTGACCAGGTTTGACACACTGCAGCAGGGATTTTGTCCCACTCCTCCATACAGACCTTCTCCAGATCCTTCAGGTTTCGGGACTGTCGCTGGGCAATACGGACTTTCAGCTCCCTCCAAAGATTTTCTATTGGGTTCAGGTCTGGAGACTGGCTAGGCCACTCCAGGACCTTGAGATGCCTCTTACGGAGCCACTCCATAGTTGCCCTGGCTGTGTGTTTCGGGTCGTTGTCATGCTGGAAGACCCAGCCACGACCCATCTTCAATGCTCTTACTGAGGGAAGGAGGTTGTTGGCCAAGATCTCACGATACATGGCCCCATCCATCCATCCTCCCCTCAATATGGTGCAGTCGTCCTGTCCCCTTTGCAGAAAAGCACCCCCAAAGAATGATGTTTCCACCTCATGCTTCACGGTTGGGATGGTGTTCTTCTTCCTCCAAACACGGCGAGTGGAGTTCAGACCAAAAAGCTTTGTTTTTGTCTCATCAGACCACATGACCTGCTCCCATTCCTCCTCTGGATCATCCAGATGGTCATTGGCAAACTTCAGACGGGCCTGGACATGCGCTGGCTTGAGCAGGGGGACCTTGCGTGCGCTGCAGGATTTTAATCCACGATGGCGTAGTGTGTTACTAATGGTTTTCTTTGAGACTGTGATCCCAGCTCTCTTCAGGTCATTGACCAGGTCCTGCCATGTAGTTCTGGGCTGATCCCTCACCTTCCTCATGATCATTGATGCCCCACGAGGTGAGATCTTGCATGGAGCCCCAGACCGAGGGTGATTGACCTTCATCTTGAATTTCTTCCATTTTCTAATAATTTTGCCAACAGTTGTTGCCTGCTCACCAAGCTGCTTGCCTATTGTCCTGTAGCCCATCCCAGCCTTGTACAGGTCTACAATTTTATCCCTGATGTCCTTACACAGCTCTCTGGTCTTGGCCATTGTGGAGAGGTTGGAGTCTGTTTGATTCAGTGTGTGGACAGGTGTCTTTTATACAGGTAACGAGTTCAAACAGGTGCAGTTAATACAGGTATATCAAAGGGGGTGAATATATATGCATCCACCACTTTTCCGTTTTACATTTTTTAGAATTGTTTTAAACAAGTTATTTTTTAAATTTCACTTCACCAATTTGGACTATTTTGTGTATGTCCGTTACATGAAATCCAAATAAAAATCTATTTAAATTACAGGTTGTAATCCAACAAAATAGGAAAAACACCAAGGGGGATGAATACTTTTGCAAGGCCCTGTACGTACGGTCACTGTGGTGACGACGTCGTCGTCGATACACTTATTGATGAAGCAGATGACTGAAGTGGTATACTCCTCAATGCCATTGGATGAATCCCAGAACATATTCCAGTCTGTGCTAGTGTTGGAGTGTTTTGCTGGTGCAGTGCTGGACTTTTGATAGAGAGGATATAGGTAACAGAAGGCAGGTGTAAAGTAATTTATAATATTAGAACAACATTACTGATTCAAATGTTTGACTAACTCCTATTACTACGAGTATTACTGCTACAAACTGCCATTGATGCCCATGAATTTTATGGTTTATTTTTTATATATTTTTTTCACAGCATGAGTGAAGGATGCTTTGTTGCGAAATAGGAAGCCGATTCTAGATTTAATTTTGGATTGGAGATGTTTAATGTGAGTCTGGAAGGAGAGTTTACAGCCTAACCAGACACCTAGGTATTTGTAGTTGTCCACATATTCTAAGTCAGAACCGTCCAGAGTAGTGATGCTGGACGGGCGGGCAGGTGCAAGTGTAGCCGATGTGAAATGGCTAGCTAGTTAGCGGTGGTGCGCGCTAGTGGCGTTTCAATCGGTGACGTCACTTGCTCTGAGACCTTGAAGTAGTGGTTCCCCTTGCTCTGCAAGGACCGCGGCTTTTGTGGAGCGATGGGTAACGATGCTTCGAGGGTTACTGTTGACGTGTGCATAGCGTCCCTGGTTCGCGCCCAGGTCGGGGCGAGGGGACGGGCGTAAAGTCTATACTGTTACACAGGCAGCAATTGGTTGAAGAGCATGCATTTAGTTTTACTTGCATTTAAGAGCAGTTGGAGGCCACGGAAGGAGAGTTGTGTGGCATTAAAGCTCATTTGGAGGTTAGTTAACACAGGGTCCAAAGAAGGGCCAGAGGTATACAGAATGGTGTCGTCTGAGTAGAGGTGGATCAAATAATCACCAGCAGCAAGAGCGACATCATTGATGTATACAGAGAAGAGAGTCGGCTCGAGAATTGAACCCTATGACACCCCATAGAAACTGCCAGAGGTCCGGACAACAGGCCCACCGGTTTGACATACTGAACTCTATCAGAGAAGTAGTTGGTGAACCAGGTGAGGCAATCATTTGAGAAACCAAGGCTGTTGAGCCTGCTAATGAGAATGTTGTGATTGACAGAGTCGGCTGCACAGTAATGTCTCTTATCGATGGCGGTTATGATATCGTTTAGGACCTTGAGCGTGGCTGAGGTGCACCCATGACCAGCTCAGAAACCAGATTGCATAGCGGAGAAGGTACAGTGGGATTCGAAATGGTCGGTAATCTGTTAGTTACCTTGGCGTTCGAAGACCTTAGAAAGGCAGGGTAGGTAAAGGAAGTATTTGGTTATCTTTTCAAATGTAGCCAGAAAGGTCAAACAAAATACTACTAAATACAATTTAGATGTCCTCCTTACATAGGAAAACACACATTAAAAAAGATGTCTAAAATGCATGTTTTGATGCCAAAACACTGATCAAGTTGATCCTTGTTTTTGGCAAACTATTACATTTTTGCAACTTCTTTCTGACAATAATCACCCCCCCCACAATATTTTTAGAATCATAACCCTATTACAACATTTTGGCATAGATTTTTCCTGATTTGGATCAATGATTGGGTCTCAAATGATGACTTACCAAATCACTTTACGCAGCAGATAAAGTTCCTTCTCTCCTGACAGTCCCTTGTTCACCTCTCTGATTAGGGTCACACAGCGGAGGTGGTGGGCGGGGCAGCTTTCCCCCGTTCGAGGCCTGGTATGTACTACTGGGGGTAGCATACCCGTTCATCCACATGTCCACAAGTCTCTGCTTCCTAGACAAATCCAGCCCCTGATCATGACATTCAAACAAACCCCTGCTCATAATGGGGACTTCATGCAAAAACGTTCTTGTCTCTAATGAACACATGGACATTAGGACTAAGTATTGATTTACGCTCTATTATGAATCAAATCAAATCTATTTATAAAGCTCTTCTTACATCAGCTGATATCTCAAAGTGCTATACAGAAACACAGCCTAAAACCACAAACAGCAAGCAATGCAGGTGTAGAGGCACGGTGGCTTGGAAAAACTCCCTAGAAAGGAATACTGCTAAAATATATATATAAAGGTAAGGCTCATTCGTATTTATATTGTTTCGCGAGGATGCACACAATTTATCCCAATGCAATATGTTATCCTTGCTTCTGTTGAAGCGGATGGAATGTTGCGAGACTTTGTCTGACTACGGACATTTAAAAAGAAGGCACTGACGCACAAATGACGGGTGAGATCTGCGACCAAACGTTGGTAATAATGTGCCGTCTGTAGTGTGAGAAACGACTTTTACAGCATGAGTTCAGAAGCGGTCATTCTGTTGGAGACTGTCAACTTTGCTGCTGAAAAGCACCGCAATCAACGACGTAAAGACGCTGAACAAACGCCATATATCAACCACCCAATAGGTACAGTTGTTATAAAAACAATCTTAACAGATGCTAGCTAGTTAAGTCATTATGCCATTCATAGACGTTAACTAGCTACCATTAGCGCCTATTGATGATAGGTAGCATCTTCTGACCGGGCAAGTTTTGTTAATTAAGAGCCCCGACGCTTGTTCTGAACGTTAAAACATCTTTTGCGGTACGGTTTTGGAAACACAAGGAACATATATTTCATATTAGCTAGACGTTTTTTTTTATTAACACAAAATGTAAAAGCACTACACACTTTTAGGGTAAGTGTGCCCACAGTCTTATCTCCATGGTACAGCGCTTGTTTACTGAAGACAGAGGCATTCATGTGCTAATTAGCTGTCTGCATCTGTTGTCACTGAAAGATGCTGTCAGCTGCATCTGTTAACAGTGTACAGTAAGTGTATGTTTTGCATTTGGGAAATTATTTGATATAAACGTTTGTTTCTAGAAGTTTACTGTCATTGAGAATTTAGTATTTAGCGGTTTTGGCTGCAAGGGCCAATTTGCCTCTAAACATGCAAGGTCCTTGGACAATAAGGAGTAACGTTAGCCTCTAGTCCATTATTGAGAGAGGCCCTTAGCAATAACTCTCTCACTGCTCGGACTTCAGTGCATGGATATCTGCATTTACATTTGCCGTGTTTATCATTTTGCAGGTGTGGCAAGGATCCTAAGCCATGAAGGTGGGATCACAGACATTGAAGTTTTGCAAGTAAGTGTTTTACGTATCAGATGAACTCAAAATACTTTCTTGCATACTTGTTCCTGGAGGGAAATATTTTAAATCGTAATGAAATTATATTATTAAGTATAGACTAGTCAATGGGCAATGTTAAGCTCATGAAAACATTCAACATTTGTGTTACGAGTTTGTGTTATTAACAGGAAGGTCATGACTGATATTTATGTTTTCCAACTGTCCTCAGGCAGCTTTGCTCCATGACACAGTGGAGGACACTGACACCAGCATAGGAGAACTACAGGCCATCTTTGGGCAAACGGTGGCTCGAATTGTTCAGGAAGTGACAGATGATAAGGCGCTACCCAAGCATGAGAGGAAACGTCAGCAGGTGGAGCATGCACCTCACGCCAGCCACCAGGCCAAACTGGTCAAACTGGCTGACAAACTGTACAACCTGAGGGACCTGAACCGCTGCACACCTACAGGTGATTGATTGTAGGGTGTCCAATCAAAAAAGCACATTTTTGGACCCTCTGTAAAATATGTTAATTGTGTTGGTTATCCTATGAGAGAACCAATGGTCCAAACCCCATTTCACTATCGTATAAACCCCATTTCACCGTTCAAAGGTTATTGGAGTTTTTACGCTTGTAGGTTAGCCAAAATCTGTGTGACTAAGTCAATGGAGGCCAGAGAGAAAAAGTTGTGAAAATAAGGAACATTGCACAGCGTTGCGTTAACTAGGCTAGAAGCTGTGTAGGAGATCATTACCTGACAAGCTCACTTTTCTGTTGATCTAGTCATCTATCTTCTCAAATCCACAGGATGTAAAACAATATAGAGGTAAGATGGATATTGATTTTGAGACATGACAGCTATATGCATCTGCTGCTAAATCATGGCCGCTACTGCGGGATGGTAAATGTTGTCAGAAGTTAACTTAAATGACTAAGCAGTCGATGGACAAGGTATGACAACAATCCATGCTTTGGTTTTGTTATCCACCATTTCAAATGCTAACTTTTTAGCATTTTTGGCACATCCAATGCATGCTAATGGTATCTTTATTAGCATTTTCACGCGTCATGTCCAAATCCTAAAGTATATATATATATATATTGTGTGAAAATGCTAATATATATTGTGTGAAAATGCTAATATAGGTACCATTGACTTGCATTGGATTTGTGCCACAAATGTGAGTGACTGATTCTTAAAAAAAAAAAAAAAAGAAATTGCAAGAGCAGCACCATCTAGTGGTTAGAAGCTGGTGAATCAGGATGCAGGATGGGACATAAACCTAACAACCTCAATGACAATTTCTCTGAACTGGGGAAACTGATCTTTATTTTCTAATTCTCTCTCTGGCTTCTCTTTACTTACTTCCCTCTCGTTGTCTGACTGTCCCTCTCTTTACCCCTGTCCTATATCTTATATTTAAATCTGTGTTGTGGTTGCCAGGTTGGTCGGCAGATCGTGTTCAGGAGTACTTTGTGTGGGCAGCCCAGGTAGTGAGAGGACTGAGGGGGACCAACCCAGCACTGGAGAGACAACTAGAGGAGCTCTTCAAGCAGAGGGGGGTTGAGCTTTGACACCTTTCTACTTCTGATACAGGGTGGCACAACAGAGCAACTCTTGATGCACACTTTTGTAAAGAGTTCATGTGAAAAGATTTGAGCATATTGTCTTCATAACAGGAGCCTTCTCCATCGAATAAACTCTTAGCTCTCATAAGGATTTATTTTTTATGGGTAATTTATTATTCATTCATTCTACAGTCATTTGCATACATTGTCTGTAGAACTGCGAAACCATCAATGTCACCTTGAGTTTTCTCATATTGAATAAAGCAATGATATGCATAATTTTGTGAAGATGAAAGGCTGTTGTGGAAATTCACCACCATGTCATGGACATGACCACCAGGGACACTTAAGTCAATCTTAAATGAATGATCCTTTATTATCAGCGGGCTGGAGAGGTTCCAACTCAATGCACTATAGAACACATGTCAATCAGGAACTCTGCTGGAGCAGTCCCAACTGTTGTCTTATATATGGCTATACACAGACATGTTATATTTGCATAATTAATTCATCATTGCCGTTTTGTTTCATACATGTGACCGACCAATACCTCAAGGCTTCTCTCTAAGCCGAGACCTTGAAACAGAACTTTTGTTCTCAAAACAAAGGTCTGGGCGTACTGCCAAATTGCAGCTACTGATAGTGAGGATTCGTTCAGTCACTTGCATGAACATAAACGGTTATTAGAGAAGCACACGAATAGAACACAGAAATGAGTTATTGGAAAAGCACAAACGTTAAACATTTCCAGCACAGTTACTTTTGTAAATCATAGTTTGCAGGATTCATCTGAATTCTGATATCTGTTGTTTTATCACCTACATTGCATCGGTTGCCTTTTGTATCATTAATACTGACAATCAAAGATGGGGTTGTGAAAATAAATGTCATATTTATCCCCTCAATAAAAAATGTGAATTACACCATTTATTTTATTTTACATTTGAGTCATTTAGCAGACCCTCTTATCCAGAGTGACTTAGTTATTGCATTTGTCTTAAGATACTATAGCTAGGTCGGAGAACTACATGTCACACTAAGTCGATTTTTCATAGATAAGGTCAGAGCTAGTAAGGGGGGAAAAGTCTAGTGTAAGTTAATGAAATTCCTTTTGGGGGGAGGCACAGAACCGTATAGAATTTCATTGTATGCTGTACCGTTAAGATTTCCCTTCACTGGAACCAAGGGGCCTAGCCCGAGCCATGAAAAATATCCCCATTATTCCTCCTTGACAAAACGTTACAGTTAGCACTATCCATTTGGGCAGGTAGCGTTCTAATGTCATCTGTCAAATGCAGATTCATCCATCAGATGGTAAACGCATTTCCGCTGCCCCAGAGTCCAATGGCGGCGAGCTTTGCATCTCTCCAGCCAATGCTTGGCATTGCGCATGGTGATCTTAGGCTTGTGTGCGGCTGCCTGGCCATGGAAACCAATTTCATGAACGGAAAGGGGGATACCTAGTCAGGCCTACAACTGAAATATATCTTCCGCATTTAACCCAACCCCTCTGAATCAGAGAGGTGCGGAGGGCTGCCTTAATTGACATCCACATCTTCGGCTCCTAGGGAACAGTGGGTTAACTCCCTTGCGCAGGGGTAGAATTACTGGTTTTTACCTTGTCAGCTCAGGGATTCGATCCAACAATCTTTCGGTGAAGCTCACGACAATCAGTTGTTGTGCTGACGTTGCTTCCAGAGGCAATGTGGAACTAGGCAGTGAGTGTTGCAACCGAGGAGACCATGTTTACACGTTACGTGCTTCAGCACTGGTCCTGTTCTGTGAGCTTGTGTTGACTACCACTTCACGGCTGAGCCGTTGTTGCTCTTAGACATTTCCACTTCACAATAACAGCACTTACAGGTGACCGGGGCAGCTCTATCTAGCAGGGCAGAAATGTGACTTGTTGGGAAGATGGCATCCTATGACGGTGCCACGTTGAAAGTCACTGAGCTCTTCAATAAGGCCATTCTACTGCCAATGTTTGTCTAGGGAGATTTTATACACCTGTCAGCAACGGGTGTGGCTGAAATAGCCGAATCCATCTCATGGTCTACAGAAACACCTCTAACCAATCAACAGTGCTAAGTGCCTGCACATTAGAATTAAACTGTAACTACACTCAAACCTCAAAAGTGATCTCCTGATGTGGTTTAAGCATTGTTATGGACTTAGATAATACAATTACGTTGTTTTCTGGAAGAAAAAGTGTAACAGAACGAAAACCTTACAGAAATGGGGAAAAATCTGAAACCTGTGAATTTGTGACTCAGTTGGCAGCCTCATTTATCTGTTTCAGTAGTAGGCCTACTATTAGCCTACTGCACAGTACAGCATGGGTTGGTCTGACTGTGAAAGACCAATATGGGATTTTAGGTCATTCATAGTGTATGTCACTGTTTCTCATATAATATTTCCACACGTGGTGCCTTTCCTTCGCCGGACGAGCCCTTTGGCAAAATAAGAGTAGACCCACTTCTCCAGGCACCACTACAGCCCTGGTTAAATATGTAGCATCAAATATGGTCAAGAATATTGAGTTCTCTGAACTCACTACTGATTCTCTGTTGGAGGGATTTACATGTCAACTTTGGTTGAAGTTTATTCGTGTCCTTTGGACCGTGAGATTTTCTGAAGCTCCTGGGTAGAATTTGCTTAAAAGATGTAGCCGTTATTTGACTGCGGTGTTCCTTTTTAGGCAATGTGTGTACAGGGCCCTTACTCTACTTTCTTACCCTGAATCCTCACATCCACTTTTAAAGTCTCTCCCCTCTGACGCTGTCCTCCAATTCGTTTAGAGAAGGCGAGGAAAGAGGATGTGGCCAATCAGAAAGCCTATGAGGAAGAGCCATGGATTGGTTGGCAAGATTAAGGAGGCACTCTGATTGGTGGGCTGTGTGGACACATGAGAGGGGGACAGTAGAGTAGCAGCAGGTTCATAATATCAGTAGCAGCAGCAGGGTCAGCTCCGCTCCACACCTACTGAGCACTGGGGCATCATGCAGAGGAAGAGTAGCTTCACTGGTCTCCTAATCACTGCTCTGTGTGCAGTGGCCTCTGGTAAACTCAGAGAATATCACTATGTGTCTGAAGAGAAGACCTGGTCAGAGGCTCAGCGGTACTGTCGTGAGCACTACACTGACCTGGCCTTCATCAGCAACCAGGAAGAAGTAGATCAGCTCCTTCCCATTTCAAGGGGTGATTGGACCTGGATTGGTTTGCACAGAGATGCTAACGACCCAACAGGATGGACATGGTCAGGAGGAGAGAACTCAGCATTTAGGTTTTGGAAGTCAGGAGAGCCAAACAATGCTGGTGGCATTGAGGACTGTGTCATGGTACAGTGGGATGTGAGATGGATGGATTCGCGTTGCTCCCAGACACACCCCTTCTTATGCTACAAGGAGAAGCTGATCCTGGTTCAGGAGATGAAGACATGGGAGGAGGCTCTGGAGTACTGCAGGGATCACTACACCGACCTCCCCAGCCTGCTCTCTAAGACTGAACATCTCCAGGCCCAGAGCAAGATGGAGGGCACACAGACGGACCATGTGTGGACGGGTCTGATCTTCTTGGCCAGAGAATGGCTGTGGGTGAACGGGGACCACCTGGAGTACCAGGCCTGGCCTGGCGGGGAGCTGCCCCACTGCCCCACCCAATACCTCCACTGTGGGACCCTGACCAGAGATGAAGAGCACTGGGGAACCAGGAACTGTAAGGAGAGGAGGAACTTCCTCTGCTACAGAGCGTGAGCCCCAGAGGAGAGAGATATTACTACTGTGGCTGACCCTGTAAAACAACACATTTCCTGCACCTATCTGGTGTATGTGACAATAAGACATATATTTTTTGGTGTGTGTTTTCTACAATAGTCTACTATTTTTGTACCTGTAGATACCGTGGTTATGATAGTGGGTGCTTTGTGTGTACAAAGACCATAACACTGGGCACAGATAACACTGGGCACAGATGTCAGTTCAATGTCTAGTTTTGATAACATTTAATTGAGTTGGTAATTAACTTCTTTTTTTTTTACCATGTCATTCGATTTAGGTAGGGTGAAAAAATATAGACAAGAAATCACGGAATTCCTTCAGGTTGATGACTCTGCAAATCCAATCAGTTTTCCTCTTTGATTCATCCCCATCAGAATGAAAAACAGTAACAGCAGATAAGAACGTACACATCATGTATTGTATATCATGTAAGGAAACCAACTGTTGGTATGAAATAAATAATTAACTTAGACAAAGATAAGAAGACCTTCCTTCTCATTTTTATTGGTGCACCTAGAAATAATAATAGATAGCAGAACATCTCATTGAAAGATCACAACTTCTCATTGATAACCTGTCATGTACCATGAAATATATGTCTGAAATAGTGAAAATATTAACTATTTACATGGTTTATGGTTACAAAAGGATTTAATCCAAAATGCACTTGAAGGAAACATAGAATTGACAATAACTGCAAATCAAATCACAAAGTGGGGGACAGAGCGGGAGAGAAACAGAGGGGGGAGGAAGGAGGGAGAGACAGAGGGGGGAAAGAAGGAGGGAGAGGCAGAGGGGGGAGGAAGGTAAGGAAGGAGAGACAGAGGGGGAGAGAAACAGAAGGGGGAGGAAGAAGGGAGAGACAGAGGGGGAAAGAAGGAGGGAGAGAGAGACAGAGGGGGGAGAGAAACAGAAGGGGAGGAAGGTAAGGAAGGAGAGACAGAGGGGGAGAGAAACAGAAGGGGGAGGAAGGAGGGAGAGACAGAGGGGGGAAAGAAGGAGGGAGAGAGAGACAGAGGGGGGAGAGAAACAGAAGGGGAGGAAGGTAAGGAAGGAGGGAGAGAGACAGAGGGGGGAGGAAGGAGGGAGAGAGACAGAGGGGGAAAGAAGGAGGGAGAGAGAAACAGAAGGGGGAGGAAGGAGGGAGAGAGAGGGGGGGAAGGAAGGTAAGGAAGGAGGGAGAGAGACAGAGGGGAGGAAGTTAAGGAAGGAGGGAGAGAGACAGAGGGGGGAGGAAGGAGGGAGAGACAGACAGAGGGGGGAGGAAGGAGGAAGAGAGAGACAGAGGGGGAGGAAGGAGGGAGAGAGACAGAGGGGAGGAAGCTAAGGAAGGAGGGAGAGACAGACAGAGGGGGAAGGAAGGAGGAAGAGAGAGACAGAGACAGAGGGGAAGAAGGTAAGGAAGGAGGGAGAGACAGACAGAGGGGGGAGGAAGGAGGAAGAGAGAGACAGAGGGGGGAGGAAGGAGGGAGAGAGAGACAGAGGGGAAGAAGGTAAGGAAGGAGGGAGAGACAGACAGAGGGGGGAGGAAGAGAGAGACAGAGGGGGGAGGAAGGAGGGAGAGAGAGACAGAGGGGAAGAAGGTAAGGAAGGAGGGAGAGAGACAGAGGGGGAGGAAGGAGGGAGAGAGAGACAGAGGGGAAGAAGGTAAGGAAGGAGGGAGAGAGAGACAGAGGGGAAGAAGATAAGGAAGGAGGCAGAGAGAGACAGAGGTGAAGAAGGTAAGGAAGGAGGGAGAGAGACAGAGGGGAAGAAGATAAGGAAGGAGGCAGAGAGAGACAGAGGTGAAGAAGGTAAGGAAGGAGGGAGAGAGACAGAGGGGGGAGGAAGGTACGGAAGGAGGGGGAGACAGACAGAGGGGGGAGGAAGGAGGGAGAGAGAGACAGAGGTGCAGAAGGTAAGGAAGGAGGGAGAGAGACAGAGGGGGAGGAAGGTACGGAAGGAGGGGGAGATAGACAGAGGGGGGAGGAAGGAGGGCGAGAGAGACAGAGGTGAAGAAGGTAAGGAAGGAGGGAGAGAGACAGAGGGGGGAGGAAGGTATGGAAGGAGGGGGAGATAGACAGAGGGGGGAGGAAGGAGGGAGAGAGAGACAGAGGTGAAGAAGGTACATAAACATTACACAACAAGTTGGAAATTCAAATTCAACAATGAGTTGTTTGGAAGGAATCCGTGACAGTGGATAACCACAAGCATTGCAACTGGGAAGTCAGACTGTTGTTTGGCAGGAATCCGTGACAGTGGATAACCACAAGCATTGCAACTGGGAAGTCAGACTGTTGTTTGGCAGGAATCCGTGACAGTGGATAACCACAAGCATTGCAACTGGGAAGTCAGACTGTTGTTTGGCAGGAATCCGTGACAGTGGATAACCACAAGCATTGCAACTGGGAAGTCAGACTGTTGTTTGGCAGGAATCCGTGACAGTGGATAACCACAAGCATTGCAACTGGGAAGTCAGACTGGGAAAATACGTTTTGAACGGTCATACAACTTGGAATTGTAAATGTTTTTCTTTGATGACAACATTTGCCAAAGAAGGACCGCCGCGCACAACAATGTGAGTCCAAAAATGTCTTATATGCTGCTGCATAAATAATGTAATATGCCAGGGTGATATGGTCAGCCATATCAGGTATGTTTTTTAAAAAGGCAGTAAATGAGGCTGAATGAATTGTTTCGCTGCCAGACAAGGCTCCGCTGATAGCCAGGTGTAGCGGTGGTAAGGATTCACTCCATTGTGCTGACTTCCCAGATGCAATGCTTGCAGTTAGCCACTGTCACCGATTCCTTCCAAACAACTCATTGTTGATTTTGCGATTTCCAGCTTGTGTAATGTTTATGTCCAATGGCCGATGAGCACTGATACGTTTTTATCTATATTTTCTCTTCATTATATCTCTTCCTATGACAAGGACTAAAAATGATTTTCCAGTAGACTTGATTCATGAAGTAAGATGTTGATATGATCAGTCCAATCAAAGCTGCTGTACATATAACGTGATTTGACGTCATTTCTGTGGCCAATGACCCTGCTGTTGCGACAGCTTTAAGTAGGATCTGAATGTTTTTGGGCACCTCTTGTCGCCATTATAGTGCAATTGATGTATTGTTTAGTGTTGTGGCTTTGCTGGCATGCATCAACAAATATATTTTTTAGGTTACCCCACCAAGATGTATATGCTATATACAGAGACACTGTATATAGTGCAAACTAATGGGGAGAACTTTCAATCTTGTGTCTCTGCACAGCCTGGCATTTCTTCTGCACGGCAGTCCTGGAACAGATATGCATCTGCGCCCCTGTAGAGGGAACATTGTCCATTGTCCATTTTTGACTACTTACTTACTTTACTAGATTCCTTAAGAAAATAATGTACTTTTTACTCCATACATTTTCCCATAAACATACAACGTTTTAAGAACATGAACAATTGTGCCACCTGGTTTGCTTAATATAAGGAATTTGAAATTATTTATACTTTTGATACTGAAGTACATGTTTGCAATTGCATTTACTTTTGATACTTAAGTATATTTAAAACCAAATACTTTTAGACTTTTTCTCAAGTAGTATTTTACTAGGTGACTACTGGGTCATTTTCTATTATGGTATCTTTACATTTACTCAAGCATGACAATTGGGTACTTTTTCCACCACTGCTCATCCCTGGATAGGGGCACAGTAAAAGCATTGATATTTGTGCCAGAGTCTGCTCATGTGGTAGTGCTGCCGATGTCGGACCACACATTGCCCAACTTGGCGGGGTTTCAAAACTCACCCTGCACCTTTAAACTTTCATTCCTCTCGATATCAGTACATCCAATAAAGACAAATATGAATGTTGAATGGATGTTAACACTTCATTACAAAAAAAACATTGATATATGAGTATTCTAGGTTAGAAATGAGTTCAATTCAATTGGAATCATCAGAATTATGTAAAATATTGTTGTATATGTTAATGTCCTATCAATTCAACAGTGGTCTAATAATATCATCACAGGTTGACTACTAATTGTAAAAGATGTTCAGTTATTGTCAGTTCTATGTTTCCTTCAGGTGGATTTTGGATTACATCTTTTTGTAACCATAAATCGTGTAAATACTATTTTAATTATATCAGGCATATCATATTTCATGGCACATGACAGGTTATCAGCGAGAATGTGTGCTCTCTCAACGAAATGTTCTGCTATTTATTTCCTTGACATATCTGTTGCTACTGTGCCAGAAAGTATTCATACCCCTTGACTTATTCCACATTTTGTTGTGCTACAGCCTGAACTCAAGGGATTAAATACATTGTCTAACCCATCGACACATAATACCCTATAATGACAAAGTGAAAACATGTTTTTGGAAATGTTTGCCAGTTTAGTATTCACACCCCTGAGTCAATACTTTGTAGAAGCACCTTTGGCAGCGAAGACAGCTGTGAGTCTTTCTGGGTAAATCTCTGAGAGCTTTCCACACCTGGATTGTGCAACATTTGCCCATTATTATTTTTTAAATGTTTCACGCTCTGGTTGTTGGTCATTACTATACAACAATTTTCATGTATTTTGTCTAACGTTGTGATTCACAGTAGGGAGCTGGTAAGGCTCAATCCCCTTTGGAAGCGATTACAGCTGTGTCTTTCTGGGTAAATCTCTAAGAGCTTTCCACACCTGGATTGTGCAACATTTTCCCATTATTCTTTTAAAAATTCTTTAAGCTCTTTCAAATTGGTTGTTGATCATTGCTAGACAAACATTTTCAGGACTTGCCATAGATTTTCAAGTAGATTTAAGTAAAAACTGTAGATCGGCCACTGAGGAATATTCACTGTCTTCTTGGTAAGCAACTCCAGTGTATATTTGGCTTTGTGTTTTAGGTTATTGTCCTGTTGAAAGGTGAATTCATCTCCCAGTGTCTGGTGGAAAGCAGACTGAACCAGGTTTTCCTCTAGAATTTTGCCTGTGGTCGCTGCATTCTGTTTATTATTTTTTATCCTGGAGAAACTCCCCAGTCCTTAACAATTACAAGCATTCCCATAACATGACCTTACAGATAATTGTATGTGTGAGGTACAGAGTTGAGATAGTCATTCAAAAACCATCGCCTCTTCACTGTTGACGTTGAGACTGGTGTTTTGAGGGTACTATTTAATGAAGCTGCCAGTTGAGGACTTGTGAGGCGTCTGTTTCTCAAACTAGACACTCTAATGTACTTTCCTCTTGCTCAGTTGTGCACCGGGTCCCCCCACTCTTCTTTCTATTCTGGTTAGAGCCAGTTTGCGCTGTTCTGTGAAGGGAGTAGTAAACAGCGTTGAATGAGATCTTTAGGTTCTTGCCAATTTCTCTCATGGAATAGCCTTAATTTCTGAGAACAAGAATCGACTGACGAGTTTCAGAAGAAAGGTCTTTGTTTCTGGCCATTTTGAGCCTGTAATCGAACCCACAAATGCTGGATCTCCAGATACTCAACTAGTCACAAGAAGGCCAGTTTTATTGCCACTTTAATCAGAACAACAGTTTTCAGCTGTGCTAACATAATTGCAAAAAGGTTTTCTAATGATCAATTAGCCTTTTTAAATTATAAACTTGGATTAGCTAACACAACGTGCCATTGGAACACAGGTGTGATGGTTGCTGATAATGGGCCTCTATCAGCCGTTTCCAGCTACAATAGTCATTTTCAACATTAACAATGTCTACACTGTATTTCTGATCAATTTGATGTTATTTTAATGGACAAAAAATGTGCATTTCTTTCAAAAACAAGGACATTTCTAAGTAACCCTAAACATTTGAACGGTAGTGTACATATTCCTGAACTTATTTAGGCTTGCTATAACAAGGGGCTTGTATACTTATTGACTCAAGATATTTCAGCTTTTCGTTTTTAATGAATTATTAAAAATGTAAAAAACATCATTCCACTCTGACATTATTGGGTATTGTATTGTGTGTAGGCCGGTGACAAATCTTATCTTCATCCATTTTAAATTCAGGCTGCAACACAACAACATTTGGAAAAAGTCAAGGGGTATGAATACTTCCAGAAGGCACTGTAGGTGCACCAATAAAAATGAGAAGGAATATTGTCTATGTCAATTGTTTATTTCATACAAACAGTTGGTTTCATGACATGATATACAATACATGATATGTACGTTCATATCTACTATTACTGTCTGAGCTAATAGTAATGATACACAGACTTGGGCCTACAGGCTGAAGAAGGCTTTAACGTGGAGTTTACATGTACCAACAAGATGCTAGTAACTAGCATACAGCAGCATCTTAGCATTCTTACTCTTTTATCATGTTATATAATTATGAAACATAATGTGAGCTAGGTGACTTCCCACTGTACACAAATTGATTGATTCAATTTTGTTTCCATGTATTAAAATAAATAAAATAAAAATCTATGTTTTTCATTCAGAACATGATTAAGTGGAAAACTGATTGGATTTGCAAAAAGTCATCAACCTGAAGAAATTTTGTGATTTCTTGTTTATTTTTTTACTCCACCTAAATCGAATGACATGTTTAAAAACACTATTTTAATTCCCAACTCAATGAAATGTAAATCAAAACTCACAAGTCACACACTATTATAACCACAGCATCTATAGATACAGTAATAATAGACTATTGTAGAAAACACACACCCAATAGGTTAATATTCTCCAACACGTAAATAGAGTGAATAATCAATCACAGCGTTAACTGGTAATAAGTAGAGAACATCCATAGATAATCATATCTACTACAGTAATATATCTCTCCTCTGGGGCTCACGCTCTGTAGCAGAGGAAGTTCCTCCTCTCCTCACAGTTCCTGGTTCCCCAGTGCTCTTCATCTCTGGTCAGGGTCCCACAGTGGAGGTATTGGGCGGGGCAGTGGGGCAGCTCCCCGCCAGACCAGGCCTGGTACTTCAGGTGGTCCCCGTTCACCCACAGTCATTCTCTGGCCAGGAAGATCAGACCCGTCCACACATGGTCGGTCTGGGCATCCTCCATCTTGCTCTGGGCCTGGAGATGTTCAGTCTTAGAGAGCAGGCTGGGGAGGTCGGTGTAGTGATCCCTGCAGTACTCCAGAGCCTCCTCCCACGTCTTCATCTCCTGAACCAGGATCAGCTTCTCCTTGTAGCAGAATATATGTTTTTATCACTCCACGCCTTATCATACCATTTGCCTTGCCATACAATGACACAGTTCTCATTGAGGCCATCATTTGGCTGATCTGCTGCCCAAATCCTAAGTGCCGAGTTCTCCTTTCCTGACCAATTCTGAGCATTTTAATAGTGAACAAATATTATGGGTGATGTTTTGGTCATTCAAAGGGTATTTTTACTTGGGAAATAGGATGGCTGCGGCCAAGAGGTGGGCCATTGGCCACGTGGGGGGACACCCTGATTGTTTCTCTCTTTCTCTCTCTCTCTCTTGTTTCTCTCCCTCTCCCTCGTGTGCTCTTCATCTGTCTGTCTATCTTTATGTGTCTGTCTCTGTCTTTATTCAGCCATCTTGATCTAACCAACTGAACTGCAGTCAAATGGCATAGAATGTCATACTACACAATAAACTGACACCTCTTACTTTATCTCTCTCTCTATCTGGCTCTTTGCTTCTCTTCACTTGCTTGCTTCCCTCTCTGGTTGTCTGACTGTCCATATCTTTATCTACCCCACCATATCTTATTCTGTATTGTGGTTGCCAGGTTGGATGGCAGAGCATGTTCAGGAGTACTTTGTGTGGGCAGTGCAGGTGATGAGAGGACTGAGGGGGACCAACCCAGCACTAGAGGGACACCTGGATGAGCTCTTCCATCAGAGGTTTGACACTTCTCTTCTTTTAACACAGGGTGACACAACAGAGCAACTGTGGATGCACACTTTTGTAAAGAGTTCATTTGAAGACTTTGAGCGTATTGTATTTATGTTAGATGGCTTCTCCATGGAATATACTTTTTATACTCTTAACTCTCACAAGGAAAAGGCCCACTTAATAAGATTTATTTTAATAGGTGATTTGATTATTACTTTATTCTACAGTACTTTGTATACATTTTGTTTGTAGAACTGGCAAACCATGAATGTCACATTGAGTCCAGTGGGTGGGGAGTTTGGTAAATGACTGGATTAAATAATGACCTACACAAACACAACTTGCTCTATAAATACTTGGAATAAATGCTTTAAAATGAATGTCTCTCTAGTGAAGGCCACTCCTTCACAACCCCTTTACCGAAATTTGAGAGCAAATATGTATAGGCTGATTTGTTTCAACTGCCAAGAATGCAGTCTTTCAGGTCATGGGTGTATACTTTAGGTATTCTGTGCTGGCCAGCCTACTCCTGATACAAATCATAGTGTAGTATATCCTGCCATTATCATCACTGTATTTACCATGCATTATCATGTGAATTCTAATGACTCCTCCATCATCGTGACAATGCATTTCAGACACGGTATGTGTTTTTTCTGCAATGTCACTACACGTGTCTTTGAAATTCACTTTGTTAGGCCTAGGGTTTTTCCAAAGCAGCACTGCACTCCAGTTTTTCTTTTAAGCACTAGTTATATTTTTGGTAATTGTGTTTGCATCACCCAGGGTGATTCTTAGGACTTAGAAAGAGAAGTGTCAACAACCTCTGCATAATCAGAACAGTTACTTTGTGAGGTGTTAAGTGGAAGGTGCCATGTAAGCCATTGAAGCCTGAAGAGTCCCACTTCCCCTCAGCCTGTCAACAGGTGAAGGGGAAACCTAGATTGGAGAAAAACCTGAGAAGTCCATTAAGGGCTTCCATTCTACCAAATGTGATGATGAGAGGAAGTGCAGTGGCAAGGCAGAGGGAGAATCTGATCTCAATACAAACAGAGCGCATTACTTTTTCTAGACTTGACCCTTTTCTAAAGTTATCCTTGAATTGTCCCATAGAATCTCTGTTTAGCAGATGGGACATTAGGAGGGAGCAGCTTCAGGGTTAAATACCAGAACAAACATAAGGAAATGTGATTCAAGTAAACAGTTCCCAGCTATCACCTGTGCTTTCCTGAACCAGTACTTATATCTGTTCTGGTATTTAACCCTGACACTGCTCAGTTCTTATGCCCCAACTACCACACAAATTGGCTAACAAAAGTGATTAAGTATTGCAAAGTTGTGTTTAGGGGCTCATATTGGCACATTTCCATTGTCACATTTGACTCCAGTGTTTAGCCGACCAATGCTACCTTTCGTGTTTCCATCTCCAAGACCTGGCCCAAAATACTAACTGGGCCATGGCCTTGGCGGACCTACCCTGATTTGGGTCCAGACCAATGTCGAATTTCCATTTTGGGATTTGTCCCAGAGTTTACCTGGTGTGGCAAAATAGTTTGACGCTTCCAACTCCACGGCCCGGGCTAGTGAGTCACTGGGCCATGTTGGGCCCTATAAAATCTGTTTACATTTTTAGCCAGATTCCGTTTAGTTTTTTTCCAAAATGATGTTTTCTTTGTTTTGTTTTTCCATGTTTCCGTGTTCCCTGTTTTTTTTCAGATTTTCACTCTATAAATCACACTTTAAAAAAATAGAAAACAACAAAGTTTGATGTTAATAAGTCCACAACAATGCCTAAACCACATCAAGAGATCACTGAATCTATTCTACCACGCCCAGAAATCTTCTCATTTTATTCTCTGTCCCCAACGCACTAGACAACCAGTTTTGATAGCCTTTAGCCGTACCCTCATCCTACACATTCTCTGTTCTTCGGGTGATGTGGAGGTTAACCCACGCCCTGCGTGTCCCCAGGCACTCTCATTTGTTGACTTCTGTAACTGAAAAAGCCTTGGTTTCACGCGTGTTTACATCAGAAGTCTCCTCCCTAAGTTTGTTTTACTTACTGCTTTAGCACACTCCGCCAACTCTGATGTGCTTGCCGTGTCTGAATCCTGGCTTAGGAACAACACCAAAAATTCTGAGATTTCCATACCCAACTACAACATTTTCCGTCAAGATAGAACTGCCAAAGGGGGAGGAGTTGCAATCTACTCCAGAGATAGCCTGCAAAGTTCTGTCATACTTTCCAGGTCTATTCCCAAACAGTTCGAGCTTCTAATTTAAAAAATGTATCTCTCCAGAAATAAGTCTCTCACTGTTGCCGCCTGTTATAGACCACCCTCAGTTACCAGCTGTGCCCTGGACACCATGTGTGAATTGATTTTGACCTCATCCCGCCAGTCAAGGATGCCTGGCCGTTCTTTAAAAGCAATTTCCTCACCATTTTAAATAAGCACGCCCCTTTTAAAAATGTAGAACTAAGAACATAAATAGCCCTTGGTTCACTCCAGACCTGATTGCCCTCGACCAGCACAAAAACATCCTGTGGCGGACTGCACCAGCATCGAATAGTCCCCGCGATATGCAACTTTTCAGGGAAGTCAGGAACCAATACACACAGTCAGTCAAGAAATCAAAGACTAGCTTTTACAAACAGAAATTTGTCATCCTGTAGCTCTAACTCCAAAACGTTTTGGGACACTGTAAAGTCCATGGAGAATAAGAGCACCTCCTCCCAGCTGCCCACTTCACTGAGGCTAGGTAACACTGTCAACACTGAAAAATCCACGATAATCAAGAATTTCAATAAGCATTTCTCTACGGCTGGCCATGCTTTCCTCCTGGCTACCCCAACCCCGGCCAACAGCTCTGCACCCCCCGCAGCTACTTGCCCAAGCCTCCCCAGCTTCTCCTTCACCCAAATCCAGATAGCAGATGTAAAAATCAGCTGGGCTAGACAAACTGGACTCTCTCTTTCTAAAATTATCTGCCGCCATTGTTGCAACCTCTGTTACCAGTCTGGCCCTTCTTTGGACACTGTGTTAACTAACCTCCAAACGAGCTGCAATGCCATACAACACTCATTCCGTGGCAACCAACTGCTCTTAAATGCTAGGAAAACCAAATGCTTTCAAACGTTCGCAGCCTGCACCCGCCCGACCGACTAGCATCACTTCTCTGGACGGTTCTGATTTAGATTATGTGGACAACTACAAATATCTAGGTGTCTGGCTAGACTGTAAACTCTCCTTACAGACTCATGTTAAACATCTCCAATCCAAAATTAAATCTAGAATCAGCTTCCTATTTCGCAACAAAGCCTCCCTCACTCACGCTGCCAAACATACCCTCGTAAAACTGACTATCCTACCAATCCTCGACTTCGGCGATGTCATTTACAAAACAGCTTCCAATACTCTACTCAGCAAACTGGATGCAGTCTATTACAGTGTCATCCATTTTGTCACCAAAGCCCCTTATACCACCCACCACTGCGACCTGTATACTCTAGTCAGCTGGCCCTCCCTACATATTCGTCGCCAGACCCACTGGCTACAGGTCATCTATAAGTCTATGCTAGGTAAAGCTCTGCCTTATCTCAGCTCACTGGTCACGATAACAACGCCCACCCGTAGCACACACTCCAGCAGGTATATCTCACTGGTCATCCCCAAAGCCAACACCTCATTTGGCCGCCTTTCGTTCCAGTTCTCTGCTGCCAATGACTGGAACGAATTGCAAAAATCGCTGAAGCTGGAGACTTATATTTCCCTCACTAACTTTAAACATCAGCTATCTGAGCAGCTAACCCATCGCTGCAGCTGTACATAGCCCATCTGTAAATAGCCCACCCAATCTACCTACCTCATCCCCATATTGTTTTTATTTACTTTTCTGCTCTTTTGCACACCAGTATTTCTTTCTACTTGCACATCATCATCTGCTCATCTATCACTCCTGTGTTCATTTGCTAAAATGTAAATACTTTGCTACTATGGCCTATTTATTGCCTTACCTTCTCACACCATTTGCACACACTGTATATAGACTTTCTTTTTTTCTATTGTGTTATTGAATGTACGCTTGTTTACTCCATGTGTAACTCTGTGTTGTTTTTTGTGTCGCACTGCTTTGCTTTATCTTGGCCAGGTCGCAGTTGTAAATGAGACCTTTTTCTCAACTGGCTTACCTGGTTAAATAAAGGTGAAATTAAAAAATTTAAAATAATGTTTAAAAACTTTTAAAGTAAGGGAAATGTTTGAGAATCTTTTGGGGGGTGTAGTTACCTTTTATTTTTTCTAGTGTGCTGCTATCAAGAGGCTGTTGTTTAGCAGTATTTTCAGTAGGGCACATGTGATCAGTGATGTAAATTACTTAAGTAAAAATACTTTGAAGTACTACTTAAATCGTTTTTGGGGTTATTTGTACTTTACTATTTATATTTTTGACAACTTTACTTTTACTCCATTACTTTTTACTGCATAAAGTTTCCCTGACACCCAAAAGTACTAAATATCAAATGCTTAGCAGTATATTGTCCAATTCATGCACTTATCAAAAGAACATCCTTGGTCATCCCTACTGCTTCTGATCTGGCGGACTCACTAAAGCAAATGCTTCGTTTGTAAATTTTATTTTACTAGGCAAGTCAGTTAAGAACAAATTCTTATTTTCAATGACGGCCTAGGAACAGTGGGAACTGCCTGTTCAGAACAACAGATTTGTACCTTGTCAGCTCGGGGGTTTGAACTTGCAACCTTCCGGTTACTAGTCCAACGCTCTAACCACTAGGCTATCCTGCCACCCCACTGCACTATGCAGAAATGCTCCTCCAACATTCTAATAGTTCACCTAATTTCAGTTTACAAAACCATCACGTAGATTGTAGTCATTGTGCCATATAAACCACTATATTTTCCATAACCACAAATGTTGTATTTTCAGCTGTTTGAAGCTGGTGTACAAAACTGAAAGTAAAATATTAAATTCTCCATATTGCAGATTTAGAGGGGCCCTAGCCTTGGCCTCTGTTGACCTGCTAGCTAACATTAACCGTCTATCTTATGTAGTCATACAAATCATAACATATCATACGAGTAAGGCGTACCAGATTTACTATTACTATGTTAAGTCTAGTGTATGAGACCAGGCTGGCGATATACGTCATCATTTTGGACAACAGGCGTGTCCGTATAGCCTCTCCCTGGTGGAACGCGCCCTTAAAGAGAAGCGACGCTGACATCACTGAGATGTGCGAATTTGATCAATTGTGATCAAACGTTAATATACTGTCTGTATTGTGTGTCAATAACTACTTTTACAGCATGAGTTCAGATTCTGTCATTTTGTTGGAGACGGTTAACTTCGCTGCTGAAAAGCACCGCAATCAACGACGTAAGGATGCTGAACAAACACCATATATCACCCACCCAATAGGTACAGTTATGACAACAATCTAACGGCTATCCAGCTAGATAGTTATTGCTAAGGACCTATCTCTCTACTCAGACTTCATTGTGTGAATATCTGCATTTACATTTGCTGTTCATAATTTTGCAGGAGTGGCAAGGATCCTAAGCCATGAAGGTGGGATCACAGACATTGAAGTTTTGCAAGTAAGTGTTTTGTGTTTCAGACAGACTCAAAGTCAAAATTGTCCATATTGTAACGACCCTTGGTTTATAAACGCGGAAATCGATCCTGCCGCACGAGCATGCTTTTGCGGCACAGTCAATAGCGAAGGTCGAGGGCTCGATACCTGCCCCCTGCTGTTTCATTACAATATATACAAATGAAAAGTAAATGTTTCAGGTAAGTGTTAGCAGTTTGGTTAAGGTTTGAAGAGACGTTTTAGATTCAGGTGGGGTTTATTACTAATTTGTAAGTCGCTCTGGATAAGAGCGTCTGCTAAATGACTTAAATGTAAATGTAATTACTTTGTAATGATACATCAGTCAATGGGCAATGTTAAGCTCATTAAAACGTTCAACATTTATTGAGTTTGTGTTAGCCAGAGTTTTGTTAACAGGAATGACTGGTATTTCACTGATATTGTTGTCTTTTCCAACTGTCCTCAGGCAGCTTTGCTCCATGACACAGTGGAGGACACTGACACCAGCATAGGAGAACTACAGATCGTCTTTGGGCAAACGGTGGCGCAGCTCGTCCAGGAAGTGACAGACGACAAAGCACTGTCCAAGGAGGAGACAAAGCGTAAGCAGGTGGAGTATGCACCTCATGCCAGCCACCAGGCCAAACTGGTCAAACTGGCTGACAAACTATACAACCTGAGGGACATCAACCGCAGCACGCCAACAGGTGATTGTGCGCTCTGTCCGTCTGTCTGTCTTCAGCCTCTTGATCCAACCAACTGACTAGGAAAATGTTCCAGGCTAGACACAATAAACTGATACCCTATCAGGATACTACTCTCTCTCTCGTTCTCGTTCTCTCTCTCTCTGTTTCGTTGCTTGTCTTCACTTGCTTCCCTCTCTGGTTGTCTGACTGTCCCTCTCTTTACCCCTGTCCTATATCTTATATTTAAATCTGTGTTGTGGTTGCCAGGTTGGTCGGCAGATCGTGTTCAGGAGTACTTTGTGTGGGCAGCCCAGGTAGTGAGAGGACTGAGGGGGACCAACCCAGCACTGGAGAGACAACTAGAGGAGCTCTTCAAGCAGAGGGGGGTTGAGCTTTGACACCTTTCTACTTCTGATACAGGGTGGCACAACAGAGCAACTCTTGATGCACACTTTTTGTAAAGAGTAAGACTTTAAGCAAATTATCTTTGTTAGCTTCTCCATGGAATATACTTTTATATACTCTTAGCTCTCACAAGGAAAAGGCCCACTTACTTTGGTTGTATTTTTATGGATGATTTGATTCTTCATTTTAAGTACAGTGATTTGTATACATTGTGTGTTCCTATAGGAAAACCAACAATGTCACCTTGAGTTCTAGCTGTATTGACTAAAGGAATGCTATGCACTCGTAATGGTGAACATTGTTCAATTATAATATTTCATGGTGATGCAGAACCTGTAACTACTCTGTCATGTCACACTGAACTAAAATAGATTTTTGTATAGATTTTTTTTTTTGTGTGTGTGTGTGTGATTTATTTTTGTAAGTATATAAATGTAGGGGGTTAGGGATACAATTAACTATACATTAAAATGGTGATATGTAAATTATTCCATAGTACCCATTATACATTTTGCTAGTAGAATGGGTCGGAAGCTATTTTTCCACTAACTTGTTCATGCTTCTACTTTCTTTGTTCTCGATTCGGGAAGACATGTGTACCTTAATGTCTGTGTTCAGTTGCAGGTACAGAATATACTCAGAAAGAGTCAAATACATGTTTTGTATGGAGTGAGAAATGCCTCTTGCATGTGAAGGTCTTTTTTTGTCACACTGTGTGATGTGCTGTCATCTACTTATACAGTGGGACAAAAAAGTATTTAGTCAGCCACCAATTGTGCAAGTTCTCCCACTTAAAAAGATGAGAGAGGCCTGTAATTTTCATCATAGGTACACTTCAACTATGACAGACAAAATTAGGAAAAAATCCAGAAAATCACATTGTAGGATTTTTAATGAATTTATTTGCAAATTATGGTGGAAAATAAGTATTTGGTCAATAGCAAAAGTTTATCTCAATACTTTGTTATATACCCTTTCAACTCCCTCCAAAGATTTTTTGGGAGAATTTTTTTCTGCCTCGTCATGCCTTCACCCAGTCTTCCCCGTTCCGGCCACTGGCTCCGAGAGGTGTTCCCAAGCCATGTAATTTTTACTTTGTTCCCCATCTCCTCCTCAATTGCCACCTGATAGGCACGTCACCTAGTATGCAAGTGCATATCCATAATCAACGCTACATCCTCTTGAGGTAACTCAGCACTGTATATGCTTTCATATCAATGCCTTCAGAATGTTGTCCAGTGTACAATTACCCCAACATCTATCCTTTCATATGATGCATTAACCAATAAAGCAACTAACCCAACCCAACTATGGCGGTTAAAGTAGCTCCCAGACCCAACCCATCTGCATGTCTACAGTGGATTCTAGTCTTTCTCTCTTTAGCTCCACTTCCTCTGTCATGGCGGCTTCAAGCTCACCCGTTATACAGTTGGACCTCACTTCACGTGAGAACTATGCACTCACCGAGGAGAGACATGGCGATCTTTACCGCTGCAGGTGCTGTAAATAGTACTGTGTGTGGACCAGACCAACGCTGTCCCAACACCACCGCCTGATGTATCTTGATGTCAATCTCCAGAATTCAGCCAGTACCCTCGGTTATCTCCTGCTACTCATGTGCCACTTACACCTTGGAATATACACACTGCAATGCATGGGTCATTTCCTGACAACAGGACAACAACACTCTCCCCTTATGGCCAGATCACTCATTTGTGACATGTGAATAACAGCCCCTAGTATTCTCATCAGTCTCCCAGTTACCCGTTACCAAGCCATGTGGCACGACTCCTCATAAAATGATATCTCAACAATACTACTAAAGTAACCCCTACTACTACTGACACTGCCCATGACCCATACCTCAAACTCCCTCATTTCTGCCATAGTCTAATTCCATGCTGTTACTATAGCCTTTAATTACTGTCCCTACAGTTACTGCCGTGATAATAACTACTGCATGGAATCTGCCAAGTGTTCGCTGGCTGTTATAAATGGGAAGGAGATGAATGACGTTGAAAACTCTGAATCACAGGTTTCTTGAAAGTTGACAAGTGTCTGAAATGCCAACACTATCTCTGCTACTTTCACCATGATCTGGGTATTTGTAACGTTCAATTTAACTTCATAATAGTCCCTATATTGTGCACAGTTAGCTGTACGCGTTCTCCTACGAGCTATCTCCTGTAACAATATACACGGAGTGGTATCATTCCCAGCGACTATAACCACGACCTTCATTTATGAGCCCTCATAGATCTCCACCCAAGTCACATTCCATTCCACTTAACAGCCTTATGTGTATCTTACCTCCTGCTACAGATACATTTGCACATATATCATTACATTTAACCCAACACAATGGTCACTACTCCTAATATACTTCTAAAGTTCTAAACATACTAAAACATTCTCAAATCAATTAGTCAATATACCTCAGTCCCTCCTCTGGAACAATGATCACTCTTATGTTCCACGAAACCTAAAAAATATTGACTTAAACAGGGAAAATAGAAAATACATGTTTTAATAATTTCACACACCCCTTGATGTGACTAAAACTCGGTAAAGAACGGTCCATCCGTTACGTTCTATGCCCATGTGATGCTGGTCTCCATGCCCATGTGATGCTGGTCTCCATGCCCATGTGATGCTGGTCTCCTTCATTTTCATCCTTGGGTGTTAATGCAAGACACAGACTATGAGCCTTGTATGCAATTGATTGTACCGTATCATCCAGCAATCTATATGTATTGATGCAATTTAACATTCAAATTCTGATGACATGGTAAAACCAAAAAAACGTAATGGTTGACCCAAGCTATCATCTAGTGAGTTCTCCAACAACCTCCCTGTCGGAGAACACAAAGATAAGGTTTCTAGAGCCTCCCTAGGCCCAATAAATTTGAGCAGTGCCCCCACCCCTCACCGTTTGAGAGCAACTCTCTCTCGCTCTATCCGAATCATAACCAAAACATTTTATAAATTATCCAACCCAAATTTAGAATGATAGCCCTTAGTGCTTTACTTGGAGTCTATCACTCAAATTCCAGCTTCTCAACCTAGCACACATCATCCCGGCTAGAATGTACAGTTATAAACGGGACCTTTTATTGCTGGTAATAACTCGTCTCATTTACAACCCCCATTTTCCCCTGTTTTCCTGTCTCGAAAGGCATGGTAATGACAGATCAGTATCTCAATGCATCTTAGTCTAAATTGTTTGCATTGTGTAGACCTTGCTCAATACCACCCCCAATTAAACAATTACGGGCACAGTTGACCACCCCACCCTTCTCCCGGCACTTATCATTCTAGCGTGTCTTCTAAAGACAGCGTTACAGTTCATCTTCCCAATGGCACATGTAACTCTTGCCTGTCACATTTGATGGCCCTTAGTAATGTCCTGATTTCAATATAAGCGGCAGGGTAGCCTAGTGGTTAGAGCGTTGGACTAGTAACTGGAAGTTTACAAGTTCAAACCACCCTACCTGACAAGGCACACATCTGTTGTTCTACCCCTGAACAGGCAGTTCACCCACTGTTCCTAGGCAGTCATTGAAAATAAGAATTTGTTCTTAACTGACTTGCCTAGTTAAATAAAGGTTAAAAAAAGTAATCAGTTTTTCCCAGATTTCAATGTTAGAGTATATAAGAGGTTAACTGATTATGTGTCAGTGTATGCGGCCTAGTTGATGGCCATGATTATAGGTTTAAGATGGGTGGAGGAGGTGAAACCACTCTGTGGTGATCTGCTCTGATTTGCCTGCAGTTTGAGTAGTGTGAAGATGGGCAGTTCGGATAGGGGAGGCTTGTTTGTGGCGATGATGGTGCTGTTATTGGATTGGAGAGGATGGGAATGGTGGTAAGCTTTTGCTGGGTTCCTACCCATGTGGGTGTGGAGGGGTAATGAGAAGGCAGATGTGGTGGCTAAGAGTGCTGTGAGGAGAGAGGGGGTAGATATTAAGGTCCCGCTGGGCTGCAGGGAAGTCAAGTCCTTGATTTGGGCAAAATGGCTTGATCTTTGGCAAAGGGAGTGTGATGCTAGTAGTAAGGGGAGGCAATTTTACAGCATGCACTGGTCAGGAAAGGAAGATGTGGGGAATATGGGATGTAGGACAGAGGAAGTTGTGTGGAGTAGACTACAGTTTGACTTTTAATGCCACGTTGTGGATGATAGAGAGACAAGAAACAGGTATGTGTGATGAGTGTTTAGTGGAGGAAACGGTGGTGCAGGTGTTGATATTTTGTGGACTGTATGACATAGATAGGGAGAGATTGTGTGAAAGGGTTAGAGGCTGGCTGGGTTGCTGTAGTGGATGGAGGAAAGTGTTGTCTAGGGCTCTATTTCACTTTCTTAGAGGAACATGAATAATTCATATAATTTAATATAATATAGGTAGACCGTGACTGGTCTCACACTCCAGGGTTGTAGGTGGCAGTGTATGCTCCTTAAAAGGATGCGATCCTATCCAGCAACCCAATCCCGAAGAAGAAGAATGATTTCCGGTAATGTTAGAGTATTTCCTGTGGTGGTCGAGAAAATAAACGACGGGTTTGTTTTGCTATCTAGAAGTCGATTTAATTTTTGTTAATATATTGATATTGTTGATCGGGCAATCATGTCTGGACGGGACGCCCTCAACATGAAGCAACCGCCGATCCAGTCCACGGCTGGTGCTGTGCCGATTCGAAATGAGAAAGGTGAGTTTTCCTGTAGCTAACGTTAGCTAAGGCAAGCTATCCTGGACTAGGTAGTAGCCGATTTCATGGTAGCAATAGATAGCTATCTAGCCATCCAAGTACACAACTTTGTATAACTTAGCTAGTTAATATCACGATATAATTGCATGCTGCATTTTCTTAATTGTACGGACAAACATTTTGTCTGCGTCTACAGTAGATATAAAAATCACAATTGATGCCCTTACTCATGTTTCAATCCATCACAAAACCAAAACGACAGTATATTCAACTTAACCTCACTAAATGTAACAGAGTAAGTAGAGCTATCTATGATAATGGACAGTTTGCTCGCTTACTTTCGTCACCAGGTGAGATTTCGATGGAGAAGGTGAAGGTGAAGCGCTATGTGTCGGGTAAACGTCCCGACTATGCTCCCATGGACTCCTCTGACGAGGAGGAGGAGGACTTCCAGTTTATAAAAAAGGCTAAGGATGCCGAGCCTGAGATGGAAATGGAGGAAGAGGTGGTGTCTGACCCGCGTCTCAAGCGTCTGCTAAACCGCGTCTCTGAGGATGCGGAGGAGAGGTGAAGATAATTCTCATTGATCCATCTTGTAAACTAGTGGGATCCTGTGTTGGTTGTGATGGCTCCCAGTCCCATCTTCATTGAGCTGAACTGTATTTGTCAGTAGACACCCATAGTGGGGTGAGGGGTTGTTAACCCACAATATGTGCAGAAAGGTTTTATCAGGAATTTGAATACTATGAATGACTGACTGGTTTTTATTGGGCTTTGATCTCTAAACCATTTAGGTGTAACTATTAGCCCTATTGGATGTTGAGTGCTGTGATGATTGTAAATGTTTCTTTCTCTCTCTCTCAGGTTGGCAAGACACAGACAGATCGCAGAGCCGGAGGTGGTTGCAGAGAGCAGTGAAGACTCCGACGAGGGAACCTGGCACCCAGAGAGAGCACCCGAAGAGAGCAGTGACGAAGAGGAGGAGGAAGAGGAAGAAGTGGATGATGAGGTGAGTGACACAAGGATCTTCTTGGAAAGCTGGATCAGGCACCCCTTTTATTCATTAAGATTTTAAAGACAAAACTGATCTTAGAACAGCACTCCTACTCTGAGATGCTTTGTGAATACGGTCCCAGGTGTGTAATATGGAATGGTATACAAGATAACCTTTACGTAACACATTGACTTTGTTTTGTGTGTAGGAAATCGAGAGGCGGCGAGCGATGATGCGCCAGCGAGCGCAGGAGCGGAAGAACGAGGACATGCCGGAGATCATGGAGGTGGAGGAAGAAGGGAATTCGGGCGCGGAGAAGGAGGAGTCTGAGTCAGAGTACGAGGAGTACACGGACAGTGAAGATGAGGCCGAGCCGCGGTTAAAACCAGTCTTCATCCGCAAGTAAGGAGTCCTGCCATCCAAGATTACTCCTGAACCATTATCAGGGCTTAATATATTTTTTTCAGAATGTAATAACTTTATTTTGCTAAGGGAAACTTTGATCGTGGGCTTGGGATTAGACAATTCAAAACGGCCAAATTGACTGAAAATACATTTGGCTTATACGAGAAATAATTTTTATTTAAAAGCCAGTACAAAACTGTTACCAGCTATGCTGTTTTCTACTGCATGCATCAGTTTGTGTATACCTGCTGTCCTGTTATCATATGAACAGAGTATGTTCACAACAAATGGATTGTGTTGCAGCGTTTGTGTCCCGAGTGAGAATTAGATTTTGATGTGTATCTCCTCAGGAAGGACCGAGTAACAGTGGCGGAGCGCGAGGCGGACGAGCTCAAACAGCGGGAGCTGGAGGCGGAGGCCAAGAAGCAGGTGGAGGAGCGGCGGCGCTACACCCTGAAGATCGTGGAGGAGGAGGCCAAGAAGGAGTTTGAGGAGAACCGCCGCACTCTGGCTGCTCTCGACTCTCTGGACACGGACGGGGAGAATGAGGAGGAGGAGTACGAGGCGTGGAAGGTCCGGGAGCTCAAGCGCATCAAGAGGGACCGGGAGGCCCGTGAAGCGTGAGTACAGTCAGACTTAAACATGAACCATGGTGTTCACTAGGCACAAAATGAATATAGATCTGAAATGGTCAAGTATTATCTTGAAACACTCGTTTTAATTTTTGAAACATTTTGCTACAGTGTGTCCTATTGTGCAGCACTTTAAACCATTCAAAACCATTTACAGGCAAATGCATAAGAGCGGAACATATTAAGACAGTCTTGAATGGAAGTAGACATCAGAAATACTTCACATAGGGCATTGATTCACTTAACCATTGAAAGCTGGTGTTGTTCCCTCTCAAAGTAAAAAAGGCTAGTGTCTTTGTTTTTAGATTATTTGATTATCTGTATGATTATCTGTATGAATGATCTGTACACTTGAAGTGTTTATACCCATGTTAATAATTACTGGTCCAGAGTTAATTATGTTGACACAGGCCTTTCCTGTCCATGTAACCCACTTGCCTTGTCGGGATTTTCCAGAATGGAGAAAGAGAAGTCTGAGATTGAGAGGTTCCACAGCCTCACTGAGGAGGAGCGCAGGGCCGAGCTGCGGAATAATGGCAAACAGATCACAAACAAGGCCTCTAAGGGCAAATATAAGTTCCTCCAGAAGTACTACCACAGAGGAGCCTTCTTCATGGTGAGTTGTAGACACGGGAGTTCAGAGAACTCCGTACAGTGCATTCTTATAAGAAACACACCACCAGATGTTGCTGATGAGGGATTGTTAGAATTGTAGGAGAAAGTGTAAGTATAGGAGTGAACTGTCCCATGTTTGTTAGCCACTACATGTGTTAAGATTGTTGTATGAGTGATTCTTATAAGCAGTGTGTGTGCACTGTTGTAGAATATTCAGAGATGTGATTCAGGTATATAAAATATGTATGATCCTTCATTCATATAATTGAAACTTAGTAAACGTATTTTGTCCGACTAGCTCGTCTTGTCTTTGATGTTGACTGAATGTGATCTGTTTCCAGGACGAAGAGGAGAATGTGTTCAAGAGAGACTTCAGTGCCCCCACTCTGGAGGACCACTTCAACAAAACCATCCTCCCCAAAGTCATGCAGGTCAGCTGGGCTTCTTTCAAACATCATACTTTTGTAGCACATGTATTCCCCGTTTATTTATTATACATGTACACTATCGATGTAAACAGAACTCATACTGTTTTTGAACCCAGTGTATTGGCAACACCTGTGTAAATTAATTTCTTTCATTTAGTGGCTATACAGAACGTTTTTTGTTCTGGAGCTGCTCTTGAGACAATGTTCTCCTAAATGGACAGATATTATCTCAAAATAAGGATGTGTGTGGTTTCATGACAAATTATACAATTATATGAGCCATACAGCCAACAATCCATCCAAAATGTGATGTCAACAATTGGCAAATAAACATCCACAGATCATCTTTAACAACCCCCTCATTTAATTCCAGGTCAAGAACTTTGGTCGCTCCGGACGCACTAAGTACACCCACCTGGTGGATCAGGACACCACATCGTTTGACTCAGCCTGGGCTCAGGAGAGTGCTCAGAACAGCAAGTTCTTTAAGCAGAAGGCTGCAGGAGTGAGAGATGTGTTTGACCGACCAACAGTGCAAAAGAGGAAGACCTGAATCTAAGTTGAGGGGGAAGAGAGACTTCAGTATATTCAGACTGTTTAACAAGCTTGGGGTGTGTTCAGTGGGATGAAATGTTTCAGAATGTTGCAGATGGAAATTAACTACAATTCACTGAAGTATATTCTATGGCCATAAATTTAGCTGACGCTTTTGCTTCATCGAGGCACTTACAGTCATGTGTGCATACATTCTACGTATGGGTGGTCCCGGGATGAACCCACTACCCTGGCGTACAAGCCCATGCTCTACCAGCCACAGAAGGACCACTACAGCCATACATTTACCTGCAATATCCTGAATGCACCAACCCTTTGAGCAAGGCCCTGCCATGATTGACTCCGGAAGGCTGTCCTGGCGTCGTGAGGGAGTTTGTTCCACCATTGGGGGCCAGAGCAGCGAACAGTTTAGGGCTATGCCCTGATAATGTGTGGATGCTTCATGGAGGCATATTGATGTCATTTTGTACATTTTCAAAGTTGTGTAGCTATTTTGTTTTGTCATTGATCTGACATCTGTTAATTTCTAACTTGGATATAAAGTGTACATGATTAAAACATAACATTTTCATCAATTGGTTTTATTTCATTCCACATTTATTATAAATCAAAAACAGGTGCTTGCAAAAGTAATCCATTTTGAAGTATTGTTGAATATACAAAGAGAAATGCAATGTTTTATTTCAGTTGACAAAATGTCTGATTTGAGCTATGGAATGGAGTCAATGAATACAGTCAGGCTAGGAAGCAGTCCAGTGTCCAATGCTGCTGCATAAAGCTGCTCTAGGGTCAGTTTCTCCTGGTCAGTTTGACAGGTCAATCAGAGCCTCTACCACATTGCCCATGTGTTCTCTCAGACTGCGCTCGGCCACTCCCCGGGAGATCTCCATCTCACCCATCTGTGGAAAGACAGTTGAGGCAGGACATTAGAATCAGAATGGGTAGTTGAACACTTCAGACGGTCTATGAATGTATCTCTGAAGCATAGTTTCTAATAACACCCCCTAGTAGAATATGGATGACTAGAGTTCCACAGGACTAATTTGATTTAATGCTTTTGTGATGCAAAAGACCATTAACTTTAGATGAGGGTTGTGACCCTGACACTTAAAACAAGAAACATGTCTGGGGGGATACTTACAATGAGTTCTACATCCTCTTTCTTGATAGTGACTTTAGCCAGTTCCTTTTCCCTGAAATCATAACCCCAGACAAGTCATTAATGTGCTCATTAATTCCCAGATCAATGATTGTTGAATGAAAATCTGACAAAGGAAGTGACTCACCTATCTTGTTTAGCTTTCTGTTCTCTTGATCTCCTGTCTCCAATCACTGACATAGCCTGAAACAGGACATGCAGACATCAGATAGTCAAAGGGATCATATTGGTATGACAGCACTGACGAGTCAGTAACTAGAACCACCAAAACAGGTTGGAAGAGTAAATTATGCAAGGCAGAAAAACATACAAGCAGCCATAGGCTAACGCTTGCTGAATAGACAGAAGCTCTACCCTGTCCTGGGATGTACAGCGCCTGTTCTGTTCAGGGCTGACTTGGTTAAACAGCACGTGCCAACGTGAAATGACGCGTTTGTATGTTGATTACGGTAACATTTTCACAACACATGGTTTGTGCAAATATGTTTCCATTCTTCACTGTACGCCAGTTAGGCCCGTTGTTAGCATACGCTAGCTAGCCTTCATGCTAACTTGGGCACCCATCGTCGCCCCGCGTGCTTGGCCCAGCCTCACCGTTTCAAGATCGGAGCTCGATATTTCCTTCTCCTCGGCATAATCGGTGACTCTCTCCAAATCGGCAGCCCCACTATCATGTTTCCGAGGCTTTTCTGCTGGTTTTCCAGTGCAGTTCTCCTCAGCTTCCAGGTCCAAATCCACATCTCCCTCTGCCGCCATGTTTGCTCCTGTAGAGCCGGAACGAAAAGAGAGTGGGTATCCGTTTACAAAACTATCGGAAGGCAAATTAAGAAGCACCGATGTCACATGGTTTCCAGTGTGCGTGCTAACCAAGTCCTTCGGACTTTCATACCCTCATTGCAGGTTAAGGTTAAGGTTATGTAAGAGTTGGGGTTATAGGGTAGGGTCGTCCCAAGGATCCCAGACAGCGAATATAGAAAAAAACGCAATATATTATCAGCAATTTGTAAGCAAAAATTAAAATATTTTACATTGATATTCAGTTTTAATTTGTATTTTGTTAACTTCATATACAATTAGATGAACTAAATCTTTATCCTAAATTATGTTATAGTAGTTATGCTCATATTACTACAAATTATGCATATTCTAGCATGCTAGGCAAATATTTAATTTACCATGCAAGGTACATTTCTTGATATCCTTAAAGTGATACATCCAGTAGTTATGAAAGTAGCGCTCATCACCAGTCAAAACTGGTCCCTGAAAAGTGTGCAAGGTGATATGTTACATCCTGGAAAATAAGAAATGTCATGCAATTACGAATTTGTAAGTGCTAAAAGTAACTGTCCAGTGTTTCCAGATTTCTATGATATATGACATATAATTAATTACAATATGAATGAAATAGTTTACCTGCTCAAAAATGGTAATTAAGTATGTTAAAAATCAGCTTTTCTGTGTTGGAATGGTGTGGGCGTACCACAACAAGGTAATGGCATGGGTGTATACCGGTCATTATAGATATTCATGAGCGTAGACCACTGATTGGCCAGCTGGATGACATTCTAGTCTTTATTTTACTAGGCAAGTCAGTTAAGAACAAATTCTTATTTTCAATGACAGCCTAGGAACAGTGGGATTAACTGCCTTGTTCAGGGGCAGAACAACAGATTTTTACCCTGTCAGCTCAGGCATTCAATCTTGCAACCTTTCGGTTACTAGTCCAACTAGTTTTTTCTCCAATTTATGCTTTGGCCACAAATACAAGTATAAGATGAGTCAAAATATTATTTGGGTATGAGTTAACAGAGCATTAACTTTCAAAAGTCAGATTTTCTCAGGACAGTTACATTAAGATCCAGTTCAATCTCTTTTAAAAAATGTGATATCCAACTTCCAAGTGTCACTTGGCCAGATGGGCCAAATGCCAAATTATATTCTGACTGGATAGGTTGATGTATAGACTGACTGGATAGGTTGATGTATAGACTGACTGGATAGGTTGATGTATAGACTGACTGGATAGGTTGATGTATAGACTGACTGGATAGGTTGATGTATAGACTGACTGGATAGGTTGATGTATAGACTGACTGGATAGGTTGATGTATAGACTGACTGGATAGGTTGATGTAAAGGTACTCCGACTGGACCTAGGCCTTGATTTCTGTCTTGCATAAGGTTGAGGTTTACAGTAGGTTGATTAATACTGGAGGTCCTGGATAGGTTGATGTACAACCTGGCCAACCTCCTGGACGTGGATAGGTTGATGTATAGACTGCATGAGGTTGGATTAAAAGGTACTCCGCACACCTAGGCCTATTTCTGTCTTGCATAAGAGGTTTACAGTACTTTAATACTCGGAGTCCCAACAACCTGGCCAACCTCCTACGTTTCTCTCTTGATCCCCCCACAATAGTTTTCCCGCCTCCTGTACACTACACTCCACTTACCAATCAATCCAATTTATTTTAATCAGCTTAATCCTAAAAAGTAGAGAAACCTTCCTTGATCACATCTGAAGCCAAAATCTCTTCGACTGGCTTTCCCCCTCAGGGTGTTTGCCTTGTACATCATCTATGCCTGTCTGTTGGGGAGATGTGTGCCCTGTACCATCACTCATTCATATATCCTTATGTACATATTCTTTATCCCCTTACACTGTGTATAAGACAGTAGTTTTGGAATTGTTAGTTAGATTACTTGTTGGTTATCACTGCATTGTCGGAACTAGAAGCACAAGCATTTCGCTACACTCGCATTAACATCTGCTAACCATGTGTACGTGAGAAATACAATTTGATTTGATTTGATCGATGGGGCCCAGAGGAATGGTGGTGCTGGGGCTTATTAATGAAAAACAGGAGGGTGATATGCATATACTAAACTGGAGTGTTTCCGGGCTTGTTAACTCTATACTGCTGTCCCAGTACCCCTTTCATCCTGATTTATGATTGATCGTTGAGAGCCGGTGGACCTGGAGCTTCTTCGCCCCCCTCAGTGCCTGCTGCACCAGTCTGGGAAGTAATGTTGTGTCGCTGTCTCTGTACTCAGGTGAGAAACTGATGAACTCAGAACGAAACATTCAGAGAGTGAGCTTGGGCTTTTGCAAGTGGTGGGACTGGTGTTGGGGTCAATTCCATTTCAATTCAGTCAATGTAGTTTAAGTTTATTTCCTGAATTTATTTCATTTAAATGTAATTGAATCCAACTCTGGTGGGACTGCCTTCAAAATGGATGAGATTAGACTATCTACCTTTAATTCAATAACAAAGAATACTTTATGAATTCTATCAAATTCTATAGTTTTTATGGATCGCATTCCCAGCCTGAGAAACAGTGAATGGTGTTTCAGACATTACCATCCTGGTAAACACAATGGAATGAATAGAATGTCTTATTGTGTCCCCCCCCTTCCCTTCCCCTGCCTGGTGGAATGTGTCCCACTGACTGCCTTCCTTCTCACCCAATTCAGCTCCTGGCCATGTTCAGTAGTTCATCAACACCTCACTATGATCCACTTCTTGATCTGTAATAGTTACTGTTGACCTAGACATATACAGTTACAGTATGCAGGCAGGCAGGCAGGCAGGCAGGCAGGCAGGCAGGCCACTGTGATCATATTGTTATGAATCTTTAGAGTGAAATGGCCCATTTTACTGTTATACAATTCATGTCACATAGGCCTATACTGTATATTATTTTTGATAGAAAGTCTCATCGAATTCATTAAGATATTAGTTTGAACTTTGCACTCATGGGTTGCTGAGCCACATAGAAAAGGCAATCAAATACTGTTTTTAATCTCCTAACCTGCAAAGCAGAAATATTATGTTTCATCCTTTCAAAAATGTTTGGGATTGTGGTGTAGATTATGTGTAGGAAGTTTGCCGTAATCTGCAGTTTCTGTGTAATCCAGAAAGCGTAAACTGGAAAATGGACTGTTATGTACACTCAATCAGTTATGTCACTGTTGATGAATGGATAAATTGTGTTGGCATGGGAATCCTCTGACTGACATGTGAGGCTTTGCCTCTCTCTGGGTCATCGTCTTAGTTCTGTGTCTCATCACTCTCAATGGACAGTAAGACTACAATGTTTATACATTCTTACACTGCAAACATATCTCTAAATAACTGAGCTCTAAAGAATCAAAAGATTTTTAATTTTTTACACACAAAAAAAACTACAGTCAATTGTGTTTTTTAGAAAACATGTGTTTGGACTCGATCCACCCGTTCTTCCAAAAGGCCTATTGAAACCATAGATTGAATGCTTCCACTCAAGCATCGTTTGGCTCCTTTAATTTGCTTTTGTCTGCTGGCTTTGGCAGTGTCTCCTCTCCCACGAGGCAAAAGCAATTATCTGTCAGTGAAAGGGCCCCCAGGAATGCTGTGTAGTACCGAGGGCGACGGTGGTGGGCCGCCCTGACTGACTCTCGAGAGTAAAACCCGGGTCTTATTCATTATGCACCAAACGGAAAAAAAACCTAATTGAAACAGGGAGGGACGACTGTTTTTTCCGTTGTATATTTTTTGAAAATGTTTTGCTACAGTGTGCGCTAATGAATACAAGCATGTTTATCTGAAAGGACTAATTGGTTCACGGAAGTTCACGGTGGAGTAATTTAGCCAACAGCAGATTAAACATCTTCAAACCAGATTAAAGTTCTTAGTGATTCTACTCTGCTGCGATTACATCAGTTAATGTTGATTCTTGGAGAATAATATTTGTTCATTGTCACTGTAAGGAATTAATTGGCAGTCACTAGTGTTTTTTAGGGCAATGATTGCGAGTGTTGATGGTTTTGTGATCTCAGACAGGAGCTATGATTACGTGACAACCAGCTGGGATGAAGGAAAACAAATAGTACCACTGTCACATTTGAAGAAGAAAAACAGTCCTCACCGTGTCACATTTAGCATGTTGATCAGCATATTTCCATTTGTAGCTTAGAACAGATAGTAAATATTGACACTGTGAACTTTCCACTATGTCTGAAAAGAGTTTAGTCATATATCATCAACAAAGCTTTACAGTGCATGCAGGGAGAATCAGTGTATCAGAGAGTGTGCAGTTAGATAACATAGGCCATTCTTAAATCAATCCCTAGACCCTTGCAAAATTCCATTAACTTCTGGTTGGAAGATTCCACATATAAGTGTATATACCCCATCAAAGTATTCAGACCCCTTGACTTATTCAATATTTTGTTACGTTATATCCTTATTCTGAAATTAATTAAATATTTTTTTTCCAAGAAATCTATACACAATACCCCATAATGACAAAGTGAAAACAGGTTTTTAAAATTCAGACCCTTTGCCATGAGACTCGAAATTGAGCTCAGGTGCATCCTTTTTCCACTGATCATCCTTGAGATGTTTCTACAACTTGATTGGAGTCTTCCTGTGGTAAATCCAATTGATTGGACTTGATTTGGAAAGGCACACACCTGTCTATATAAAGAGAACCAAGCCATGAGGTCAAAGGAATTGTCTGTAGCGCTCCGAGACAGGATGGTGTCGAGGCACAGATCTGGGGAAGGGTACCAAAAAATGTCTGCAGCACTAAAGGTTCCCAAGGACACAGTGGCCTCCATCATCCGTAAATGGTGGAAGTTTGGAACCACCAAAACTCTTCTTAGAGCTGGCCGCCCAGCCAAACTGAGCAATCGGGGGGGAAAGGCCTTGGTCAGTGAGGTGACCAAGAACCTGATGGTCACTCTGAGAAAGCTCTAGAGTTCCTCTGTGGAGATGGGAGAACCTTCCAGAAGGACAACCATCTTTGCAGCACTCCACCAATCAGGCCTTCATGGTAGAGTGGCCAGACGGAAGCCACTCCTCAGTAAAAGGCACATGACAGCCCACTTGGAGTTTGCCAAAAGGCACCTAAAGACTCCCAGACCATGAGAAACAAGATTTCTGGTCTGAAGAACCCAAGATCGAACTCTTTGGCCTGAATGCCAAGCGTCACGTCTGGAGGAAACCTGGCACCATCAAATCAAAGTTTATTTGTCACGTGCGCCGAATACAACAGGTAAATACAGTAAATTGCTTACTTACAGGCTCTAACCAACAGTGCCAAGAACGTATTAGGGGAACAACAGGTAAGTAAAGAAACAAAAACAACAGTAAAAAAGACAGTAAAAAATAACAGTAGCGAGGCTATAAATATACAGGCACCGGTTAGTTGGGCTGATTGAGGTAGTATGTACATGTAAATATGGTTAAACTATGCATATATGATAAACAGAGAGTAGCAGTAGCGTAAAAGAGGGGTTGGCGGGTGGTGGGTGGCGGGACACAATGCAGATAGCCCGATTAGCCACTGGTTGGACGGGCCAATTGAGGTAGTATGTACATGAATGTATAGTTAAAGTGACTATGCATATATGATAAACAGAGAGTAGCAGCAGCATAAAAGAGTAGTTGGGGGGGCACGCAATGCAAATAGTTCGGGTTGCCATTTGATTACCTGTTCAGGAGTCTTATGGCTTGGGGGTAAAAACTGTTGAGAAGCCTTATGGTTCTAGACTTGGCACTCCGGTAACGCTTGCCATGCGGTAGTAGAGAGAACAGTCTATGACTGGGGTGGCTGTGGTCTTTGACTATTTTTAGGGCCTTCCTCTGACGCTGCCTGGTGTAAAAGTCCTGGATGGCAGGCAGCTTAGCCCCAGCGATATACTGGGCCGTACGCACTACCCTCTGTAGTGCCTTGCGGACGGAGGCCGAGCAATTGCCGTACCAGGCAGTGATGCAACCAGTGATGCTCTCGATGTTGCAGCTGTAGAACCTTTTGAGGATCTGAGTACCCATGCCAAATCTTTTTAGTTTCCTGAGGGGGAATAGGCTTTGTCGTGCCCTCTTCACGACTGTCTTGGTGTGTTTGGATCATTCTAGTTTGTTGGTGATGTGGACATCAAGGAACTTGAAGCTCTCAATCTGCTCCACTACAGCCGCATCGATGAGAATGGGGGCGTGCTCGGTCCTCCTTTTCCTGTAGCCCACACTCATCTCCTTAGTCCTGGTTACGTTGAGGGATAGGTTATTATTCTGGCACCACCCGGCCAAGTCTCTGACCTCCTCCCTATAGGCTGTCTCATCATTGTCATTGATCAGGCCTGCCACTGTTGTGTTGTCTGCAAACTTAATGATGGTGTTGGAGTTGTGCCTGACCTGGTGAACAGGTAATACAGGAGGGGTCTGAGCACGCACCCCTGAGGGGCTCCAGTGTTGAGGATAAGTGTGGCAGATGTGTTGCTACCTACCCTCACCACCTGGGGGCGGCCCGTCAGGAAGTCCAGGATCCAGTTGCAGAGGGAGGTGTTTAGTCCTAGGAACCTTAGCTTAGTGATGAGCTTTGAGGGCACTACGGTGTTGAACGCTGAGCTGTAGTCAATGAATAGCATTCTCACGTAGGTGTTCCTTTTATCCTGGTGGGAAACGGCAGTGTGGAGTGCAATAGAGATTGCATCAACTGTGGATCTGTTTGGGCGGTATGCAAATTGGAGTGGGTCCAGGGTTTCTGGGATAATGGTGTTGATGTGAGCCATTACCAACCTTTCAAAGAACCTCATGGCTACGGACGTGAGTGCTACGGGTCTGTAGTCATTTAGGAAGGTTGCCTATGTGTTTTTGGGCACAGGGACTATGGTGGTCTGCTTGAAACATGTTGGTAATAGAGATTCAATCAGAGACATGTTGAAAATGTTAGTGAAGACACCTCCTAGTTGGTCAGCACATCCCCGGAGCACACATCCTGGTAATCTGTCTGGCCCAGCGGCCTTGTGAATGTTGACCTGTTTAAAGGTCTTACTCACGTCGGCTACGGAGAGCGTGATCAAACAGTCGTCCGGAACAGCTGATGCTCTCATGCATGCCTCAGTGTTGCTTGCCTCGAAGCGAGCATAGAAGTAATTTAGCTTGTCTAGTAGGCTCGTGTCTGCTGGTGGTGGCAGCATCTCATACTGTGGGGATGTTTTTCAGTGGCAGGGACTGGGAGACTAGTCAGGATTGAGGAAACGATGAACGGAGCAAAATACAGAGAGAGACCTTTGATGAAAACCTGCTTAAGAGCGTGCAGGACTTCAGCCTGGGGCGAAGCTTCACCTTCCAACAGGACAACGACCCTAAGCACACTGCCAACACAACACAGGAGTGGCTTTGGGACAAGTCTCTGAATGTCTTTGAGTGGCCCAGCCAGAGCCCAGATTTGAACCCAATCAAACATCTCTGGAGAGACCTGAAAATACCTGTGCAGCGACACTCCCCATCCAACCTGACAGGGCTTGAGAGGATCTGCAGAGAAAAATGGGAGAAAAATCCCCAAGTACAGGTCTGTCAAGCTTGTAGCGTCATTCCCAAGAAGTCTCAAGGCTGTAATCACTGTCAAATGTGCCTCAACAATGTACTGAGTAAAGGGTCTGAATACTTATGTAAATGTTACAATTCAGTATTTCTTAAATATTTTAGGCTAAAATGTCTAAAAACCTGTTTTTGCTTTATCATTATTGGGTATTGTGTGTAGATTGATGAATTATTTCATCAATTTTAGAACAAGTCTGTAATGTAACAAAATGCGGAAAAAGTCAAGGAGTCTGAAAACTTTCTGAATGTTTTGAGTTGCTGACAGTTCTTTATAGGCTACAGGTGGCAAAAACTGTCTTCTGGTAGAATTTGTTATGTTTACTTGGTCTGTAACAAGAACATTTGACGGGCCCTAGTTGGGTCACACAACCCCAAAAGGTTTGGGAACCACTGATGAGTTAGGCCTATGCTGTCGTAGAGTAGTAGTCCCAGTAAGAACTGCTCTGCACCCGAACGATGATAACCCAGTGTGGGTTATGGAGTTAGTCTACGGCAGGGTTGGGGAGAGCGAGAGGGACTGATGAAGGTCACACTAACTGAGACTGAGGGGACTGTACAACTTCCCTGGATTATCCTGGCACAGCGCCCTGCACACTGACCCAAATCTATTCTGACTCACTCTCTCTCTGTGTACTCCCTCCCTGTGTAAACAACCCGTGTGGGCTACTGCTCTTCAGATAAGATTGTGGGCGCAGTCCTTCTCTTGTCTTGAGAAAGGCCACTAGGCCATCGATCAAGTCCACCTTTGTAAACATGGATTAAAAAATAATATAATAATAATACACATCACCAGCATTTTTTATAGTCTACTGTACTCTTCTGCCATGGTAGGGCCCACGCCCTGCCACTCAGCCCCAGTCAAAGCCAGTTTAAAACAGAACTGAGGAGATTAAGTAAGAGTCTGTCTTGTGGAGAATGGTTGAACAGAGATTACTGTATATCAATGAATAGCATAGAGATAGACAGAGATCTTGACTTTGTATCTGTGCCAATATGGTGTCTATGACAGAATTGTCAGCGCCATTGAGGCTATCTCTATTTTAAAGTAGTCAATTTGTTTATTTTGTGTTTGAAAATAAAATGACTTTTAACTAGAAAATGACTTCTTGAAGATTTCACGTTATATATTTGCCCGCTGGGTTGACTAGAGGCCGACATCCTCTTTCTCCTGACTCAGACACAACCCTACATGTGTCCTCTTTCTCCTGACTCAGACACAACCCTACATGTGTCCTCTTTCTCCTGACTCAGACACAACCCTACATGTGTCCTCTTTCTCCTGACTCAGACACAACCCTACATGTGTCCTCTTTCTCCTGACTCAGACACAACCCTACATGTGTCCTCTTTCTCCTGACTCAGACACAACCCTACATGTGTCCTCTTTCTCCTGACTCAGACACAACCCTACATGTGTCCTCTTTCTCCTGACTCAGACACAACCCTACATGTGTCCTCTTTCTCCTGACTCAGACACAACCCTACATGTGTCCTCTTTCTCCCTGACTCAGACACAACCCTACATGTGTCCTCTTTCTCCTGACTCAGACACAACCCTACATGTGTCCTCTTTCTCCTGACTCAGACACAACCCTACATGTGTCCTCTTTCTCCTGACTCAGACACAACCCTACATGTGTCCTCTTTCTCCTGACTGACACAACCCTACAGACACACACCCTACATGTGTCCTCTTTCTCCTGACTCAGACACAACCCTACATGTGTCCTCTTTCTCCTGACTCAGACACAACCCTACATGTGTCCTCTTTCTCCTGACTCAGACACAACCCTACATGTGTCCTCTTTCTCCTGACTCAGACACAACCCTACATGTGTCCTCTTTCTCCTGACTCAGACACAACCCTACATGTGTCTTCTTTCTCCTGACTCAGACACAACCCTACATGTGTCCTCTTTCTCCTGACTCAGACACAACCCAACATGTGTCCTCTTTCTCCTGACTCAGACACAACCCTACATGTGTCCTCTTTCTCCTGACTCAGACACAACCCTACATGTGTCTTCTTTCTCCTGACACAACCCACCGGGAAAACGTCAACAGTATATCAATGTAATCTGTCAACATACTGACCTTGAACATCAATGGAATTTTGTGCTGAAAATACAAAAAGTTGTCAAAGTACACTAATTTGAACCAGAATTCAACAACAAATCATCAACAGGATTTCAAAGGTTTGTTAATTTCAACTACAATAGAATTCACGTTTGTTGAGAACTCAACTAAAAATCAACCAAATATGGACATATGGATTTTGCGTTCCGTCAGGTTTTTGCCTGGAGAGAGACCTAGCCTGTGCCCACTCCTCTTGTACTGTGTTTCTGGGCCGGTCAGCAAAATGATGATAGGATTATGGATGTGGCCTCTTTCCATTATGGACAAGCAGGGAGTATCAGAGTTTAGCAAGGAGGTGCCGTGGGCGGCGCTATGTAGGAAAGCAGAAGGTATCTGATAACATCCTTAAATGTAAAAAGAAAATGACAGTAATTTGCGGGTAATTCCATTCTGATGGGTATGTAACCCAATGAACAGCGTGGCCCAAGCCCATTGTGACCATGGTGCTGCTCTATCCTGTGTGTGTGTGTGGCCTGGAGGCTGTCTCTGGAGCAGTGGAGCAAGGGCCCTGGGGGAAGGGAGGGACAGATGGGACTAACACATGCCCCGCCTCCCTCTCTCCCTGGCTCTGCCTAATCTGCCAGGGTAAAGCGGAGCACGGGGAGGAGGGGTTGAGAGCATTCATCATCACCACCTCTCTCTCCAACTCTTCTGACAGCGCCCGACACAGAAGCAAAAAGAGAGCACACAGGATATGAGTAAAATAAATACCCGGACACTTTCTATCCCCCCGAAGTTGGATTGAGGCCGAGATTTAGCAAGGTTGGTTGGATGTGTCTTTGTGTTACATGTGATCCAGGATATAGCAGAGAAGAACTCAGGAAGAACTACCCTGTTGACCCGTTGGAAGTTGGATTGCACAACAACAAGTAGCGCTTTTGTTTTGTAACGCCGGTACTTATTTTGGGAAAACAATTTGTACTGTTTTAGATGTTAGAGGATCGTTTTCTGGGGACTTTTAGGATGTCATCCTCACAGGGTCTGTGATCTAACATGTCCGTTTTGGAGGGTTCTGAACGGATGACAGCCCAGGAGATGCACCAGAGTGGCATCTACAGCTACTTCCTCAACATGTTTGCCTACCAGGTGAGACAGAGTCCTGAATGACAGAGAGTTGGCGGGAGGGAAAGAGAGAACATATAAGAGGAATTATGGAGACGTTACACATGAATGAGAATGTGTTTGGATTGCTGTCTGTTTAGTAAGATATTGAGTCCCATAGTTTCATGATACGTTTGCTAGTAGTTGTTGTGTTAATTAACATAGTAATGTAGTTGTTGTGTTAACATAGTAATGTAGTTGTTGTGTTAACATAGTAATGTAGTTGTTGTGTTAATTAACATAGTAATGTAGTTGTTGTGTTAAACATAGTAATGTAGTTGTTGTGTTAATTAACATAGTAATGTAGTTGTTGTGTTAATAACATAGTAATGTAGTTGTTGTGTTATAAATGTAGTTGTTGTGTTATAACATAGTAATGTAGTTGTTGTGTTAATTAACATAGTAATGTAGTTGTTGTGTTAATTAACATAGTAATGTAGTTGTTGTGTTATAACATAGTAATGTAGTTGTTGTGTTAATAACATAGTAATGTAGTTGTTGTGTTAATTAACATAGTAATGTAGTTGTTGTGTTATAACATAGTAATGTAGTTGTTGTGTTAACATAGTAATGTAGTTGTTGTGTTAATTAACATAGTAATGTAGTTGTTGTGTTAATTAACATAGTAATGTAGTTGTTGTGTTAACATAGTAACATAGTAATGTAGTTGTTGTGTTAATTAACATAGTAATGTAGTTGTTGTGTTAACATAGTAATGTAGTTGTTGTGTTACATAGTAATGTAGTTGTAATGTAGTTGTTGTGTTAATTAACATAGTAATGTAGTTGTTGTGTTAAAACATAGTAATGTAGTTGTTGTGTTAAAACGTAGTAATGTAGTTGTTGTGTTAAATCATAGCTATATTAGTTGTTGTGTTAAAACATAACTTTAACACATAATAGTTGATGTGATATGACTATTGTTTTGTACCTAACTGGCCTGTTGTTAATACGTATCAGATCCAGAACTAGCAGATGTCAGTATCTGTAACAATGCAGCAGGTGTTCTATGTTGGATAGAGATCAATACACCCGTTGTACAGTAGTCTACACTGTGTCTCGTTTTATTTTGCCCCATTCTCCACCCCCTACGCTTGAGACCTGAGACTGTGTCCTGTATTAATATTAGGTCTATTGGACTCTGAAGTGTTATTGCCAGGATATACATTTGATACAACAATGCAGGTTAATCTCATATTGGAAAGACGTGAGTCATTGTCCCACAAATCCAACATGACCGAGCCACTCTACAGTTTACTCTCACCTAGTGAACCAGCTTTCTGTTGTAGATTAGAGAGATTAGAGCAATTAGAGAGATACAGATAGATCGATCGATAGATAGGATAGATTTCATCTACAGTTCTGGATGTTTATCAAAGAAACAGTCTATGCTTGTGTTTCTACTCTCCTCCCTCATCCAGTAACCCCCCCACCCCCAGTAAAATCCCAGATAACAACGACTTAAAACAGGACAAGCAGTTCAACACAGTGTATTACAATACAATGCTGTTAGTTTATAAATTGGTTTGACTCCAGGCGGATCAGATTTTCTGTGTGTTTGGACTAAATTCAACCACCTGTAACATGCAACAATCACCTGTAACACGCAACAACCACCTGTAACACGTAACGACCACCTGTAACACGCAACGACCACCTGTAACACGCAACGACCACATGTAACACACAACAACCACATGTAACACACAACAACAACCTGCCCAAAACCCTCATATCAAGGTGAAGCTCCTCTGAGAATAGTTCACTGAGTTCATTCACTGTGTAAAAGGTGTCCCCTCATATAAACAAATATGACTTGGTTATTGAGAGCGTCATGTTTTCTCTGTGGTACTACAGTGAATTAGATGTTGGGGAATTTGTAAGCAGTTATGTGCAACTTCGGTGAGTTATGGAAAGAATTTCCTCTTGAGGGATAATCAATGTCATTCATTCATGCATTTATTCACTCACTCACTCACTCACTCACTCACTCACTCACTCACTCACTCACTCGTCACCTGTCTCTTCAGTTATGTAGCTTTCTGTCTAGCACTAAGGCTACGTTCAGTTGACTTCTGATTCACAGACATGTTGACTCCACTCCATCCTAAAATATGCTAAACACCCCTCTCCTTTCCATCATTCAAATATGTTGACGTTGGAGTGTTGGAGTGGTTGATGATGACCAAGGATTTGATCCAATTGGTTAAATACACTATAATCCCTTTATTGTTGAATTTACACATCTCCTCACAGATATTGAGCATCTCTCTCTTCACCTCCTCCCAGTTACAACTCTCATATATAATTTATATTGAAAATCCCTCTCTCTGCCTCCCGCAGTTATATTGAGCATCTCTCTCCTCATCTCCTAGGATATATTGAGCACTGTCACTATATTGTTGAGCTGACTCCTCACTTGTTCTGCTCCCCAGATAGGTTTCTTCCTCTCTCCAGGTAGGTCCCCTCCTCTCCTCTCCTCTCCCCCTCCCCTCTCTCATCTTCTCTCCTCTCTCTCTCTTCCTCTCCTCTCCTCTCTCCTCTCAGATATATATATGAACATATCTCTCTCCTCTCCACAGATATGTTGCTGCTGTGGCCCGGCCCCGTGTTCACTGTGCTGCTCCTTCTGCCCCCCGGTGAAGTCATCGTCCAGCACGAGGATCATGTACACACTCTTCCACATCATGGCCTGCGCCGTCTCCTGTCTCATGCTCTCACGCACTGTCTCCGAGGCTGTCCGGGACAATGTGAGTGTCTGATGTCATATCCTCCTTTGGGGATCAACAAAGTTCCATCATGTCTGAGCACTTTGTTTGCTCTGAGGTGCTATAAAGTGTTCCTGTCCTGATTCAATTACATTAGTAATCTATTGTGGTCAGACTACTTAGTATGCAAGATTTGAAGGTTAGTAATCAAATCAAAATCTAATTTATTTATATAGCCCTTCGTACATCAGCTGATATCTCAAAGTGCTGTACAGAAACCAAGCCTAAAACCCCAAACAGCAAGCAATGCAGGTGTAGAAGCACGGTGGCTAGGAAAAACTCCCTAGAAAGGCCAAAACCTAGGAAGAAACCTAGAGAGGAACCAGGCCATGTGGGGTGGCCAGTCCTTTTCTGGCTGTGCCGGGTGGAGATTATAACAGAACATGGCCCAGATGTTCAAATGTTCATAAATGACCAGCATGGTCATATAATAACAAGGCAGAACAGTTTAAACTGGAGCAGCAGCACGGTCAGGTGGACTGGGGACAGCAAGGAGTCATCATGTCAGGTAGTCCTGGGGCATGGTCCTAGGGCTCAGGTCCTCCGAGAGAGAGAAAGAAAGAGAGAAGGAGAGAATTAGAGAACCACACTTAGATTCACACAGGACACCGAACAGGACAGGAGAAGTACTCCAGATATAACAAACTGACCCTAGCCCCCCGACACATAAACTACTGCAGCATAAATACTGGAGGCTGAGACAGGAGGGGTCAGGAGACACTGTGGCCCCATCCGAGGACACCCCCGGACAGGGCCAAACAGGAAGGATATAACCCCACCCACTTTGCCAAAGCACAGCCCCCACACCACTAGTACATTACTACTTTAGTAGTAGTACATTACTACTTTAGCGAAGGCTGGCAAACGTGCACCTTGAGAGTAACTCAATTAAATGTCTTGTTGTGTAAATTAGTGCAGGGCTCTCCAACCCTGTTCCTGGAGAGCTACCATCCTGTAGGTTTTTTCTACCAATCCTAATCTAGCGCACCTGATTCTATTTAATTAGCTGGTTGATAAACTGAATCAGGTTAGTTACAACTGGGGTTGCAGGACAAACCTATAGGAGGGTATCTCTCCAGGAACGGGATTGGAGAGCTCTGAATTAGTGCATTAGAACAGCAGCACCTTGTAGGTCTCCAACCCTGGTCTTTCCAGCCCACAGGCAAGCTTGCTAATCACCACACAACCAATAGGATGACATAGAAAGGGAAGGGTCCTTACACGATCTATTGCATTTGGGAAAACATATCCCCACACTTCACTATACCAAGTCCCTCTCCAATGGCCTCATGTGTGCCATCCCACATCTCACGCGTCCCATCCAAACCCTCACGTGTGCCATCCCACATGTTATGTGTGCCATCCCACATCTCACGCGTCCCATCCAAACCCTCACGTGTGCCATCCCAGGGCCAGTCTTATGTGTGCCATCCCACGTCTTATGTGTGCCATCCCACGTCTTATGTGTGCCATCCCAGGGCCAGTCTTATGTGTGCCATCCCACGTCTTATGTGTGCCATCCCAGGGCCAGTCTTATGTGTGCCATCCCACGTCTTATGTGTGCCATCCCACGTCTTATGTGTGCCATCCCAGGGCCAGTCTTGTGTGTGCCATCCCAGGGCCAGTCTTATGTGTGCCATCCCACGTCTTATGTGTGCCATCCCAGGGCCAGTCTTATGTGTGCCATCCCACGTCTTATGTGTGCCATCCCAGGGACAGTCTTATGTGTGCCATCCCAGGGCCAGTCTTATGTGTGCCATCCCAGGGCCATCCCACCAGTCTTATGTGTGCCATCCCAGGGCCAGTCTTATGTGTGCCATCCCATGTCTTATGTGTGCCATCCCAGGGCCAGTCTTATGTGTGCCATCCCAGGGCCAGTCTTATGTGTGCCATCCCAGGGCCAGTCTTATGTGTGCCATCCCAGGGCCAGTCTTATGTGTGCCATCCCAGGGCCAGTCTTATGTGTGCCATCCCAGGGCCAGTCTTATGTGTGCCATCCCAGGGCCAGTCTTATGTGTGCCATCCCAGGGCCAGTCTTATGTGTGCCATCCCAGGGCCACTCTTATGTGTGCCATCCCAGGGCCAGTCTTATGTGTGCCATCCCAGGGCCACTCTTATGTGTGCCATCCCAGGGCCAGTCTTATGTGTGCCATCCCAGGGCCAGTCTTATGTGTGCCATCCCAGGGCCAGTCTTATGTGTGCCATCCCAGGGCCAGTCTTATGTGTGCCATCCCAGGGCCAGTCTTATGTGTGCCATCCCAGGGCCAGTCTTATGTGTGCCATCCCAGGGCCAGTCTTATGTGCCATCCCAGGGCCAGTCTTATGTGTGCCATCCCAGGGCCAGTCTTATGTGTGCCATCCCAGGGCCAGTCTTATGTGTGCCATCCCAGGGCCAGTCTTATGTGTGCCATCCCAGGGCCAGTCTTATGTGTGCCATCCCAGGGCCAGTCTTATGTGTGCCATCCCAGGGCCAGTCTTATGTGTGCCATCCCAGGGCCAGTCTTATGTGTGCCATCCCAGGGCCAGTCTTATGTGTGCCATCCCAGGGCCAGTCTTATGTGTGCCATCCCAGGGCCAGTCTTATGTGTGCCATCCCAGGGCCAGTCTTATGTGTGCCATCCCAGGGCCAGTCTTATGTGTGCCATCCCAGGGCCAGTCTTATGTGTGCCATCCCAGGGCCAGTCTTATGTGTGCCATCCCAGGGCCAGTCTTATGTGTGCCATCCCAGGGCCAGTCTTATGTGTGCCATCCAAGGGCCAGTCTTATGTGTGCCGTCCCAGGGACAGACTGATTTCTTGAATGTGTAGTAGTGAAACATTTAGGAGAGAAACAGAACATGGATTCCCGTTTGGATATCAGGCAAGTGTATGTAGTAGGTTAAGTACGTTTCACTAGGTAGTGTTGGTCCCATCCACACACAAAAAGAGTCAGTAAGAAGTAGGGTTGCAAAGGGAGGGTATGTCACTGGAAACATTCAGAGTTTATTAGTAAACTACCAGAATTTTGGTATCTTTCAAGGATTTGATATAATTTATCACAAGACATGTAAGTGGGCCTTTTGGGTACTACAGGTGTCTGTAATGATCTCCGGCCCTCTGTGGCCTTATCGCGTAACAGTTACGAATGAATTAAAGAAGATGATTTTCAAATAAGAAATAGAACAACAAAGCTGTAAAACATGATCCCAAATATAAACCATCAACTTAGTGAAAACCATTAGTGTTTAACATGAGGGTTTCAGCATGAAATATCCTTTGTATTTGTGTTTACACACTTCTATTTATTTGACTATGTCAGTATGTATGTATTTGTGTTTACACACTTCTATTTGTTTGACTATGTCAGTATGTATGTATTTGTGTTTACACACTTCTATTTATTTGACTATGTCAGTATGTATGTATTTGTGTTTACACACTTCTATTTATTTGACTATGTCAGTATGTATGTATTTGTGTTTACACACTTCTATTTGTTTGACTATGTCAGTATGTATGTATTTGTGTTTACACACTTCTATTTATTTGACTATGTCAGTATGTATGTATTTGTGTTTACACACTTCTATTTGTTTGACTATGTCAGTATGTATGTATTTGTGTTTACACACTTCTATTTATTTGACTATGTCAGTATGTATGTATTTGTGTTTACACACTTCTATTTATTTGACTATGTCAGTATGTATGTATTTGTGTTTACACACTTCTATTTATTTGACTATGTCAGTATGTATGTATTTGTGTTTACACACTTCTATTTGTTTGACTATGTCAGTATGTATGTATTTGTGTTTACACACTTCTATTTATTTGACTGTCAGTATGTATGTATTTGTGTTTTGGCATCAAACTGGTGGCAGTTGTGAAAAAAGTAAACAGTTGGAAGAGTTGCAGAATTAATTACAAATAATGCCATTGTTGGTTAGATGCTTTTCCCATTAATTTAGGCTATTTTCTCTTGAACCGTATGTTCTATCCACTAGAAACTCATGAACAATATGGACACAGATGTATAAAAAAACTATATATGAATAGGCTTCCACTAGCTAACCTCTAGGCTACACACACATACTGTACATGCATGTACACACACACAGACACACACACACAGACACACTTAAAAAGAGATACACACACACACACACACACGCTCACAAATGGGCACACACCACACACACACACACACGCTCACAAATGGGCACACACACACACACACACACACACACACACACACACACACACACACACACACACACACATACACACACCATAACAGAGTGTGTTTGTGTGTTTCAGGTGCCTTTCTTCAACATGGTGTGTGACCAGGCCCATGGCGGAGGGCACTGTGAGATGCTGGTTGGCTACTCAGCGGTCTACAGGGTCTGCTTCGGCACTGCCTGCTTCTACCTGATGATGGCGCTGTTCCTCATCGATGTCAAGTCCAGCCAGGACTTCAGAGCGCTCATCCACAATGGGTCAGCAGTAGCCCTGAAGGTTAATTTATATTGGGGAGACGCAGGAGAACTACCATGGCATATATGTGAATGAAAGTTTGCGTTCTACCTGTAATACCCCTTTAAGGTGTTTTGTGCTAATACATCGTGTAACACCCCTCCCACTAGTACAGTACTAACGTCAATATCAACACGTCTATTTGAGGCTACGTGGGCCATATTCCTCACCTGCCTGTCCAATGCACCAGTGTGCTTTTTTAACCAGCTTGTGATACTGTCCACTGCTGTGCTATTGATTAGAGCAGTGACACACTCTAGGGGGGTTGATTAGAGCAGTGACATGCTCTAGGGGGATTGATTAGAGCAGTGACACGCTCTAGGGGGGTTGATTAGAGCAGTGACACGCTCTAGGGGGGTTGATTAGAGCAGTGACACGCTCTAGGGGGGTTGATTAGAGCAGTGACACGCTCTATGGGGGTTGATTAGAGCAGTGACACGCTCTAGGGGGATTGATTAGAGCAGTGACACGCTCTAGGGGGGATGATAAGAACAGCGACACTCTCTAGGGAAAACCTGTGTGTCTTCTGTGTGGAGAAAGTGTGGCGGTACTGAAAGAGTATAATCTGAGACGACATTATGAAACGAAACACGTGGACAAAAACAAGAATATGGACATGGAACAAAGGCTACAAAAGGCAGAGGAATTAAAACGAGGCCTCAAATCTCGACAGGCTCTGTTCAAAAAACCAAATCACAAGGCCAGGCTGCTGTCAAGGCCAGTTTTATTTTGGCAGAAGAGATTTGCTAAATCAGCCCGGCCATTTACGGAGGGGGATTTCATCAAAAACTGCATGATTAAAGTTTGTGACAACTTTGCCCAGAAAAAGGCAACTCTTTTTAAATGTGAGTCTGAGCAGAAACACCATTGCCTATGAGAGTAGACCAGTTGTCCATCAATCTAAAAGAGCAGCTTGTGAAAAAGGAAAAGATTTCATTGCATATTCCTTGGCTGTGGATGAGAGTTTACACATTTCTGACATTGCCCAGTTGTCAATTTTCATCCGTGGAGTGGACTCCAGCCTAAGCGTGACAGAGGAGTTTTTGGCTTTACGTCCTATGCATGGCACAACTACGGGGCATGATTTGTATGAAGAGGAAGTGTCAAGATGTGTAAATGAGATGGATGCCATTGTTGGAAAAATCGTTTTGACAACCGATTAACCTGCTATGTGTGGACACAGGAGCGGACTGGTGGCGAAACTCGGGAAAATATGCACAGATGTAAAAAAAACAGGTGAGCTGACAGCTTATCATTGTATCATACACCAGGAAGCGTTACGGTAAAGCCTTGAAAATGGAGCATGTGAATGGCATCATCAGTGCACTATTAACTTTATCAGAGCCAAAGGTTTGAATCACCGCCAGTTCAAGGCATTTCTGACGGAGTTAAATCCGGAGCATGGTGATTTGCCTTATCACACAGAGGTGCGATGGCTAAGCCAGGGAAAGGTGCTTCATAGATGTTTCGAGCTTCGTGAGGAGATTTGTCTGTTCTTGGACAGCAAAGGGAAAGACACAACACAACTCCGAGACGAAATGTTTCTGTGTGAAATGGCTTTTCTGTGTGACATTACGAGTCATCTGAATGCAATGAACTTGCAGCTGCAGGGTCGGGATCGTGTCATCTCTGATATGTACAGTACAGTGAAGGCATTTAAAACCAAACTGACTCTGTGGGAGACACAGATGCGGAAAGAAAACACAGCCACTTTCCCAGCTGCCAGACCATGAAAGAGCTCTCTACCAGTGCGTTCCCGAGCGCACAGTTGGCTGATAAAATAGGTATGCTTGCCGCTGACTTTCAGGCCCATGATTTGCTGACTTTGAAGCACAAAAAGCAGGTTGGAACTGCTCGGTAACCCATTTGCTGTTGACGTGGAAAGCTCACCACCAAACCTCAAATGGAGTTGATTGACCTCAATGCAATGATGCACTGAGGGCAAAATATGCGGCAGTGGGTGCTGCCCTGAAGTTAATTTTCCTCCCGACACAATGCCCCAACTGCGCATCCAGGCTGCTCAAACGTTGTCTATGTTTGGCAGCACATACCTGTGTGAACAACTGTTTTCTTTGATGAACTTGAACAAAACATCACACAGAAGTCGACTTACTGCTGAACACCTCCACTCAATTCTGAGGATTTCCTCAGCTCAGAGCCTTACCCTCAACATTGATGAACTTGTGGAAAAGATGGGACACCACCAAGTATCACCCTCAACCTCAAACAAGTGAACATTACTGTGCAATCACATATTTAGAGTTTTTACTCAGTTCAAGTTTAAAAGTTCAAGTTTAATATTTGTTTTCACTGCATGTTACTTCTCCTTAAACAAAGTGTTGTTTTTGATTAATAGATTTTTGCACTTTATTTTATTGTATTTCAATCCAATTATATTTTAAAAATATTTCAGTTGAGTGGATGATAGAAAATTGCTATTATTGTTTTTTTCTTTGAAGTAAATTTAGCCCACTTTTGCTAAAATAGAAAATATAGGCTACTGATGGTGCCTTGAATACCGGTTTCTTTCATTTAATGTTCATGTTATGATTTTTATATAAAGGAAATTTGTCTTTTGTGTCTGTTGAAAATTAAAGATTACTGACAGAGCCATAAGAAAATATTGCTTTATTTATCTGATCATATTGGAATATATTTGTTAGGTTTTCAGTAGGTTCAATTAGGTTCACTAGACTATATGCGTCATTTAAACATTTTTCAATGAACATTCGAACAGTCCGGCCCTCGGCTTGTAGCTAAATTTTTTTATTTGGCCCTCCGTCCATTTGACTTTGACACCCCTGCTCTAGGGGGTTGATTAGAGCAGTGACACGCTCAAGGGGGGTTGATTAGAGCAGTGACACGCTCTAGGGGGGGTTGATTAGAGCAGTAACACGCTCTAGGGGGGTTGATTAGAGCAGTAACGCGCTCTAGGGGGGCTAATTAGAGCAGTGACACGCTCTAGGGGGTTAATTAGAGCAGTGACACGCTCTAGGGGGGTTAATTAGAGCAGTGACGCGCTCTAGGGGGGTTAATTAGAGCAGTGACGCGCTCTAGGGGGTTAATTAGAGCAGTGACGCGCTCTAGGGGGTTAATTAGAGCAGTGACGGGCTCTAGGTTAGTTCTAAGGTCTTCGAAAGCCAAGTCAACAAACAGATTACCGACCATTTCGAATCTCACCATACCTTCTCTGCTATGCAATCTGGTTTCAGAGCTGGTCATGGGTGCACCTCAGCCACGCTCAAGGTCCTAAACGATATCTTAACCGCCATCGATAAGAAACATTACTGTGCAGCCGTATTCATTGATCTGGCCAAGGCTTTCGACTCTGTCAATCACCACATCCTCATCGGCAGACTCGACAGCCTTGGTTTCTCAAATGATTGCCTCGCCTGGTTCACCAACTACTTCTCTGATAGAGTTCAGTGTGTCAAATCGGAGGGTCTGCTGTCCGGACCTCTGGCAGTCTCTATGGGGGTGCCACAGGGTTCAATTCTTGGACCGACTCTCTTCTCTGTATACATCAATGAGGTCGCTCTTGCTGCTGGTGAGTCTCTGATCCACCTCTACGCAGACGACACCATTCTGTATACTTCTGGCCCTTCTTTGGACACTGTGTTAACAACCCTCTAGGCAAGCTTCAATGCCATACAACTCTCCTTCCGTGGCCTCCAATTGCTCTTAAATACAAGTAAAACTAAATGCATGCTCTTCAACCGATCGCTACCTGCACCTACCCGCCTGTCCAACATCACTACTCTGGACGGCTCTGACTTAGAATACGTGGACAACTACAAATACATAGGTGTCTGGTTAGACTGTAAACTCTCCTTCCAGACCCATATCAAACATATCCAATCCAAAGTTAAATCTAGAATTGGCTTCCTATTTCGCAACAAAGCATCCTTCACTCATGCTGCCAAACATACCCTTGTAAAACTGACCATCCTACCAATCCTCGACTTTGGCGATGTCATTTACAAAATAGCCTCCAATACCCTACTCAACAAATTGGATGCAGTCTATCACAGTGCAATCCGTTTTGTCACCAAAGCCCCATATACTACCCACCATTGCGACCTGTACGCACTCGTTGGCTGGCCCTCGCTTCATACTCGTCGCCAAACCCACTGGCTCCATGTCAACTACCTCTTTCCCAACTGTATTTAATTAATTAATTTATTTTGCTCCCTTGCACCCCATTATTTTTATTTCTACTTTGCACATTCTTCCATTGCAAAACTACCATTCCAGTGTTTTACTTGCTATATTGTATTTACTTTGCCACCATGGCCTTTTTTGCCTTTACCTCCCTTCTCACCTCATTTGCTCACATTGTATATAGACTTGTTTATACTGTATTATTGACTGTATGTTTGTTTTACTCCATGTGTAACTCTGTGTCGTTGTATCTGTCGAACTGCTTTGCTTTATCTTGGCCAGGTCGCAATTGTAAATGAGAACTTGTTCTCAACTTGCCTACCTGGTTAAATAAAGGTGAAATAATCAATAAATGCAGCTTCTTAACGAAGATGCTCTTCGTCTGCACGTCCTCTGTATGTAGGGGTATATATTGTAGGTGGGTAGTTGTCCCTAGGTGCTTTCAAACAAACATAGAAAAAACATGTTATTATGTGAATGTTAGTTATACAACCATATAACTGGTCCTCTCTGGTCCTAATGCAGGTTCTGGTTTCTGAAGTTCATCACCCTGCTTGGGATGTGTACTGCTGCCTTCTTCATCCCTACTGAGTCCTTCCTACATGGTGAGCAGCCTGGACACACAATTCATATTCCCTCTTAGAATACATTGCTAAACTTTCAACACAGAATTGCCCTAGCTGAAGGCAATAGGTGCTGTTATATTTTAATACCGATAGGGGGCACTGTAGACCTACTCATCATCTCACGAGATTCACCCTGCAGTCAAGCCACCATAAATGTCTGTGGTTGGATAGTGTTGTGCGAGCAGCAGTAAATCTCATCGTGACACAGTAACTGATTTCATATCCTACACGTTTTATGGCTGTTCCTCTGCCTCAGAATCTTCTGTGCTATAAGTTCATTATTTAATAGATGACTACAGTATGCTATTCTTGATGAGGAACTGTGTTTTGCAACATACACATAGGAAAACACTCTCATATACAGTACCAGTCAAACGTTTGGACACACCTACTCATTCAAGGGTTTATCTTTATTTTTTTAAACTATTTTCTACATTGTAGAATAGTGAAGACATCAAAACTATGAAATAACACATATAGAATCATGTAGTAACCAAAAAAAGTGTTAAACAAATCTAAATATGTTTTAAATTCTTCAAAGTCGCCAACCTTTGCCTTGATGACAGCTTTGCACACTCTTGGCATTCTCTCAACCAGCTTCATGAAGAATGGTTTACAACAGTATTGAAGGAGTTCCCACATATGCTGAGCACTTGTTGGCTGCTTTTCCTTCACTCTGCAGTTCAACTCATCCCAAACCATCTCAATTTTGTTGCGGCTGGGTGATTGTCCTGTTGAAAAACAAATGATAGTTCCACTAAGTGCAAACCAGGTGGGATGGCGAATCGCTGCAGAATGCTGTGGTAGCCATGCTGGTTAAGTGTGCTTTGAATTCTTAATAAATCACTGACAGTGTCACCAGCAAAACACCCCAACACCATCACACCTCCTCCTCCATGCTTCATGGTGGGAACCACACATGCAGAGATCATCCGTTCACCTACTCTGTGTCTCACAAAGACACAGCGATTGGAACCAAAAATCTCAAATTTGGACTCATCAGACCAAAGGATATATTTTCACCGGTCTAATGTCCATTCGCTCGTGTTTCTCGGCTCAATCAAGTCTCTTATTATTGGTGTCCTTTAGTAGTGGTTTCTTTGCAGAAATTAGACCATGAAGGCCTGATTCACGCAGTCTCCTCTGAACAGTTGATGTTGAGATGTATCTGTTACTTGAACTCTGTGAAGCATTTATTTGGGCTGCAATTTCTGAGGCTGGTAACTCAAATTTACTTATCCTCTTCAGCAGAGGCAACTCTGGGTCTTCCTTTCCTGTGGCTGTCCTCATGAGAGCCAGTTTCATCATAGCGCTTCATGGATTTTGCGACAGCACTTGAAGAAACTTTTTTTACCTTCTTGTCTTAAAGTCGTTTCTCTTTGTTTATTTGAGCAGTTCTTGCCATAACATGGACTTGGTCTTTTACCAAATAGGGCTATCTTGTGTATACCCCCCTACCTTGTCACAACACAACTGATTGGCACAAATGCATTAAGAAGGTAATAAATTCCACTAATGAACTTTTAACAAGGCACATCTGTTAATTGAAATGCACTCCAGGTGACAACATCATGAAGCTGGTTGAGAGAATGCCAAGAGTGTGCAAAGCTGCCATCAAGGCAAAGGGGGGCTACTTTGAGTAATCTCAAATAGAGATTATATTTAGATTTTTTTAAACATTTATTTTGTGTTACTACATGATTCTATATGTGTTATTTCATAATTTTAATGTCTTCACTATATTCTACAAAGTAGAAAATAGTAAAAACAAAGAAAAACCCTTGAATGTGTTGTGTCCAAACTTCTGACTGGTACGTATATGTATATTGAATTTTAAAAGTATACATACATTTGGACTACACTCACATTCAGAATGGGCCTGCATCAAGTGAGTTAGACAGCAAACCTGTTTCTCTCTGTCTGTCTCTCTCTTTCCATTTCTCTCTCTCTCTCCCAGCCTGGCACTACGTAGGCGTGGTGGGAGGATTTGCCTTCATCCTCATCCAGCTCAGTCTCATCACAGCATTTGCCCACACCTGGAACAAGAACTGGTGAGAGGGGAGGGAGAGCAGGGAGTGTGTGTGTGTGTGTGTGTGTGTGTGTGTGTGTGTGTGTGTGTGTGTGTGTGTGTGTGTGTGTGTGTGTGTGTGTGTGTGTGTGTGTGTGTGTGTGTGTGTGTGTGTGTGTGTGTGTGTGTGTGTGTGTGTGTGTGTTGGGGATGAGAGGTGATATGGAGTTTGGGTAGTTGTCAGTTGAAGCAGAGGATGTGAGGGTGGATGCTGGGGTCCTTGTGCTGGAGAAGGACAGGCCACATCCTCCAACCATAGAAGTGCAAGTTTGACTGGCTGTTACCTTGTACTGATCTGTTTCAGCTAGGAGCTGCAGTTTGACTGGACGTTACCTTGTACTGATCTGTTTCAGCTAGGAGCTGCAGTTTGACTGGACGTTACCTTGTACTGATCTGTTTCAGCTAGGAGCTGCAGTTTGACTGGACGTTACCTTGTACTAATCTGTTTCAGCTAGGAGCTGCAGTTTGACTGGACGTTACCTTGTACTGATCTGTTTCAGCTAGGAGCTGCAGTTTGACTGGACGTTACCTTGTACTGATCTGTTTCAGCTAGGAGCTGCAGTTTGACTGGTTTCAGCGTTACCTTGTACTAATCTGTTTCAGCTAGGAACTGCAGTTTGACTGGACGTTACCTTGTACTGATCTGTTTCAGCTAGGAGCTGCAGTTTGACTGGACGTTACCTTGTACTGATCTGTTTCAGCTAGGAGCTGCAGTTTGACTGGACGTTACCTTGTACTGATCTGTTTCAGCTAGGAGCTGCAGTTTGACTGGACGTTACCTTGTACTAATCTGTTTCAGCTAGGAGCTGCAGTTTGACTGGACGTTACCTTGTACTGATCTGTTTCAGCTAGGAACTGCAGTTTGACTGGACGTTACCTTGTACTGATCTGTTTCAGCTAGGAGCTGCAGTTTGACTGGACGTTACCTTGTACTGATCTGTTTCAGCTAGGAGCTGCAGTTTGACTGGACGTTACCTTGTACTGATCTGTTTCAGCTAGGAGCTGCAGTTTGACTGGACGTTACCTTGTACTGATCGGTTTCAGCTAGGAGCTGCAGTTTGACTGGACGTTACCTTGTACTGATCTGTTTCAGCTAGGAGCTGCAGTTTGACTGGACGTTACCTTGTACTGATCTGTTTCAGCTAGGAACTGCAGTTTGACTGGACGTTACCTTGTACTGATCTGTTTCAGCTAGGAGCTGCAGTTTGACAGTTTGACTGGACGTTACCTTGTACTGATCTGTTTCAGCTAGGAGCTGCAGTTTGACTGGACGTTACCTTGTACTGATCTGTTTCAGCTAGGAGCTGCAGTTTGACTGGACGTTACCTTGTACTGATCTGTTTCAGCTAGGAGCTGCAGTTTGACTGGACGTTACCTTGTACTGATCTGTTTCAGCTAGGAGCTGCAGTTTGACTGGACGTTACCTTGTACTGATCTGTTTCAGCTAGGAGCTGCAGTTTGACTGGACGTTACCTTGTACTGGAGCTGCAGTTTGACTGGACGTTACCTTGTACTGATCTGTTTCAGCTAGGAGCTGCAGTTTGACTGGACGTTACCTTGTACTGATCTGTTTCAGCTAGGAGCTGCAGTTTGACTGGACGTTACCTTGTACTGATCTGTTTCAGCTAGGAACTGCAGTTTGACTGGACGTTACCTTGTACTAATCTGTTTCAGCTAGGAGCTGCAGTTTGACTGGACGTTACCTTGTACTAATCTGTTTCAGCTAGGAGCTGCAGTTTGACTGGACGTTACCTTGTACTGATCTGTTTCAGCTAGGAGCTGCTCCTCTACTCTGCAACTGCTGCAGTGGGTTTAGGGAGGGTTTCCATTTCTGCCATTCAGGGTCGTCTGTAACTCATGATTCAACTCAATGCAATATAACTTTAAGGGGCAGTTCAGAAGGCATGGTCTGGGCACAAGAGTGCAGCACAATTACATATCCTTTACTGACCTAAACCAGCTGCCCTGTCACTGACCTAAACCAGCTGCCCTGTCACTGACCTAAACCAGCTGTCCTGTCACTAACCTAAACCAGCTGCCCTGTCACTGACCTAAACCAGCTGCCCTGTCACTGACCTAAACCAGCTGTCCTATCACTGACCTAAACCAGCTGTCCTATCACTGACCTAAACCAGCTGCCCTGTCACTGACCTAAACCAGCTGCCCTGTCACTGACCTAAACCAGCTGCCCTGTCACTGACCTAAACCAGCTGTGCTATCACTGACCTAAACCAGCTGTCCTATCACTGACCTAAACCAGCTGCCCTGTCACTGACCTAAACCAGCTGTCCTATCACTGACCTAAACCAGCTGCCCTGTCACTGACCTAAACCAGCTGTCCTATCACTGACCTAAACCAGCTGCCCTGTCACTGACCTAAACCAGCTGCCCTGTCACTGACCTAAACCAGCTGTCCTATCACTGACCTAAACCAGCTGCCCTGTCACTGACCTAAACCAGCTGCCCTGTCACTGACCTAAACCAGCTGCCCTGTCACTGACCTAAACCAGCTGTCCTGTCACTGACCTAAACCAGCTGCCCTGTCACTGACCTAAACCAGCTGCCCTGTCACTGACCTAAACCAGCTGCCCTAAACCAGCTGCCCTGTCACTGACCTAAACCAGCTGCCCTGTCACTGACCTAAACCAGCTGCCCTGTCACTGACCTAAACCAGCTGTCCTGTCACTGACCTAAACCAGCTGTCCTGTCACTGACCTAAACCAGCTGCCCTGTCACTGACCTAAACCAGCTGTCCTGTCACTGACCTAAACCAGCTGCCCTGTCACTGACCTAAACCAGCTGTCCTGTCACTGACCTAAACCAGCTGTCCTGTCACTGACCTAAACCAGCTGTCCTGTCACTGACCTAAACCAGCTGTCCTGTCACTGACCTAAACCAGCTGCCCTGTCACTGACCTAAACCAGCTGCCCTGTCACTGACCTAAACCAGCTGTCCTGTCACTGACCTAAACCAGCTGCCCTGTCACTGACCTAAACCAGCTGCCCTGTCACTGACCTAAACCAGCTGCCCTGTCACTGACCTAAACCAGCTGCCCTGTCACTGACCTAAACCAGCTGCCCTGTCACTGACCTAAACCAGCTGCCCTGTCACTGACCTAAACCAGCTGTCCTGTCACTGACCTAAACCAGCTGTCCTGTCACTGACCTAAACCAGCTGCCCTGTCACTGACCTAAACCAGCTGTCCTGTCACTGACCTAAACCAGCTGTCCTGTCACTGACCTAAACCAGCTGCCCTGTCACTGACCTAAACCAGCTGCCCTGTCACTGACCTAAACCAGCTGCCCTGTCACTGACCTAAACCAGCTGTCCTGTCACTGACCTAAACCAGCTGTCCTATCACTGACCTAAACCAGCTGCCCTGTCACTGACCTAAACCAGCTGTCCTGTCACTGACCTAAACCAGCTGCCCTGTCACTGACCTAAACCAGCTGTCCTAACCTAAACCAGCTGTCCTAACTGACCTAAACCAGCTGTCCTATCTCTGACCTAAACCAGCTGCCCTGTCAATGACCTAAACCAGCTGCTCTTTCAATGACCTAAACCAGCTGCCCTGTCTGTTGAGTCTGTCTTTCTCAGGGTGTGCAGGTCAGGGATGCTGGGTTTATGAGTGGAAAAATATTGAGTTTCAGAAAAGGGGAATGAAGAGAAAGGAGAAGAGAGGGAATAGAGGAGAGGGAATAGAGGAGAGGGAACAGAGGAGAGGGAACAGAGGAGAGGGAACAGAGGAGAGGGAACAGAGGAGAGGAGAGAGGAGAGGGAACAGCGGAGAGGGAATAGAGGAGAGGGAAAGAGGAGAGGGAACAGAGGAGAGGAACAGAGGAGAGGGAACAGAGGAGAGGGAATAGAGAAGAGAGTTGAGAGGGAACAGAGGAGATGGAATAGAGGAGAGGAGAGAGGAGATGGAATAGAGGAGAGGAGAGAGGAGAGGGAACAGAGGAGAGGGAAGAGAGGAGAGAGGAAAGGGAACAGAGGAGAGGGAATAGAGGAGAGAGGAAAGGGAACAGAGGAGAGGGAATAGAGGAGAGGAGAGAGGAAAGGGAACAGAGGAGAGGGAATAGAGGAGAGGAGAGAGGAGAGGGAATAGAGGAGAGGGAATAGAGGAGAGGGAATAGAGGAGAGGGAATAGAGGAGAGGGAACAGAGGAGAGGGAATAGAGGAGAGGGAATAGAGGAGAGGAGAGAGGAGAGGGAACAGAGGAGAGGGAATAGAGGAGAGGAGAGAGGAGAGGGAACAGAGGAGAGGGAATAGAGGAGAGGAGAGAGGAGAGGAACAGAGGAGAGGGAATAGAGGAGAGGAGAGAGGAGAGGGAACAGAGGAGAGGGAATAGAGGAGAGGAGAGAGGAGAGGGAACAGAGGAGAGGGAATAGAGGAGAGGGAATAGAGGAGAGAGGAAAGGGAATAGAGGAGAGGGAATAGAGGAGAGGAGAGAGGAGAGGGAACAGAGGAGAGGAGAGAACAGAGGAGAGGGATTAGAGGAGAGGAGAGAGGAGAGGGAACAGAGGAGAGGGAATAGAGGAGAGGAGAGAGGAAAGGGAACAGAGGAGAGGGATTAGAGGAAAGGAGAGAGGAGAGGGAACAGAGGAGAGGGAATAGAGGAGAGGAGAGGAGAAGAGGGAAGAGAGGAGAGGGAATAGAGGAGAGGAGAGAGGAGAAGAGGGAAGAGAGGAGAGGGAATAGAGGAGAGGAGAGGAGAAGAGGGAAGAGAGGAGAGGGAAGAGAGGAGAGGAGAGGAGAAGAGGAAGAGAGGAGAGGGAATAGAGGAGAGGAGAAGAGGGAAGAGAGGAGAGGAGAGGAGAAGAGGGAAGAGAGGAGAGGGAATAGAGGAGAGGAGAGGAGAGGATGGGAAAGAGAGGAGAGGAGAGGGATTAGAGGAAAGGAGAGGAGAAGAGGGAAGAGAGGAGAGGGAATAGAGGAGAGGAGAGGATGGGGAAGAGAGGAGAGGGATTAGAGGAAAGGAGAAGAGAAGAAGGAAGAGAGGAGAGGGAAGAGAGGAGAGGAGAGGAGAAGAGGGAATAGAGGAGAGGAGAGGAGAAGAGGGAAGAGAGGAGAGGGAATAGGGAATAGAGGAGAGGATAAGAGAAGAGGGAATAGAGGGAGAGGAGAGAGGGAGAGGAGGGATTAGAGGAGAGGGAACAGATAGAGGAGAGGAGAAGAGGGAAGAGAAGAGGGAAGAGAGGAGAGGAGAGGAGGAGAAGAGAGGAGAGGAGGAGAGGATGGGGAAGAGAGGAGAGGAGAGGATGGGGAAGAGAGGAGAGGAGAGGAGAGGATGGAGAAGAGAGGAGAGGATGGGGAAGAGAGGAGAGGATGGGGAAGAGAGGAGAGGATGGGGAAGAGAGGAGAGGATGGGGAAGAGAGGAGAGGAGGGGGAAGAGAGGAGAGGAGAGGATGGGGAAGAGAGGAGAGGAGAGGATAGGGAAGAGGGAGAGGAGAGGAGAGGAGAGGAGAGGATGGGGAAGAGAGGAGAGGATGGGGAAGAGAGGAGAGGAGAGGATGGGGAAGAGAGGAGAGGAGAGGGATGGGGAAGAGAGGAGAGGATGGGGAAGAGAGGAGAGGAGAGGATGGGGAAGAAAGGAGAGGGAGAGGATGGGGAAGAGAGGAGAGGATGGGGAAGAGAGGAGAGGATGGGGAAGAGAGGAGAGGATGGGGAAGAGAGGAGAGGAGAGGATGGGGAAGAGAGGAGAGGAGAGGATGGGGAAGAGAGGAGAGGAGAGGATGGGGAAGAGAGGAGAGGAGAGGAGAAGAGGGAATAGAGGGGAGAAGAGGGAAGAGAGGAGAGGGAATAGAGGAGAGGAGAGGAGAAGAGAAGAGGGAATAGAGGAGAGGAGAGAGGAGAGAGGAGAGGGATGAGAGGAGAGGGAATAGAGGAGAGGAGAGGATGGGGAAGAGAGGAGAGGAGAAGAGGGAAGAGAGGAGAGGAGAGGATGGAGAAGAGAGGAGAGGAGAGGATGGAGAAGAGAGGAGAGGAGAGAAGAGAGGAGAGGAGAGGATAGGGGAGAGGAGAGGAGAGGAGAGGAGAGGAGAGGAGGGGAAGAGAGGAGAGGAGAGGATGGGGAAGAGAGGAGAGGAGAGGGAAGAGGGAAGAGAGGGAGAGGAGAGAGGGATGGGGAAGAGAGGAGAGGATGGGGGAAGAGAGGAGAGGAGAGATGGGGAAGGGGAAGAAAGGAGAGGAGAAGAAGGAAGAGAGGAGAGGGAAGAGGAGAGAGAGGAGAGGAGAAGAGGGAATAGAGGAGAGGAGAGGAGAAGAGGGAAGAGAGGAGAGGGAATAGAGGAGAGGAGAAGAGAAGAGGGAATAGAGGAGAGGAGAGAGGAGAGAGGAGAGGGATTAGAGGAGAGGGAAGAGAGGAGAGGATGGGGAAGAGAGGAGAGGAGAAGAGGGAAGAGAGGAGAGGAGAGGATGGAGAAGAGAGGAGAGGAGAGGATGGGGAAGAGAGGAGAGGAAGAGGAGAGGAGAGGAGAGGATGGGGAAGAGAGGAGAGGATGGGGAAGAGAGGAGAGGATGGGGAAGAGAGGAGAGGATGGGGAAGAGAGGAGAGGATGGGGAAGAGAGGAGAGGAGAGGATGGGGAAGAGAGGAGAGGAGAGGATAGGGAAGAGAGGAGAGGAGAGGATGGGGAAGAGAGGAGAGGAGAGGATGGGGAAGAGAGGAGAGGAGAGGATGGGGAAGAGAGGAGGAGAGGATGGGGAAGAGAGGAGAGGATGGGGAAGAGAGGAGAGGAGAGGATGGGGAAGAAAGGAGAGGAGAAGAAGGAAGAGAGGAGAGGGAAGAGAGGAGAGGAGAGGAGAAGAGGGAATAGAGGAGAGGAGAGGAGAAGAGGGAAGAGAGGAGAGGGAATAGAGGAGAGGAGAAGAGAAGAGGGAATAGAGGAGAGGAGAGAGGAGAGAGGAGAGGATGGGGAAGAGAGGAGAGGAGAGGGAATAGAGGAGAGGATGGGGAAGAGAGGAGAGGAGAGGATGGAGAAGAGAGGAGAGGAGAGGATGGGGAAGAGAGGAGAGGAGAGGATGGGGAAGAGAGGAGAGGATGGGGAAGAGAGGAGAGAAGAGGATGGGGAAGAGAGGAGAGGATGGGGAAGAGAGGAGAGGAGAGGATGGGGAAGAGAGGAGGGGAGGAGAGGAGAGGATGGGGAAGAGAGGAGAGGAGAGGAGAGGAGAAGAGAGGAGAGGAGGGAAGAGGGAAGAGAGGAGAGGGAAGAAGAGGAGAGGAGAGGAGAAGAGAAGAGGGAATAGAGGAGAGGAGAGAGGAGAGAGGAGAGGGATTAGAGGAGAGGGAATAGAGGAGAGGAGAGGATGGGGAAGAGAAGGGGAAGAGAGGAGAGGATGGAGAAGAGAGGAGAGAGGGATGGGGAAGAGAGGAGAGGAGAGGATGGGGAAGAGAGGAGAGGAGAGGATGGGGAAGAGAGGAGAGGATGGGGAAGAGAGGAGAGAGATGGGGAAGAGAGGAGAGGGATGGGGAAGAGAGGAGAGGATGGGGAAGAGAGGAGAGGATGGGGAAGAGAGGAGAGGAGAGGATAGGGAAGAGAGAGAGGAGAGGATAGGAGAGAGGAGAGGAGAGGAGAGGATGGGGAAGAGAAGAGAGGATGGGAGGAGAGGAGAGGAGAGGATGGGGAAGAGAGGAGAGGAGAGGAGAGGATGGGGAAGAGAAGAGAGGAGAGGATGGGGAAGAGAGGAGAGGAGAGGATGGGGAAGAGAGGAGAGGAGAGGATGGGGAAGAGAGGAGAGGGAGAGGATGGGGAAGAGAGGAGAGGAGAGGATGGGGAAGAGAGGAGAGGAGAGGATGGGGAAGAGAGGAGAGGAGAGGAGAGGGAGGGGAAGAGAGGAGAGGAGAGGAGAGGATGGGGAAGAGAGGAGAGGATGGGGGGGAAGAGAGGAGAGGAGAGGATGGGGAAGAGAGGAGAGGAGAGGATGGGGAAGAGAGGAGAGGAGAGGATGGAGAAGAGAGGAGAGGAGAGGATGGAGAAGAGAGGAGAGGAGGGAGAAGAGAGGAGAGGAGAGGATAGGGAAGAGAGGAGAGGAGAGGAGAGGAGAGGATGGGGAAGAGAGGAGAGAGAGGATGGGGAAGAGAGGAGAGGAGAGGATGGGGAAGAGAGGAGAGGAGAGGATGGGGAAGAGAGGGAGAGAGGGGAAGGGAAGAGAGGAGAGGAGAGGATGGGGAAGAAAGGAGAGGAGAAGAAGGGAAGAGAGGAGAGGGAAGAGAGGAGAGGAGAGGAGAAGAGGGAATAGAGGAGAGGAGAGGAGAAGAGGGAAGAGAGGAGAGGGAATAGAGGAGAGGATAAGAGAAGACGGAATAGAGGAGAGGAGAGGAGAGAGGAGAGGGATTAGAGGAGAGGGAATAGAGGAGAGGAGAGGATGGGGAAGAGAGGAGAGGAGAAGAGGGAAGAGAGGAGAGGAGAGGATGGAGAAGAGAGGAGAGGAGAGGATGGGGAAGAGAGGAGAGGAGAGGAGAGGGAGGGGAAGAGAGGAGAGGATGGGGAAGAGAGGAGAGGATGGGGAAGAGAGGAGAGGAGAGGATGGGGAAGAGAGGAGAGGAGAGGATAGGGAAGAGAGGAGAGGAGAGGAGAGGATGGGGAAGAGAGGAGAGGAGAGGATGGGGAAGAGAGGAGAGGAGAGGATGGGGAAGAGAGGAGAGGATGGGGAAGAGAGGAGAGGAGAGGATGGGGAAGAAAGGAGAGGAGAGGATGGGGAAGAGAGGAGAGGATGGGGAAGAGAGGAGAGGATGGGGAAGAGAGGAGAGGATGGGGAAGAGAGGAGAGGATGGGGAAGAGAGGAGAGGAGAGGATGGGGAAGAGAGGAGAGGATGGGGAAGAGAGGAGAGGATGGGGAAGAGAGGAGAGGGAGAGGATGGGGAAGAGAGGAGAGGATGGGGAAGAGAGGAGAGGAGAGGATGGGGAAGAGAGGAGAGGAGAGGGGAAGGAGAGGGGAAGAGAGGAGAGGAGGGGGAAGAGGAGGGGAGAAGAGGGAAGAGAGGAGAGGGAATAGAGGAGAGGAGAGGAGAGAGAGAGAGAGGGAATAGAGGAGAGGAGAGAGGAGAGAGGAGAGGGATTAGAGGAGAGGGAATAGAGGAGAGGAGAGGATGGGGAAGAGAGGAAGAGAGGGAAGAGAGGAGAGGATGGAGAAGAGAGGAGAGGAGAGGATGGGGAAGAGAGGAGAGGAGAGGATGGGGAAGAGAGGGAGAGGAGAGGATGGGGAAGAGAGGAGAGGAGGGGAGAGGATGGGGGGAAGAGAGAGAGGAGAGGATGGGGAAGAGAGGAGAGGATGGGGAAGAGAGGAGAGGATGGGGGGAAGAGAGGAGAGGAGAGGATAGGGAAGAGAGGAGAGGAGAGGATAGGGAAGAGAGGAGAGGAGAGGATGGGGAAGAGAAGAGAGGAGAGGATGGGGAAGAGAAGAGAGGAGAGGAGAGGATGGGGAAGAGAGGAGAGGAGAGGATGGGAAGAGAGGAGAGGAGAGGATGGGGAAGAGAGGAGAGGAGAGGATGGGGAAGAGAGGAGAGGAGAGGATGGGGAAGAGAGGAGAGGAGAGGATGGGGAAGAGAGGAGAGGAGAGGAGAGGATGGGGAAGAGAGGAGAGGAGAGGATGGGGAAGAGAGGAGAGGAGAGGATGGGGAAGAGAGGAGAGGAGAGGATGGGATTTCTGGAGAGAGGTTGAGAGGAGAGATGGGGAAGAGAGGAGAGGAGAGGATGGGGAAGAGAGGAGAGGAGAGGATGAAGAGAGGAGAGGAGAGGATGGGGAAGAGAAGAGAGGAGAGGAGAGGATGGGGAAGAGAGGAGAGGAGAGGATGGGGGAAGAAGAGAGGAGAGGATGGGGAAGAGAGGAGAGAGGAGAGGATGGGGAAGAGAGGAGAGGATGGGGAAGAGAAGAGAGGAGAGGAGAGGATGGGGAAGAGAGGAGAGGAGAGGATGGGGAAGAGAGGAGAGGAGAGGATAGGGAAGAGAGGAGAGGAGAGGATGGATAGGGAAGAGAGGAGAGGAGAAGAGGATCTGTCGAATTTCCCATTAGGCAATGGGCATCCAGATGTTATTTTAAACAACAATTTTAATAACAATTTATTATCCATCAATCTGTCATGATCCAATTGGATGAGCACTTTATGATGGTAGTGATGTATGCTGGTGGGTATGTGTTTATGTATTTAAGTGTCATAAACCTTTCATCAGTCAACTGCACGACTCTACAATTAATATGATGTTATTAGGTTTTATAGTATGTTGGCTGATTGTCAGCACCAGACAAGCATTGGGCACTCAAGTCACCCTGTGTAACTATGACCCTTAACCAAGACCATGGTTTTGATTGAGCAATTGGCTAGAACACTGCTTTGGCTCGTGCGTTGAAATCTGGGGCGGTATTTGTGTTCCGGAGGCAGCGACTTAGACCGCTAGACCAACCTAGGTTACTCAGTTACATATCAATGTGTGTATTTCTGGATTCTCCTCTCAGGTTGACGGTGATATGTGTGTATTTCTGGATTCTCCTCTCAGGTTGACAGTGATATGTGTGTATTTCTGGATTCTCCTCTCTGGTTGACAGTGATATGTGTGTATTTCTGGATTCTCCTCTCAGGTTGACAGTGATATGTGTGTATTTCTGGATTCTCCTCTCTGGTTGACAGTGATATGTGTGTATTTCTGGATTCTCCTCTCAGGTTGACGGTGATATGTGTGTATTTCTGGATTCTCCTCTCAGGTTGATGGTGATGTGTGTATTTCTGGATTCTCCTCTCAGGTTGATGGTGATATGTGTGTATTTCTGGATTCTCCTCTCAGGTTGATGGTGATGTGTGTATTTCTGGATTCTCCTCTCAGGTTGATGGTGATATGTGTGTATTTCTGGATTCTCCTCTCTGGTTGACAGTGATATGTGTGTATTTCTGGATTCTCCTCTCTGGTTGACAGTGATATGTGTGTATTTCTGGATTCTCCTCTCTGGTTGATGGTGATGTGTGTATTTCTGGATTCTCCTCTCAGGTTGACAGTGATATGTGTGTATTTCTGGATTCTCCTCTCAGGTTGACAGTGATATGTGTGTATTTCTGGATTCTCCTCTCAGGTTGATGGTGATGTGTGTATTTCTGGATTGTCCTCTCAGGTTGATGGTGATGTGTGTATTTCTGGATTCTCCTCTCAGGTTGATGGTGATATGTGTATTTCTGGATTCTCCTCTCAGGTTGATGGTGATGTGTGTATTTCTGGATTCTCCTCTCAGGTTGATGGTGATGTGTGTATTTCTGGATTCTCCTCTCAGGTTGATGGTGATGTGTGTATTTCTGGATTCTCCTCTCAGGTTGATGGTGATGTGTGTATTTCTGGATTCTCCTCTCAGGTTGATGGTGATGTGTGTATTTCTGAATTGTCCTCTCAGGTTGTTGGTGATGTGTGTATTTCTGGATTGTCCTCTCAGGTTGATGGTGATGTGTGTATTTCTGAATTGTCCTCTCAGGTTGTTGGTGATGCGTTGAAGATGTCGTTCCCATAGCAACGATTAAAACATTCCCTAACCAGAAACCGTGGATTGATGGCAGCATTCGCGTGAAACTGAAAGCGCGAACCACTGCTTTTAATCAGGGCAAGGTGACTGGTAACATGACCGAATACAAACAGTGCAGCTATTCCCTCCGCAAGGCAATCAAACAAGCTAAGCGTCAGTACAGAGACAAAGTAGAATCTCAATTCAACGGCTCAGACACAAGAGGTATGTGGCAGGGTCTACAGTCAATCACGGACTACAAGAAGAAAACCAGCCCAGTCACGGACCAGGATGTCTTGCTCCCAGGCAGACTAAATAACTTTTTTGCCCGCTTTGAGGACAATACAGTGCCACTGACACGGCCTGCAACGAAAACATGCGGACTCTCCTTCACTGCAGCCGAGGTGAGTAAGACATTTAAACGTGTTAACCCTCGCAAGGCTGCAGACCCAGACGGCATCCCCAGCCGCGCCCTCAGAGCATGCGCAGACCAGCTGGCCGGTGTGTTTACGGACATATTCAATCAATCCCTATACCAGTCTGCTGTTCCCACATGCTTCAAGAGGGCCACCATTGTTCCTGTTCCCAAGAAAGTTAAGGGAACTGAGCTAAACGACTACCGCCCCGTAGCACTCACTTCCGTCATCATGAAGTGCTTTGAGAGACTAGTCAAGGACCATATCACCTCCACCCTACCTGACACCCTAGACCCACTCCAATTTGCTTACCGCCCAAATAGGTCCACAGACGATGCAATCTCAACCACACTGCACACTGCCCTAACCCATCTGGACAAGAGGAATACCTATGTGAGAATGCTGTTCATCGACTACAGCTCGGCATTCAACACCATAGTACCCTCCAAGCTCGTCATCAAGCTCGAGACCCTGGGTCTCGACCCCGCCCTGTGCAACTGGGTACTGGACTTCCTGACGGGCCGCTCCCAGGTGGTGAGGGTAGGCAACAACATCTCCACCCCGCTGATCCTCAACACTGGGGCCCCACAAGGGTGCGTTCTGAGCCCTCTCCTGTACTCCCTGTTCACCCACGACTGCGTGGCCACGCACGCCTCCAACTCAATCATCAAGTTTGCGGACGACACAACAGTGGTAGGCTTGATTATCAACAACGACGAGACGGCGTACAGGGAGGAGGTGAGGGCCCTCGGAGTGTGGTGTCAGGAAAATAACCTCACACTCAACGTCAACAAAACTAAGGAGATGATTGTGGACTTCAGGAAACAGCAGAGGGAACACCCCCCTATCCACATCGATGGAACAGTAGTGGAGAGGGTAGCAAGTTTTAAGTTCCTCGGCATACACATCACAGACAAACTGAATTGGTCCACTCACACAGACAGCATCGTGAAGAAGGCGCAGCAGCGCCTCTTCAACCTCAGGAGGCTGAAGAAATTCGGCTTGTCACCAAAAGCACTCACAAACGTCTACAGATGCACAATCGAGAGCATCCTGGCGGGCTGTATCACCGCCTGGTACGGCAACTGCTCCGCCCACAACCGTAAGGCTCTCCAGAGGGTAGTGAGGTCTGCACAACGCATCACCGGGGCCAAACTACCTGCCCTCCAGGACACCTACACCACCCGATGTTACAGGAAGGCCATAAAGATCATCAAGGACAACAACCACCCGAGCCACTGCCTGTTCACCCCGCTATCATCCAGAAGGCGAGGTCAGTACAGGTGCATCAAAGCTGGGACCGTGAGACTGAAAAACAGCTTCTACCTCAAGGCCATCAGACTGTTAAACAGCCACCACTAACATTGAGTGGCTGCTGCCAACACACTGACACTGACACTGACTCAACTTCAGCCACTTTAATAATGGGAATTGATGGGAAATTATGTAAAATATATCACTAGCCACTTTAAATAATGCGACCTAATATAATGTTACATACCCTACATTATTCATCTCATATGCATACGTATATACTGTACTCTATATCATCTACTGCATCCTTACGTAATACATGTATCACTAGCCACTTTAACTATGCCACTTTATTTACATACTCATCTCATATGTATATACTGTACTCGATACCATCTACTGTATCTTGCCTATGCTGCTCTGTACCATCACTCATTCATATATCTGTATGTACATATTCTTTATCCCCTTACACTGTGTATAAGACAGTAGTTTTGGAATTGTTAGTTAGATTCCTTGTTGGTTATTACTGCATTGTCGGAACTAGAAGCACAAGCATTTCGCTACACTCGCATTAACATCTGCTAACCATGTGTATGTGACAAATAAAAGTTGATTTGATTTGATGTGTGTATTTCTGGATTCTCCTCTCTGGTTGACAGTGATATGTGTGTATTTCTGGATTCTCCTCTCTGGTTGATGGTGATGTGTGTATTTCTGGATTCTCCTCTCAGGTTGATGGTGATGTGTGTATTTCTGGATTCTCCTCTCTGGTTGATGGTGATGTGTGTATTTCTGGATTGTCCTCTCTGGTTGATGGTGATGTGTGTATTTCTGGATTGTCCTCTCAGGTTAACAGGGGCGGCAGAGGACAAGCGCTGGTACCTGGCGGTGATGTGTGCCACCCTGTTCTTCTACAGCATCGCCACCATGGCCTTCACCTTCATGTATAAGTACTACACCCACCCCACCGCCTGCCAGTCCAACAAGGTCCTGCTGTGGACCAACCTGACCCTGTGTGGCATCATGTCCTTCATCGCCGTCACGCCCTGTGTACAGCAGAGTGAGCAGTCGCACGCATACACACATTCTGGCTCTCTCTCACACACAAAAATGTGTGTACAAACACACACAAAGATGTGGACACACTAATGCACATGGCATACACATACACACACACTCCCTTTCTCTCGAATGGACGCACACACGCACGTGAACACACACTCATGGTACTATTTCATCAGGATGTGTTTTAGCCCAGTAAAGGGTTAGTACAGACACAAACCCATAGTGTCATCCAGTAAGCACTTAAAGCTGACAGCAGCCTGGAAGACCACCACCAATGTGAAACAGGCAGTGTGTCTGTCCTCCAGTACTTAGCAGGGAACACTTACTCCATCTCAGGCTGAGCCAACATCCATGTGTGGATGATGCCATATAATCTAACCTGTCATCTCTCCTACTGCTCTCTATCATTGTTCAGACAGAACTGTGTTAGGGGACCTCTGTCTATACATGCCAGGGTTTTACCAGGATGTTTTTACCATGTATTGAATGTCATGCCGATTTCTCGACCTGGCCTCCCACTTTGTGTGTGTGTGTGAGAGCTCATAAGTGTGTGTGTTTTTAGTTCTCAAGCTCTCCTCTCGCTCTCTGTCTACAGAACAGCCCCGTTCAGGGCTCCTGCAGGCTTCCATCATCAGCTGCTACGTCATGTACCTCACCTTGTCTGCCCTGTCCAGCCGGCCCCCAGAGAAAAGTAGGGCACACTAGCCTTTTCCCTATGGGAAATGGGGCATTGGAAACACTGGAACACACACACATGCATACAGTTGAAGTCAGAAGTTTACATACACCTTAGCCAAATACATTTAAACTCAGTTTTTCCACAATTCCTGACATTTAATCCGAGTAAGAATTCCCTGTCTTAGGTCAGTTAGGATCACCACTTTATTTTTAGAATGTGAAATAATGTGAATGTGAATAATAGTAGAGAATGATTTATTTCAGATTTTATTTCTTTCATCACATTCCCAGTGGGTCAGAAGTTTACACGCACTCAATTAGTATTTAGTAGCATTGCCTTTAAATTGCTTAACTTGAGTCAAACGTTTCGGGTAGCCTTCCACAAGCTTCCCACAATAAGTTGGGTGAATTTTGGCCCATTCCTCCTGACAGAGCTGGTGTAACTGAGTCAGGTTGTAGGCCTCCTTGCTTGCACACACTTTTTCAGTTCTGCCCACAATTTTATATGGGATTGAGGTCAGGGCTTTGTGATGGCCACTCCAATACTTTGATTTTGTGGTCCTTAAGCCATTTTGCCACAATTTTGGAAGTATGCTTGTGGTCATTGTCCATTTGGAAGACCCATTTGCGACCAAGCTTTAACTTCCTGACTGATGTCTTGAGATGTTGCTTCAATATATCCACATAATTTTCCTACCTCATGATGCCATCTATTTTGTGAAATGCACCAGTCCATCCTGCAGCAAAGCACCCCACAACATGATGCTGCCACCCCCGTGCTTCAAGGTTGGGATGGTGTTCTTCAGCTTGCAAGCCTCCCTCTTTTTCCTCCAAACATAACGATGGTAATTATGGCCAAACAGTTCTATTTTTGTTTCAGTAGGCCAGAGGACATTTCTCCAAAAAGTACAATCTTTGTCCCCATGTGCAGTTGCAAACCGTGGTCTGGCTTTTTTATGGGGGTTTTGGAGCAGTTTCCTCCAGCATCTTCACAAGGTCCTTTGCTGTTGTTGTGGGATATATTTGTACTTTTTGCACCAAAATACATTAATCTCTAGGAGACAGAACGCGTCTCCTTCCTGAGCGGTATGACGGCTGCGTGGTCCCATGGTGTTTATACTTGCGTACTATTGTTTGTACAGATGAACGTGGTACCTTCAGGCGTTTGTAAATTGCTCCAAGGATGATCCAGACTTGTGGAGGTCTAAAAAAAAATGGGGGAGGTTTTGGCTGATTTCTTTTGATTTTCCCATGTTGTCAAGCAAAGAGGCACTGAGTTTGAAGGTAGGCCTTGAAATAAATCCACAGGTACACCTCCAATTTACTAAATTTATGTCAATTAGCCTATCAGAAGCTTCTAAAGCCAGAATTTTCTGGAATGTTCCAAGCACAGTCAACTTTGTGTATGTAAATTTCGGACCCACTAGAATTGTAATACAGTGAATTATAAGTGAAATAATCTGTCTGTAAACAATTGTTGGAAACATTACTTGTGTCATGCACAAAGTAGATGTCCTAACCAACTTGCCAAAACTATAGTTTGTTAACAAGAAATTTGTGGAGTGGTTGAAAAACAAGTTTTAATGACTCCAACCTAAGTGTATGTAAACTTCCGACTTCAACTGTACTTGCATGGATGCACATGTGTGAGCAGGCACACACACACAGGCACACATCATATCCTGTCCGACCCCTCACCTCACACACTCACCTGAGTCACTTCTGACATAATGTGCACTTCAGTCACCTCTACTGCACCACAAACAACTCAATCACATTGAATCACAGCAATGCCCAAGCACACATTCACTCCAAGACAAGGTCTCTGTACATCACACACACTATGGGCTGCTGCTACATGTTGTTCTTAGTGGAGACAGTATGCTGTAGGGAGGTGAAGAGGCTTTTTGACATTCCTGATGGATCTAATGACAACATAACACAGTAATGCTGCCTGACAGTATCATTACACACTCTTACACACCTTGTCTTGGTGAACAAGTAGTTCCTGTCCGTACAGTATGAAATAGTCCAACGTTATTCTGAAAGCATTTGAAAGGTTTTGCTGAACAGTTACTCTGACATGATCAGGTAACATTTAAAAGGTTTTGCTGAACAGTTACTCTGACATGATCAGGTAACATTTAAAAGGTTTTGCTGAACAGTTACTCTGACATGATGAGGTAACATTTAAAAGGTTTTGCTGAACAGTTACTCTGACATGATCAGGTAACATTTAAAAGGTTTTGCTGAACAGTTACTCTGACATGATCAGGTAACATTTCAAAGGTTTTGCTGAACAGTTACTCTGACATGATCAGGTAACATTTAAAAGGTTTTGCTGAACAGTTACTCTGACATGATCAGGTAACATTTAAAAGGTTTTGCTGAACAGTTACTCTGACATGATCAGGTAACATTTAAAAGGTTTTGCTGAACAGTTACTCTGACATGATCAGGTAACATTTAAAAGGTTTTGCTGAACAGTTACTCTGACATGATCAGGTAACATTTGAAAGGTTTTGCTGAACAGTTACTCTGACATGATCAGGTAACATTTAAAAGGTTTTGCTGAACAGTTACTCTGACATGATCAGGTAACATTTAAAAGGTTTTGCTGAACAGTTACTCTGACATGATCAGGTAACATTTAAAAGGTTTTGCTGAACAGTTACTCTGACATGATCAGGTAACATTTCAAAGGTTTTGCTGAACAGTTACTCTGACATGATCAGGTAACATTTGAAAGGTTTTGCTGAACAGTTACTCTGACATGATCAGGTAACATTTCAAAGGTTTTGCTGAACAGTTACTCTGACATGATCAGGTAACATTTAAAAGGTTTTGCTGAACAGTTACTCTGACATGGTCAGGCAACATTTGAAAGGTTTTGCTGAACAGTTACTCTGACATGATCAGGTAACATTTAAAAGGTTTTGCTGAACAGTTACTCTGACATGATCAGGTAACATTTAAAAGGTTTTGCTGAACAGTTACTCTGACATGATCAGGTAACATTTAAAAGGTTTTGCTGAACAGTTACTCTGACATGATCAGGTAACATTTAAAAGGTTTTGCTGAACAGTTACTCTGACATGATCAGGTAACATTTAAAAGGTTTTGCTGAACAGTTACTCTGACATGATCAGGTAACATTTAAAAGGTTTTGCTGAACAGTTACTCTGACATGATCAGGTAACATTGAAAAGGTTTTGCTGAACAGTTACTCTGACATGATCAGGTAACATTTCAAAACGTCAAATGGGATAAAATAATCAATCAACCAACCTATCAATCAAATATTTTTGTGTTTTAATGGTTTTGTTAATTGTGCATACTGTAACTTGGTAAAGTTCACCATGTCAAATAATTTATCAACCTGCCATTACTGTGGTGATAAAGTAAAGGAGTTTCAACACACAATGCCAGGAGACAGGGTGAGAGATTTGATTAGGATCCCTTTTCGTCCACAATGTATAATACAACCACATTTTCACATATAACAAACTGTTACAAACAGCAGACATAATATCCTGCCTTACTGACCAGATAAATACTCTAACAGTCTGAAAAGATAGATTGGTTCCTTCATCTACCATGGTCCTGCACAACCTTCCAATTTATTATATTTAAATGGCTCTAAAGTATTGTTTGAATGTATACTGTATATTGAAAGGTTTCTGGTCTGCTCAGATAAGAGAAAGAAGAATTACTGGGATGATTTAGTAGGGGGTTTATTTTTTTAGTCGTAGAGCTCCTGTCAGCTTCACCAGGCCAGAGGTTCCCCACAGTGAGAGGGGCACTGTGACCCCTCTGAAGCCTTGTACATTTCCTCGTGATGCATCCAATACACCAACCCAGTGTTTCTGAATCTGTATCCAATCTAGTCTCAAGCTGTGATTCATAAGGTATGAGATTTAGATGGAACCGACCTGTGGCTCCCACCGATACCGTCATCAGTCAAGCTCCCCTCTTACTTCCACGCGCTGAGTTCAATAACTCCATGTGAACGGATGGATGTGGATGTCAGTGCGTTACGTCAGATGAGTGATGGAGCAGCACAGTAACTCTACTCTACCTACCTGACCTCTCCACCAGCTCACTGCCTCCCCCAATTGCCCCTTATCTCTTGCAACCTTCCCCATCCTCCCCCAGCCACCTACAACTCCAAACAGCCTGGCCCCTCAAACTTTCATTCCAATTCAGATTGCTTTATCATGCCGTACGGTACATTTAGCAAATATTGTTTCTGACTCCTATGCTTCCACCTGCCTCTGCTAATTCCCCCTGGTCTTTCACAACCTCCTCCAGCCCCCGACTGAGTCTCCAAACACAACCCCCAGGGAGTCCAACAGTCATCTTTCTCATTCCTCTCTTTCTGGATTTATGAGTCCCTTCAGACATCCAGCTATTTCCTCTCCCTCTCATCTTTCTCTTTTTAAACATTCTCTCTTCCTTTCTCTATTTAACTATGTATCTTTCTCCCTCTCTCCTTCTCTCAAGCCATGCTTCTATCATATAACGGTGATTTGTTGTGACATTGCAACGTGTTGTGACATTGCAACGACATTGCTTTGAGTTGACATGTACATAACATTGTTTTGAAAAGGAATGTCTGTTCCACCCATTCTGATTTGTACATTCTTTGTATCTGCTAGTTGTTTTGTGTGGAGGCAAGGGTACGTGCTGTCCCGGGGCAGTACAGGGCAATGCTGCAACTTGTTGAGGAAATCAGCACCGTGTATAAAAACATCTGTTCAACACATACACTCACACTATACATCCCCAGTAAGGATAGTGTTTTAAATAGTCCTTTTCACTGGAGTGTGTGTGTGTGTGTGTGTGTGTACGCATGCATGTATATGTGTGGGCCCTGTTCAGAAGTAGTGCACTATAAAGGGAATAGGGTGCCATTTGGGACGCAAAAGAGTGGTCCTCCCTCCTGTCCTGTTCAGTCATGTTTGCCTGTTCAGTTTCCCTCTGGCTCAGTCTGCTGGGTGACCTCATCAAGCACACAGGCACACAGACACACATCCCTGTGTTTCTATGTGGAGGAATTAGTCTGGAGTGGGACTGAAAACACACAACACTGGGAGCAGGACAGGTCCCCTCTCCCCTGCAGTGGCCTGGTGTGTGTGTGTACAGTAAGCAACCCTGTAATTGTTTTCACTGAACCCAAGGCATCTGTTCTCTTGGTCACAACACACAGGAATCCACTCTGGAATCCACAGCTATGGCAACCTGGGGGAGGGAGACACAGAAACAGAGAGAGACCGAGAGAGAGAGAGAGAGAGAGAGAGAGACACAGACACACACACACACACACACACACACACACACACACACACACACACACACACACACACACACACACACACACACACACACACACACACACACACACACACACACACACACACACACACACACACACACACACACACACACACACACACACACACACACACACACAGAGAGAGAGACAAACACACACACACACAGAGAGAGACAAACACACACACAGATATGCTTATCATAACACAGTAATAGTGTTAGTTTGCATCTCACACAAAATAACCAATGTTTGACAGTCTGTTTAGTCTTATGCACAGACAGAGACTCAGCGGCCCCTCTACCTTTATTGTTCCAACTGTCCCAGGGACATGAGGCAAAGAAAACTATGGTCAAGTATATTGTTATTATTGCACTTACCTCCAGGGATGTTTTCTTGTCCTGCCTTGGCTATTATTGTATTGTAGTATTGTACATGTTATAAATCTGTAATATTAGAGTAATAATATATTGAATGATGTATTGTGTTGTTAAGGGTGTAGGCTGTTAGGTTTGGTTGTGATGTAATTGTTTTAATCCTGTTTGGACCCCAGGAAGATTAGCTGTTGCATCAGCTAATGGGGATCCTCAGAAATATCAAAACAACTATACAACACTGGGCCTCCGTAATCTGACATTCTGAATCAGAGCCCGTATTCATTTATCATCTTAGAGAAGGAGTGCTGATCTACGATCAGTTTTGTATTTTAGATCATAATGAAAAAGATATGGACAGGGGGGACCTGATCCTAGATCCTAGCACTCATACTCTGAGGTGAGGACAGGGCGACCCGGGCGAAGACGGTGGAACTCCTGCAGCATTGAAGGGTCCAACATGTCCTCGACCGGAACCCAGCACCTCTCCTCCAGACCGTACCCCTCCCACTCCACGATATACTGAAGGCCCCTCGCCCGACGCCTCAAATCCAGTATGGAGCGAACGGAGTACGCCGGGGCCCCCCGATGTCTAGAGGGGGTGGAGGAACCTCCCGCACCTCAGACTCCTGGAGCGGGCCCGCCACCAGTAGCCTGAGGAGAGACACATGGAACGAGGGGTTAATACGGTAATCGGGTGGAAGCTGTAACCTATAACAAACCTTGTTCACTTTCCTCAGAACTTTAAATGGCCCCACAAACCGCGGACCCAGCTTCCAGGCAGGGCAGGCGGAGGGGCAGGTTTCGGGTCGAGAGCCAGACCTCAATGCGGTGGTTAGTGGATGAGTGGCGAAGCGAGTTCTGTGCCATCTCGGCCCAGGGCACGAACGCTGCCCACTCCCCTGGCTGGTCCTGGCAATAGGACCACAGAAACCTGCCCACATCCTGGTTCACTCTCTCCACCTGCCCATTACTCTCGGGGTGAAACCCTGAAGTAAGGCTGATCGAGACCCCCAGACGTTCCATGAACGCCTTCCAGACCCTAGTCCTGATCTGGGGACCCCGATCAGAGACTATATCCTCAGGCACCCCGTAGTTTTATTTTTATTTTACCTTTATTTAACTAGGCAAGTCAGTTAAGAACAAATTCTTATTTTCAATGACGGCCTAAGAACAGTGGGTTAACTGCCTGTTTAGGGACAGAATGACAGATTTGTACCTTGTCAGCTCGGGGATTAGTGCCGGAAGACGTGTGTAAACGTCTCCTCGCTGCCCGGATTTACTCCAGATTGCGGTGGTCATCCCCTCAAGCCAATGTCTCCACACCTTCAAGGCCTTGAAGACAGCCAACAGCACCCGGTCCCCCATGTCATAATTTCGCTCCACCGGGCTGAGCTTCTTCGAGAAGAAGGCACAGGGACGGAGCTTCGGTGGCGTACCCGAGTGCTGAGAGAACACAGCTCCCAGCCTCGGACGCGTCCACCCCCACTATGAACACCAAAGAGGGATCCGGATGGGCCAGCACGGGAGCAGAGGTAAACAGAGCCCTCAGGTGGCTAAAAGCCCTGTCCGCCTCAGCCGACCACTGCAAGCGTACCGGACCCCCCTTCAGCAGTGAGGTAATGGGAGCCGCTACCTGACCAAAACCTTGGATAAACCTCCGGTAGTAGTTGGCAAACCCTAAGAACTGCTGCACCTCCTTTACCGTGGTGGGAGTCGGTCAATTACACACAGATGAAATGCGGTCACTCTCCATCCCCACCCCTGAGGTGGAAATGTGATACCCTAGGAAGGAAACGGACTGTTGGAAGAACAGGCATTTCTCAGCCTTGACGTACAGGTCATGCTCCAACAGGCGACCAAGCACCCTGCGCACCAGGGACACAATATATTAGAATGTCATCTATATACACCACTACACCCTTCCCGTGCAGGTCCCTGAAAATCTAGTCTACAAAGGCTTGGAAGACTGATGGCGCATTCATCAACCCGTATGGCATGACAAGGTATTCATAGTGCCCTGAGGTGGTACTGAAAGCCGTCTTCCACTTGTCTCCGTCCCGGATAGGAACCAGGTTGTGAGCGCTCCTGAGATCTAGTTTGGTGAAGAAGCACCCCTTGCATTGACTCAATTGCTGTGGCTATGAGCGGTAGCGGGTAACTATACCTCACAGTGATCTAATTCAGACCCCGATAGTCAATACACGGGCACAGACCTCCCTCTTTCTTCTTCACAAAAATAAATTTGAGGAGGTGGTGGAAGTGGAGGACTGAATATACCCCTCACGCAGGGATTCGGAGATATATGTTTCCATAGCCTCCGTCTCCACCTGTGAGACGGGATACACGTGACTTCTGGGAAGTGCAGCGTCTACCAGGAGATATATCGCACAATCGCCCCGTCGATGAGGTGGTAATTGAGTCGCCTTCTTTTTGGAGAAGGCGAGAGCCAAATTGGCATATTCAGGGGGAATGCGCATGGTGGAGACCTGGTCTGGACTCTCCACCGTAGTAGCACTAACGGAAACCCCTAAAGACCTACAGTGCCTTGCGAAAGTATTCGGCCCCCTTGAACTTTGCAACCTTTTGCCACATTTCAGGCTTCAAACATAAAGATATAAAACTGTATTGTTTTGTGAAGAATCAACAACAAGTGGGACACAATCATGAAGTGGAACGACATTTATTGGATATTTCAAACTTTTTTAACAAATCAAAAACTGAAAAACTACAAGAAACAATTACCAACAAGGGGGAACAGAGGGTTAAATACACATGTAATTGATGGAATTGGAACCAGGTGTGATGGAAGACGAGACAAAACTAATAGAAAATGAAAAGCAGATCAGCGATGGCTAGAAGGTTGGTGACTTCGACCGCCGAACGCCGCCCGAACAAGGAGAAGGACCAACTTCAGCGGAAGTCGTGACACCAGTTTTTCCTAATCAGGTCACATGTTGGTTTTTTTATGAAAAAACTGCAGCAACCTTATACTTGTTCATATGAATTATATTTAGACTAGATTAGGAGGGGGATTTCCTCTACCCAGACAACTGATAGACAGAACTCGCAGGGCTGAGCTTGCTTTACGCATGTTTGCGTTATGACTCACGTCTGTCATCACTATTATGTTGATTGATTCATTCCAGTTAATCATTTTGGATCAAAAACGTATAGGCAGCTTTGCCAGCCCAATTTTGAATATAAACCAAATTTGATCACATTCACATTTTCTCCTGACACACAAATGGACTATAAATGCATAACATTACCAATTATTTACCTAAACCAGATGAGCAGGATGCATAGGCTGTATACAGCACCTATTATTATTATTTACCTAAACCAGATGAGCAGGGTGCATAGGCTGTATACAGCACCTATTATTATTATTTACCTAAACCAGATGAGCAGGGTGCATAGGCTGTATACAGCACCTATTATTATTATTTACCTAAACCAGATGAGCAGGGTGCATAGGCTGTATACAGCACCTATTATTATTATTTACCTAAACCAGATGAGCAGGGTGCATAGGCTGTATACAGCACCTATTATTATTATTTACCTAAACCAGATGAGCAGGGTGCATAGGCTGTATACAGCACCTATTATTATTATTTACCTAAACCAGATGAGCAGGGTGCATAGGCTGTATACAGCACCTATTATTATTACCTTGACCTAAACCAGATGAACAGATGAGGGGTGCATAGGCTGTATACAGCACCTATTATTATTATTTACCTAAACCAGATGAGCAGGGTGCATAGGCTGTATACAGCACCTATTATTATTACCTAAACCAGATGAGCAGGGTACTGTATACAGCACCTAAACCTAAACCAGATGAGCAGGGTGCATAGGCTGTATACAGCACCTATTATTATTATTTACCTAAACCAGATGAGCAGGGTGCATAGGCTGTATACAGCACCTATTATTATTATTTACCTAAACCAGATGAGCAGGGTGCATAGGCTGTATACAGCACCTATTATTATTATTTACCTAAACCAGATGAGCAGGGTGCATAGGCTGTATACAGCACCTATTATTATTATTTAAACCAGATGAAACCAGATGATGAGCAGGGTGCATAGGCTGTATACAGCACCTATTATTATTATTTACCTAAACCAGATGAGCAGGGTGCATAGGCTGTATACAGCACCTATTATTATTATTTACCTAAACCAGATGAGCAGGGTGCATAGGCTGTATACAGCACCTATTATTATTTACCTTGATGCATTACAGCACCTAAACCAAACCAGATGAGCAGGGTGCATAGGCTGTATACAGCACCTATTATTATTATTTACCTAAACCAGATGAGCAGGGTGCATAGGCTGTATACAGCACCTATTATTATTATTTACCTAAACCAGATGAGCAGGGTGCATAGGCTGTATACAGCACCTATTATTATTATTTACCTAAACCAGATGAGCAGGGTGCATAGGCTGTATACAGCACCTATTATTATTATTTACCTAAACCAGATGAGCAGGGTGCATAGGCTGTATACAGCACCTATTATTATTATTTACCTAAACCAGATGAGCAGGGTGCATAGGCTGTATACAGCACCTATTATTATTATTTACCTAAACCAGATGAGCAGGGTGCATAGGCTGTATACAGCACCTATTATTATTATTTACCTAAACCAGATGAGCAGGGTGCATAGGCTGTATACAGCACCTATTATTATTATTTACCTAAACCAGATGAGCAGGGTGCATATGTATACAGCACCTATTATTATTATTTACCTAAACCAGATGAGCAGGGTGCATAGGCTGTATACAGCACCTATTATTATTATTTACCTAAACCAGATGAGCAGGGTGCATAGGCTGTATACAGCACCTATTATTATTATTTACCTAAACCAGATGAGCAGGGTGCATAGGCTGTATACAGCACCTATTATTATTATTTACCTAAACCAGATGAGCAGGGTGCATAGGCTGTATACAGCACCTATTATTATTATTTACCTAAACCAGATGAGCAGGGTGCATAGGCTGTATACAGCACCTATTATTATTATTTACCTAAACCAGATGAGCAGGGTGCATAGGCTGTATACAGCACCTATTATTATTATTTACCTAAACCAGATGAGCAGGGTGCATAGGCTGTATACAGCACCTATTATTATTATTTACCTAAACCAGATGAGCAGGGTGCATAGGCTGTATACAGCACCTATTATTATTTACCTAAACCAGATGAGCAGGGTGCATAGGCTGTATACAGCACCTTACCTAAACCAGATGAGCAGGGTGCATAGGCTGTATACAGCACCTATTATTATTATTTACCTAAACCAGATGAGCAGGGTGCATAGGCTGTATACAGCACCTATTATTATTATTTACCTAAACCAGATGAGCAGGGTGCATAGGCTGTATACAGCACCTATTATTATTATTTACCTAAACCAGATGAGCAGGGTGCATAGGCTGTATACAGCACCTATTATTATTATTTAAACCAGATAAACTGTATACACCTATTATTATGATGAGCAGGGTGCATAGGCTGTATACAGCACCTATTATTATTATTTACCTAAACCAGATGAGCAGGGTGCATAGGCTGTATACAGCACCTATTATTATTATTTACCTAAACCAGATGAGCAGGGTGCATAGGCTGTATACAGCACCTATTATTATTATTTACCTAAACCAGATGAGCAGGGTGCATAGGCTGTATACAGCACCTATTATTATTATTTACCTAAACCAGATGAGCAGGGTGCATAGGCTGTATACAGCACCTATTATTATTATTTACCTAAACCAGATGAGCAGGGTGCATAGGCACCTATTATTATTATTTACCTAAACCAGATGAGCACCTATTATTATTATTTACCTAAACCAGATGAGCAGGGTGCATAGGCTGTATACAGCACCTATTATTATTATTTACCTAAACCAGATGAGCAGGGTGCATAGGCTGTATACAGCACCTATTATTATTATTTACCTAAACCAGATGAGCAGGGTGCATAGGCTGTATACAGCACCTATTATTATTATTTACCTAAACCAGATGAGCAGGGTGCATAGGCTGTATACAGCACCTATTATTATTATTTACCTAAACCAGATGAGCAGGGTGCATAGGCTGTATACAGCACCTATTATTATTATTTACCTAAACCAGATGAGCAGGGTTAGGCTGTATACAGCACCTATTATTATTATTTACCTAAACCAGATGAGCAGGGTGCATAGGCTGTATACAGCACCTATTATTATTATTTACCTAAACCAGATGAGCAGGGTGCATAGGCTGTATACAGCACCTATTATTATTATTTACCTAAACCAGATGAGCAGGGTGCATAGGCTGTATACAGCACCTATTATTATTATTTACCTAAACCAGATGAGCAGGGTGCATAGGCTGTATACAGCACCTATTATTATTATTTACCTAAACCAGATGAGCAGGGTGCATAGGCTGTATACAGCACCTATTAGCAAACCAGATGAGCAGGGTGCATAGGCTGTATTATTATTATTACCTAAACCAGATGAGCAGGGTGCATAGGCTGTATACAGCACCTATTATTATTATTTACCTAAACCAGATGAGCAGGGTGCATAGGCTGTATACAGCACCTATTATTATTATTTACCTAAACCAGATGAGCAGGGTGCATAGGCTGTATACAGCACCTATTATTATTATTTACCTAAACCAGATGAGCAGGGTGCATAGGCTGTATACAGCACCTATTATTATTATTTACCTAAACCAGATGAGCAGGGTGCATAGGCTGTATACAGCACCTATTATTATTATTTACCTAAACCAGATGAGCAGGGTGCATAGGCTGTATACAGCACCTATTATTATTATTTACCTAAACCAGATGAGCAGGGTGCATAGGCTGTATACAGCACCTATTATTATTATTTACCTAAACCAGATGAGCAGGGTGCATAGGCTGTATACAGCACCTATTATTATTATTTACCTAAACCAGATGAGCAGGGTGCATAGGCTGTATACAGCACCTATTATTATTATTTACCTAAACCAGATGAGCAGGGTGCATAGGCTGTATACAGCACCTATTATTATTATTTACCTAAACCAGATGAGCACATAGGCTTATTATTATTTATTTACCTAAACCAGATGAGCAGGGTGCATAGGCTGTATACAGCACCTATTATTATTATTTACCTAAACCAGATGAGCAGGGTGCATAGGCTGTATACAGCACCTATTATTATTATTTACCTAAACCAGATGAGCAGGGTGCATAGGCTGTATACAGCACCTATTATTATTATTTACCTAAACCAGATGAGCAGGGTGCATAGGCTGTATACAGCACCTATTATTATTATTTACCTAAACCAGATGAGCAGGGTGCATAGGCTGTATACAGCACCTATTATTATTATTTACCTAAACCAGATGAGCAGGGTGCATAGGCTGTAGCACCTATTATTATTATTTACAAACCAGATGAGCAGGGTGCATAGGCTGTATACAGCACCTATTATTATACCTAAACCAGATGAGCAGGGTGCATAGGCTGTATACAGCACCTATTATTATTATTTACCTAAACCAGATGAGCAGGGTGCATAGGCTGTATACAGCACCTATTATTATTATTTACCTAAACCAGATGAGCAGGGTGCATAGGCTGTATACAGCACCTATTATTATTATTTACCTAAACCAGATGAGCAGGGTGCATAGGCTGTATACAGCACCTATTATTATTATTTACCTAAACCAGATGAGCAGGGTGCATAGGCTGTATACAGCACCTATTATTATTATTTACCTAAACCAGATGAGCAGGGTGCATAGGCTGTATACAGCACCTATTATTATTATTTACCTAAACCAGATGAGCAGGGTGCATAGGCTGTATACAGCACCTATTATTATTATTTACCTAAACCAGATGAGCAGGGTGCATAGGCTGTATACAGCACCTATTATTATTATTTACCTAAACCAGATGAGCAGGGTGCATAGGCTGTATACAGCACCTATTATTATTATTTACCTAAACCAGATGAGCAGGGTGCATAGGCTGTATACAGCACCTATTATTATTATTTACCTAAACCAGATGAGCAGGGTGCATAGGCTGTATACAGCACCTATTATTATTATTTACCTAAACCAGATGAGCAGGGTGCATAGGCTGTATACAGCACCTATTATTATTATTTACCTAAACCAGATGAGCAGGGTGCATAGGCTGTATACAGCACCTATTATTATTATTTACCTAAACCAGATGAGCAGGGTGCATAGGCTGTATACAGCACCTATTATTATTATTTACCTAAACCAGATGAGCAGGGTGCATAGGCTGTATACAGCACCTATTATTATTATTTACCTAAACCAGATGAGCAGGGTGCATAGGCTGTATACAGCACCTATTATTATTATTTACCTAAACCAGATGAGCAGGGTGCATAGGCTGTATACAGCACCTATTATTATTATTTACCTAAACCAGATGAGCAGGGTGCATAGGCTGTATACAGCACCTATTATTATTATTTACCTAAACCAGATGAGCAGGGTGCATAGGCTGTATACAGCACCTATTATTATTATTTACCTAAACCAGATGAGCAGGGTGCATAGGCTGTATACAGCACCTATTACCTTGATTATTTACCTAAACCAGATGAGCAGGGTGCATAGGCTGTATACAGCACCTATTATTATTATTTACCTAAACCAGATGAGCAGGGTGCATAGGCTGTATACAGCACCTATTATTATTATTTACCTAAACCAGATGAGCAGGGTGCATAGGCTGTATACAGCACCTATTATTATTATTTACCTAAACCAGATGAGCAGGGTGCATAGGCTGTATACAGCACCTATTATTATTATTTACCTAAACCAGATGAGCAGGGTGCATAGGCTGTATACAGCACCTATTATTATTATTTACCTAAACCAGATGAGCAGGGTGCATAGGCTGTATACAGCACCTATTATTATTATTTACCTAAACCAGATGAGCAGGGTGCATAGGCTGTATACAGCACCTATTATTATTATTTACCTAAACCAGATGATGAGCAGGGTGCATAGGCTGTATACAGCACCTATTATTATTATTTACCTAAACCAGATGAGCAGGGTGCATAGGCTGTATACAGCACCTATTATTATTATTTACCTAAACCAGATGAGCAGGGTGCATAGGCTGTATACAGCACCTATTATTATTATTTACCTAAACCAGATGAGCAGGGTGCATAGGCTGTATACAGCACCTATTATTATTATTTACCTAAACCAGATGAGCAGGGTGCATAGGCTGTATACAGCACCTATTATTATTATTTACCTAAACCAGATGAGCAGGGTGCATAGGCTGTATACAGCACCTATTATTATTATTTACCTAAACCAGATGAGCAGGGTGCATAGGCTGTATACAGCACCTATTATTATTATTTACCTAAACCAGATGAGCAGGGTGCATAGGCTGTATACAGCACCTATTATTATTATTTACCTAAACCAGATGAGCACCTATTATTATTATTTACCTAAACCAGATGAGCAGGGTGCATAGGCTGTATACAGCACCTATTATTATTATTTACCTAAACCAGATGAGCAGGGTGCATAGGCTGTATACAGCACCTATTATTATTATTTACCTAAACCAGATGAGCAGGGTGCATAGGCTGTATACAGCACCTATTATTATTATTTACCTAAACCAGATGAGCAGGGTGCATAGGCTGTATACAGCACCTATTATTATTATTTACCTAAACCAGATGAGCAGGGTGCATAGGCTGTATACAGCACCTATTATTATTATTTACCTAAACCAGATGAGCAGGGTGCATAGGCTGTATACAGCACCTAAACCAGATGAGCAGGGTGCATTGTATTATTATTTACCTAAACCAGATGAGCAGGGTGCATAGGCTGTATACAGCACCTATTATTATTATTTACCTAAACCAGATGAGCAGGGTGCATAGGCTGTATACAGCACCTATTATTATTATTTACCTAAACCAGATGAGCAGGGTGCATAGGCTGTATACAGCACCTATTATTATTATTTACCTAAACCAGATGAGCAGGGTGCATAGGCTGTATACAGCACCTATTATTATTATTTACCTAAACCAGATGAGCAGGGTGCATAGGCTGTATACAGCACCTATTATTATTATTTACCTAAACCAGATGAGCAGGGTGCATAGGCTGTATACAGCACCTATTATTATTATTTACCTAAACCAGATGAGCAGGGTGCATAGGCTGTATACAGCACCTATTATTATTATTTACCTAAACCAGATGAGCAGGGTGCATAGGCTGTATACAGCACCTATTATTATTATTTACCTAAACCAGATGAGCAGGGTGCATAGGCTGTATACAGCACCTAAACCAGATGAGCAGGGTGCATAGGCTGTATTATTTACCTAAACCAGATGAGCAGGGTGCATAGGATGAGCTGTATACAGCACCTATTATTATTATTTACCTAAACCAGATGAACAGGGGTGCAGGGTGCACCTAGATGAGCAGGGTGCTGTATACAGCACCTATTATTATTATTTACCTAAACCAGATGAGCAGGGTGCATAGGCTGTATACAGCACCTATTATTATTATTTACCTAAACCAGATGAGCAGGGTGCATAGGCTGTATACAGCACCTATTATTATTATTTACCTAAACCAGATGAGCAGGGTGCATAGGCTGTATACAGCACCTATTATTATTATTTACCTAAACCAGATGAGCAGGGTGCATAGGCTGTATACAGCACCTATTATTATTATTTACCTAAACCAGATGAGCAGGGTGCATAGGCTGTATACAGCACCTATTATTATTATTTACCTAAACCAGATGAGCAGGGTGCATAGGCTGTATACAGCACCTATTATTATTATTTACCTAAACCAGATGAGCAGGGTGCATAGGCTGTATACAGCACCTATTATTATTATTTACCTAAACCAGATGAGCAGGGTGCATAGGCTGTATACAGCACCTATTATTATTATTTACCTAAACCAGATGAGCAGGGTGCATAGGCTGTATACAGCACCTATTATTATTATTTACCTAAACCAGATGAGCAGGGTGCATAGGCTGTATACAGCACCTATTATTATTATTTACCTAAACCAGATGAGCAGGGTGCATAGGCTGTATACAGCACCTATTATTATTATTTACCTAAACCAGATGAGCAGGGTGCATAGGCTGTATACAGCACCTATTATTATTATTTACCTAAACCAGATGAGCAGGGTGCATAGGCTGTATACAGCACCTATTATTATTATTTACCTAAACCAGATGAGCAGGGTGCATAGGCTGTATACAGCACCTATTATTATTATTTACCTAAACCAGATGAGCAGGGTGCATAGGCTGTATACAGCACCTATTATTATTATTTACCTAAACCAGATGAGCAGGGTGCATAGGCTGTATACAGCACCTATTATTATTATTTACCTAAACCAGATGAGCAGGGTGCATAGGCTGTATACAGCACCTATTATTATTATTTACCTAAACCAGATGAGCAGGGTGCATAGGCTGTATACAGCACCTATTATTATTATTTACCTAAACCAGATGAGCAGGGTGCATAGGCTGTATACAGCACCTATTATTATTATTTACCTAAACCAGATGAGCAGGGTGCATAGGCTGTATACAGCACCTATTATTATTATTTACCTAAACCAGATGAGCAGGGTGCATAGGCTGTATACAGCACCTATTATTATTATTTACCTAAACCAGATGAGCAGGGTGCATAGGCTGTATACAGCACCTATTATTATTATTTACCTAAACCAGATGAGCAGGGTGCATAGGCTGTATACAGCACCTATTATTATTATTTACCTAAACCAGATGAGCAGGGTGCATAGGCTGTATACAGCACCTATTATTATTATTTACCTAAACCAGATGAGCAGGGTGCATAGGCTGTATACAGCACCTATTATTATTATTTACCTAAACCAGATGAGCAGGGTGCATAGGCTGTATACAGCACCTATTATTATTATTTACCTAAACCAGATGAGCAGGGTGCATAGGCTGTATACAGCACCTATTATTATTATTTACCTAAACCAGATGAGCAGGGTGCATAGGCTGTATGCACCTATTATTATTATTTACCTAAACCAGATGAGCAGGGTGCATAGGCTGTATACAGCACCTATTATTATTATTTACCTAAACCAGATGAGCAGGGTGCATAGGCTGTATACAGCACCTATTATTATTATTTACCTAAACCAGATGAGCAGGGTGCATAGGCTGTATACAGCACCTATTATTATTATTTACCTAAACCAGATGAGCAGGGTGCATAGGCTGTATACAGCACCTGATGATACAGCACCTATTATTATTATTTACCTAAACCAGATGAGCAGGGTGCATAGGCTGTATACAGCACCTATTATTATTATTTACCTAAACCAGATGAGCAGGGTGCATAGGCTGTATACAGCACCTATTATTATTATTTACCTAAACCAGATGAGCAGGGTTATTTACCACCTAAACCTAAACCAGATGAGCAGGGTGCATAGGCTGTATACAGCACCTATTATTATTATTTACCTAAACCAGATGAGCAGGGTGCATAGGCTGTATACAGCACCTATTATTATTATTTACCTAAACCAGATGAGCAGGGTGCATAGGCTGTATACAGCACCTATTATTATTATTTACCTAAACCAGATGAGCAGGGTGCATAGGCTGTATACAGCACCTATTATTATTATTTACCTAAACCAGATGAGCAGGGTGCATAGGCTGTATACAGCACCTATTATTATTATTTACCTAAACCAGATGAGCAGGGTGCATAGGCTGTATACAGCACCTATTATTATTATTTACCTAAACCAGATGAGCAGGGTGCATAGGCTGTATACAGCACCTATTATTATTATTTACCTAAACCAGATGAGCAGGGTGCATAGGCTGTATACAGCACCTATTATTATTGATTTACCTAAACCAGATGAGCAGGGTGCATAGGCTGTATACAGCACCTATTATTATTATTTACCTAAACCAGATGAGCAGGCTGTATACAGCACCTATTATGCATAGGCTGTAGGCTGTACAGCACCTATTATTATTATTTACCTAAACCAGATGAGCAGGGTGCATAGGCTGTATACAGCACCTATTATTATTATTTACCTAAACCAGATGAGCAGGGTGCATAGGCTGTATACAGCACCTATTATTATTATTTACCTAAACCAGATGAGCAGGGTGCATAGGCTGTATACAGCACCTATTATTATTATTTACCTAAACCAGATGAGCAGGGTGCATAGGCTGTATACAGCACCTATTATTATTATTTACCTAAACCAGATGAGCAGGGTGCATAGGCTGTATACAGCACCTATTATTATTATTTACCTAAACCAGATGAGCAGGGTGCATAGGCTGTATACAGCACCTATTATTATTATTTACCTAAACCAGATGAGCAGGGTGCATAGGCTGTATACAGCACCTATTATTAGTAGGCTACAGTTAATCAGACTGCAAAATTGTCTAGTTTTCATCCCATACAGCATGTCAGATCTGTCAGTTTAGGTGTAGCCTAGGCTGCTGCAACATTTATGTCATGAGTTTTTGCTTGTGTCTGTCTGGAGTGATTATGTTTTATCTTTGCTAAATAAATACCGGAGAAAAGTGGAAACCCTACTTGAGCGCGCTCAAAAATGTTCTGCGTGTTAGGGTTGCGTAAATTCGAATCTGGTATCAGGATAAATATAACAATGAGTCACCGATTTTATACTATGTATTTTTTATTAGCTAAGTAATAAATGGCAACAGAGAACTGACAGGATGTATGTAAACATTATTCTTTATACTGTGATAGGCAGTTCCAACCCGTCTGTTGGCCTATCACAGTAGAGGCTGCTCAGCCTATTGCAGGCGCTCAGGCGGGTCCCCGCCTCTTGGCGCTTCTGTTGATAGATGTAACTGTTGCTGTGAAGAACATCCATGTGCTCATGCTCGATACCGTTATCTCGCACCTGGCTCCTGTTATCTAACAAAAGACCGCTTGTTCTGCAACCCCACGCTCTGAATGTGCCCCCAACTCATTGCACAGGTCCTGTCTTCTGTATTTTACCATCATGAGAAAGGCCCATGGCCCTGAAACTTTTAACAATGTTTCAAGTCAGCTATGTTGCATAACACATACATACATCCACACAAGCCAACAGCAGATCAATCATATATATGGTAATGCCTATAATGTAAAACACAGGATCCAACATGTGTCAAACTCTCATCTAACTTTTAATGGATGACATGATGGAAGCTATCAAATCATTCAGAACATCCCAGAAAAAAAGTAGAACGTTCCATATGTTCAGCAAGTAAAGAATCATAACGTGCAATTACCGCTGCAAGTAGGGTTTCCACTTACCTCTGTAGTTGCACTTGTTAGCGGAACTTTCCCTCTCGTCGTGTCCTCTAAAAGCCAATTATTGCATGGTGAAAAACGCAGTGGTGTTGATAAGTCGCTTGAGAACATCCCCGTTTCTTCTTTCTCGTTATTGCGCAGTTAGAATATCCAGACATCCTCCGTGATCGATGCAACTTTTTCACAGAAGCTTGAATCTGATGTGGACATTTATATACATTTATATTTCTCTCCATACCATTTGTATTTCATATACCTTTGACTATTGGATGTTCTTATAGGTACTTTAGTATTGCCAGTGTAACAGTATAGCTTCCGTACCTCTCCTCGCTCCTACCTGGGCTCGAACCAGGAACACAACGACAACAGCCACCCTCGAAGCAGCGTTACCCATGCAGAGCAAGGGGAACAACTACTCCAAGTCTCAGAGCAAGTGACGTTTGAAATACTATTAGTGCGCACCCAGCTAACTAGCTAGCCATTTCACATTGGTTACACCAGCCTCATCTCGGGAGTTGAGAGGCTTGAAGTCATAAACAGCAGAGCTGCTGGGAAAACGCACAAAAGTGCTGTTTGAATGAATGCTTATGAGCCTGCTGGTGCCGACCATCGCTCAGTCAGACTGCTCTATCAAATCATAGACTTAATTATAACAAAATAACACACAGAAATGCGAGCCTTAGGTCATTAATATGGTAAAATCCGGAAACTATCATCTCGAAAACAAGAAGTTTATTCTTTCAGTGGAATATGGAACCGTTCCGTATTTTATCTAACGGGTGGCATCCATCAGTCTAAATATTGCTGTTACATTGCAATGAGCCAGGCGGCCCAAACTGTTGCATATACCCTGACTCTGCAATGAATGCAAGAGAAGTGACACAATTTCACCTGGTTAATATTGCCTGCTAACCTGGATTTATTTTAGCTAAATATGCAGGTTTAAAAATATATACTTCTGTGTATTGATTTTAAGAATGGCATTGGTGTTTATGGTTAGGTACACATGGGAGCAAAGACAGTCCTTTTTAGCGAATGCGCACTGCATCGATTATATGCAATGCAGGACACGCTAGATAAACTAGTAATATCATCAACCATGTGTAGTTCTAACTAGTGATTATGATTGATTAAGTTTAATGCTAGCTAGCAACTTACCTTGGCTTCTTACTGCATTCGCGTAACAGGCGGGATCCTCGTGAGGCAGGTGGTTAGAGCGTTGAACTAGTTAACTGCAAGGTTGCAAGATTGAATCCCTGAGCTGACATGGTAAAAATCTGTCGTTCTGCCCCTGAACAAGGCAGTTAACCCACCGTTCCTAGGCCGTCATTGAAAATAAGAATGTATTCTTAACTGACTTGCCTAGTTAAATAAAGATGAAATAAAGGTGTAAAAAAAAAAAAAAAAATGTAATCTGCAAAATCGTCTTCCAAAATTACCGATCTCCGATTGTTATGAAAACTTGAAATTGGCCCTAATTAATCGGCCCTAATTAATCGGCCATTCCGATTAATCGGTCGACCTCAACTTTTGATACCAATCGGTATTGAACACCCTTACCTTTTCACCCTTCTTCGTGAAACTGATCTCAGGCAGAGGTCGACCCTCGGTTTTAATTAGCACCTTTTCCGTGTACCACAGCGGATTAAAAGGGGTTCTTCATCAAAAAGTTAACAAAATTGAAATAAATTGCACTAACTGGACACAAAAATGATGTTCTAAAACCAAGAAAACAATCTACCTCCTCCGTGTCCTGTAATTTGAAGAAACTAATTTGAATTGAAAAATTGCTCAACTATGACTTTTCTATGTCCAATAATGTCACCAAGCTCCTCAACACATAGATTCCCACCCTAATGCTTTGTGGCACAAGCCCAATAGAACACTCGTTTCATCTGATCCTAATCCTATGATTGGATTACAACATGTCAGTTCATACTTATCAATGTTGATTGATTGGAGGTCGTCCTCTGGAAGTGGTCAAAATTACCATGCAGGTCTATTGAAGGGGGTGAGGCCCTACGTGCCTCCTAGGTTTAGTATTGAGGTCAATATACACAAAAGACAAAAGCTATCTTTTTTAGTGTTTCACTATTTTTATTTTAATGAAATTTCACAGAGGAGGATGGTCCTTCCCTTCCTCCTCTGAGGAGTCTCCACTGGTAGAGAACCACACACTAATATAGGGTCAAACAGACAGGGAGAACCAGACACTACTATAGGGTCATACAGACAGGGAGAACCACACACTACTATAGGGGCATACAGACAGGGAGAACCACCCACTACTATAGGGTCATACAGACAGGGAGAAACACACTTTCTTTATTCCCTCAGTAAAACCACACAGTTCACTGTTACTAAAGAAAAGCTGGAAACCGAGGATGAAACTTTCTTTGCTCTGCTCCCTCTCTCTGTTTTCCCAGTGGTGTACCAGGGGGTGAATATGACAGTATGTTACCCCAGTGTGGGTCAGGATGGCATCCAGAAGGAGACCAACGCGGTGGCCATTATAGGAGCTGCCATCATGTACTGCTGTGTGCTCTTCGCATGGTGAGTGGCACGTCACTGGAGGAGTGTGTAATGAATGTCAAAACGTTTTCCCATTGAATCATATGTACAGTCTCTCTACACAGTGATCGAACAATAAGAGCTCTATTCAATCCGAATCGCTGAAGATCAGCGTTACAGCGTGATTGAAATTGAAAGACAATTGTCCTGCGTTTAGTGGAGACTGCATTCACGGTAAACACTGCATGTGTTGGCTCAATCGGAAAATACCTTTACATTTATATTGCGCAATCTGTAACACTTCATCGATACAGACTGAATAGAGACCTAAGTACTTTACTTATTGACTTATTTAGGCTAATTACTTACTAACTTTCTATGTAACAAATGGAGATGCAATTTTGAGGTTATATTTTGTTTCTGTTTGAAAAAAATACATTGCTTGTCCTAATATTAGTTTACTTCAGTTGCTTATTCAAACAATGCTATATTTTCAGTAACGAAGCATCCTACCTAGCAGAGGTTTTTGGCCCTTTCTGGATGATCAAAGTTTACCGCTATGAGTTCCAGGTAAAGTACGAATTCATATAAAAATATTACTGTCGAGGATCATTCACTGCCAACATGGATAATGGAGGATCAACTCTGTGTTCCTGTGGCTCTGCATACATCTTGTTCTCAGTGGGTTCATGGCACTTTAATTGGGGAGGATGGGCTCCTAGTAATAGTTGGAGTGGAATAGATGGAATGGTATCAAATACGATGCCATTCCATTCGCTCCGTTCCAGACATTATTATGAACCGTCCCCCCTCAACAGCCTTCACTGATCTTGGTATTAATTTGTGATGTGTGAGCGGCATGTTTCCACGCTCCATACATGTGTGGATAATGTATGGGCATCCTGAGCTCTGCTTACCTCTAGCAGTTTGATACAACTCCTGGAATCTCTCTCTCTGTCCGTTTTCCTAGAAAGCCACATGCTGCTTCTGCTGCCCTGACAAAGAGGAAGGTTGGTAGCCTACATGTCAATACATTCTCAGCAACACTTTATTTGAAGGGTACCTGAATAAGGACTTCGTAACACATTCATGAAACATACATAAAACAACAATAAGCAGTACATTTATGTTGGCGAAAAACTTCCTTTATAGTTGCGGTTGTTTGACATAAGCATGTTAATGTAATGAAGTCCTTATGTAGGTACCCATTAAATATATAGTTACGTAGTTATCTTAATCTGGATTCTTCTCCATATTATAAAGATGCCAGTATTAAGGCTGCAGAATAGAAAGTATGTCTAAATAATTTATGTACAGAGTAGCGGCAAGCCTATACTGAGACTGGTGTTATGACATTCAAATAAATCAATATGATTTAGCACTATTCTTACAACTTCTGGGAAAATAAAATGATTGTGAAAGATAAATTGCATGTTTTCTATATGCTGCTATGGTATTGTCGAGAGCAGCAGTATTCTTTATCACCCTCAGGTGATTGACTTTATATGTTCGGTCTGTGGTGTTTCCAGAGGTGGAGTTTGTGATTGACGAAGAAATCAAGGGCTGCCAGAAGGTGATTCACAACGAGAACCAGAGAGTGGCTTACAGCTACTTCTTCTTCCACTTCGTCTTCTTCCTGGCCTCGCTCTACGTCATGATGACCCTAACCAACTGGTTCAGGTCAATATCTCACTCACTGGGCATTGGACACCCCAGCAAACAGACAACCACAACACAACATTGTCTCAATGTTGGCTTTACATGAAAATGAAGACACTTTACTTGATGGCTCAATCATAAGGGCTACATAACCCTGTCATAATATAACCCTGTCATAATATAACAGATATCATAAACATCATGATAGCTTTCAACGCGCTAGCGCATTTGGCACACTGCGTTTCCAAAGCAAAGCGTTTCACACCGCATCCCAAACACCTGAGGGTAACAACATCCGTTTGTCAGTAAATGTCTACAACTAACTAGCTATTCATTTAGTACTAGTAGCTGGGATGAGTTAAACATTTTCGGCATAGCTAGTTAGCGATGCATTGCTAACTAGGTAGCTAGAGGACTGCATCTAACTAGTTCACTTGCTGCTGATGTTGAATCATTGCTGGTGAATGTTGATTAAATCTTTAGGGGTTTTAACTGAGATTTGTGATACAGCTAGCTAGCCTCCAGCAAGAAAGGGAAACAGAACATTTGGTTGGGGTCACCTAGCAACAAAAATGTGCACTGACTCGGTGGAGCGCATCAACAGCTCAGCCATTCAAAGTGGAGCGCCTCTCTTCTTTTGGGGGAAATTGCCATGTCGACGCAGAACCAAACTTCATACAGTCATTAAAATACAGTTGAGGGCACTTAAGTTGCAACACTACCATATAGCATCATGTAGCGATAGTTTGCCACAAAAACATGTACCGCAGTACAGCCTAAAAAACATTTTAGTTCCCTTAATTGTGGGTAAGATTCTTGTTGACTCACCTCATCCGTTACCTGGGTGTACACAGCAGCTATATTGTGCCATTTCCGTGCTAATCAAAATTCCTCTCCCACCTTTCCTTCCTCCACCTCCAGCTATGAGTCAGCGGTGCTGGAGACCACGTTCACCCACGGCAGCTGGTCCACGTTCTGGGTGAAGATGTCGTCGTGTTGGGCATGCGTGGTGCTCTACCTCTGGCTGCTGCTGAGCCCACTCTGCCACTGTGGCTCTGACTCACACCGTCCGCGACGTTCCCGCATTAAACGCCGCTCAGCCAACTCCTCCAGTCACGTCAGTGTGAGCGTCTGACCTGTGACCTTTGGGCCAGAGCCTGGCTTCTGGGGGTGGAGAACAGGATAGGACAGCTAGCAGGAGAAGTTGGACAGTTGCCCCCGCTGTGGTACCCTGAAGGTGGGGGATGGTTTTGATGATGTCCCCTTGCACCCTCAACCGGTCTCCCATATTGAGGTCAGATGTCAGTGGTCAGAGATGAGATGTCATGGGTCAGAGACTCACTCCAGCTAGAAGGACAGACTAACAGACTAACCAGAGGATTAATGATTGAATCTGATGTTCCTCACACAGACCACCTGAACCTCCAAACATGGGACTAACCAGACTGTGCTCTGAAACAGGAACAAAGACCCTATACAGAATCACTACATCCTGCCATCCAAACTGATTTCGCAACATTTCACTATTGTTTCACTCGGTAAGTGAAGTATTCAGTCTGGTTTAACCAGGCTAGAACCACTATGGACTACTATGCTGAGACTGCCAAAAGGGAACAAAAAGGATGAACTCTCGACTCGCGTACGACGGGAGCTGTAGGGAAATGTTGGCTGACTTTTTACTCTTTTTTAATATTTTATTTCTTATAGTAAGGACTGTGTAGCATTTTTAAAATTACAACCAGGGGTAGATTTGTCAGTAGGATCATTCTTTTTCTCAGTGGTTTCAACAACTGAAGGTTTACCTGAATGTTTCGGTGAAAGTTTCCCTGAACGTTTCACACCATTTCTAAAGGTTTACATTAAGATTTTGCACATTAGTGTGTTCATACTGTTTGAATATGTTCGCTCTGGTGGGGAGCTAATGTGAATTATAAAATAAAATATTACTTAACACTTTCGCCAACAGGTATAATGCTATATTACTTGTTATAAGCATGTATGCCTTAGTAAGGTCTATTCTGTTTTATGTTGGCCGAGCAAATTTCCAACGGACCTAATGGCTTATATAGTCAGGATCATTATGAGTTGATTACAACACATTATAAGGGGTTCATAGATGTTCATGACAAGTCTTTCAATGCATTATATCTGTCGGCTTTAAGTAAAATGTTACCAAATACTCTTATACCAATTATTTATTTCGCAATGCCTTTTTAACATCCATTTCTAAATTGGTTTTTGAAAGGAAAATGTGGTAAAATTGTTTTGGCAGTTAAGTTTTACAAGAAACCTCAGCTACAAGACCCTGACATGTCTGGTTTAAAGGGGCTCTCTGTGATCTGGGGTGTATTTGCTTGGAACCGAATGGAAACAAATGTGCCGAAACGGGAAGAGACCTACCTGGAATTTTCCAATATGAAACGCTTGTTTTGGTATTTACATTTCAAAATGCTTCGCTACGGAGTGCACTAATGAATGCACCCGTGTTTTAGAAGAACCATTGAGGATCGAGAGCCACGTTTCTGTGAAGACTTCTCCACAGTTAATGACCAATAATTTGACTCTGTAAAACCTTTGTGTACGATACTGCATTTAGGTCCTTTTTTAGCTAATTTCATGTTACTATGATAGCAGGTGTGTGAAGTTATTTTTGTAAATACATTTTGTAATGAAACACAGCTTCTGTTGCTTAAAGTGTGATATTTTTGTAAGCGAACAAACCCTTAAAATCACATTGGATTCCGATTAGTTTCCCAAATTCCATTTTTTCCCTTTTGTATTTTTCAGGTTTTCGCTCTCAGAAATTACACTTTTTTTGGTAAGCGTTATGGCGATCGGTTCTCTAATCACATGACATGGCTGGGAAAAAACTATAGCCCGTTTAACTAACAGTTCACAGAATTCAAAATGTGCCCCTAACGAGATGGTCGTTTTCAATCAAGAACAATTGTGGCACTTGATTTAACTCTTTAAGACTATTTTTGTGGTAGTGGAAGAAGTTTAAAACGTTTTACTTAAGCTAAGCATTTAAATATAGTCAAAGTTAAATGTAGTAAAGTAATTGATCGGATTACTTTGATAGAATACTAGATCAACCTTATTACTTTGGATTGTAGGGCAGTTAAAAAAATAACTACACTCTGACTACTACACTTTTACACACTCTGCTACTAGAAAATCACAGAATATTCAAACTAATAAAAGACAGAAGACAATGAGGCAGTGTTAAAGTCCTCTCTGGGCTGGAGGGGTATCAGTGGGAAGAGGTACCCATTGGCCGGAAAGGCGGAACCCTTACCCTGGGAGAACTTTCCCAGAGGACACACTAGTTAACTGAGCATAGCACACATTGGGCCCTATAAAATCATTACATTTTTTGTCCTGATTCCGATTAGTTTCCCAAATTCCATTTTCTCCCTTTAGTATTTTTCAGGTTTTCGCTCTCAGAAATCACACCTTTTAAAAAGATTTGTTTTTACACACAACAACAAAAATGGATGTTCCAAGTACACAACACTTTTGAGGTCTGTGAAAAATAGAAAATAATTTCGATTTTTGGGTGTAGTTACCCTTTAATGCAACTGTGCAGCAGGAAGAGACTGTTGTTTGGTTAGTGTTGTTTCTGTGGCGCTCATATGATTGCAGAATTTGCAAAACAAATGGCCACTGGATTGATGCAAATAATCACATGCCAGATTATAGGCTACTTTGTAGTTAACATTTAATTGAGAAGGTTTTGGGAAAAGCCTTTCTATCTCTACCAGAAGACGTTTATTATTACCATAATTGCTAATGGCTACACAAAGTGTAGACATATGCACACACACACACACACTCCTTTTCCAACTCAGAAAGTTGCTGGATAATACAAATGACATTCTGACTGAACCGAATAGGCTACACACGCTCATTCAAATTCAAATATCTAAACTACAGTTGTTGCATGTGAAAAGGTTTCACGTACAAAAAATAAAAAGTCAATGTGCATCAGCCTTTCTTCTTTCCCTACTCTTGCTTCGCTTGTTAGATATTAAGCACATTGATAGTTGGCTATGTACAGCACCGTGCTGAGGAGGACGACACGCTGTTGCCTTGGCTGCCACCTCTGGAGTAGTAGCTGCTTTCTTGTTGTTCACAATTCTTCATCCACCCTTTTCACCCTCTGCTTTACTTTCCCTGAGAGTGTGAGTATCCATAGCAACGACTTAATGAAGAGACATGAGAGAGCTGTTAGCTGAAGTTAGCCAGCTAATTTTCTCCACTCAACTCAAACAGCAGATACTTCTGTTCTGATTCCAGATTTGAATAGCAGAGAAGTAGAGGAAGATATCAAATGCCCAACGTGTCTAACTTGTTGAGAAACTGGTCAGCTGATTTGTGTCAAAAGTTGCAGTGAATGGAATGTTAGAAGTCTGGAAGTTGATATTGTCACAATGGGATCTTTAGAAATCCCATTGAATTGAATGAAGATGGGAAATAAAATAGTTTCATTAAAAAAAAACTTTTTAAACTATCAAAAAGTTGTATGCCAGCACTCAGCAGGGTTTAAAGTTTGAATGATGTTTCTAGGGGTAATCTACCTATACAAACTACACAAAAATGCATATGAGTACAGACCATCCCGCCTTGTAAAATGTGGTGTCGGTGGTGTTAAAGAAAGCAATGTGTTGGCAAATTTTTAAAACCTGATAATAAAAAATAACTTGTTACAGCATAGTTCATGTATAGGAATAGATTGCACATAATTCACCAGTCATTCAAATTAAATATGTTTCTTATATTTGTAGCTACTCAGTGCCACACCAATATAAAATACTGAATAATCCATATTTTTGTTTCTCACAAAAGTAAATATTCATGTGAATTAGACAATAGGAGACCTAACAAAACAGACTAAGGGAACCTGATTGATTTAATATTCAAAACACAGTAACACTTTACATGAACTTGCTCTTATGTCAGTGTAGATTTAAATGCATAGTAATAGTAGTAGAGTTGAGCGCTTTCTGTTACTACAAGTGAAATAAACTCAACCCCATCACTACGCAATTACAATGCAATTCATGAAGTACTGTGCTATAACATGTAACTACAATGCTACTAGTGTAATTAATGACACGGTTACTACACAGGTATAAGAGCAAATTAATGTAAATTGTTACCCAAAACACATACATCAATAGATAGAAATACATTGATAGATTTAAAAAAAGACTATATTTTAGAAGCAAAACACAAATATAAATGTTATGATCTAGATATTATTTTGCCACATAAATACAATATGGAACAATATGTAGTTTTATACATCTTAGGTATGAGAAGAAAGTAAAGTGTCACATTTATTTTGACATAGAGTGACTGAACTGTTAGCAGTCCTGCGGAGTAGTTCCACTACATTTAATTCAGTTAGTAATTTACCTATATTTTGTAGTAACTCCATTCAAATCTTTGTAGTGTCTTTGGTGGTTAATGACTTGTTTTAGCCATGTAGCTATCTACTGGAACTGCCCACGACATTTATTCAACTACCCCCTATTGTTTTCTCTCTCCCTGGCCACTGGGCTAAGCCAAAGCACTCACTCTGGCTATCACACAGATCTCACTACACTGTTAACATCTGACTCCAGAGTGATGTGTTCTGGCAGTCATTTTTCTTAACTGTGTAGTCGATGACATTTCAGATTTAGATATGATAGTTTTTTATGTAGTGAACTACTTTTCAAAGTAACTATTAAAGTCAACTATATTTTTCTTTAGGGTAGCGTAATGGCTCTATTCAATCAGATCCGCTTTAGCCGACATCCGCATAGCAGTTGTTCAGGCAGTGTCGGAGGTGGAACTGCGTTAGAGCAGATCCTGGCATTACACCTGAAGCAGACATTGCTATTGGCTGCATTTTCTTTAGGCTAATGATATTCAATTTGAGAGTCATTATTTCTATATAGCCTACACTTTGTCATTCTGAATATCTAACTTGAGTGACAATGATGAAGAGTAGCTCTTCACCAATTTGACAGCTCCAACACTGTTACATCTCCGGCACTGTCAAAACATCAGTTATGCAGGTGTCTGCTATCGCCGATTAACGCTTGTTCTGATTGAATCTAGGCCGAAGTGTAGCTTAACCTCTTCCAGTGTGAAGTAATTGATACAAGCTATGAACTATATTTTCAGAGTAGCTTCCCCAACACTGCCTGTTAGTAACCCAGGCAGATAGTTATAGTCAGTTATCTAGTTAGCAAAGGGAACAAAACAAAACACAAATTCTTGGCCATTGAAGTGGATATATTCTTCTCTTTGGTAAGTTTTAAAGGTGGGTGATAACGTCCACCTAAAGTGCTATACTTTGTGAGCTGGTCAGCTTTTGCATTGCTCTTTGAGGGCTTTGCCTTCTTATCACGCTGACTGGCAGATCTACTGGGTCACCCTGAGTATAGTCTCTTCCCAGAGTTCAACTAGTGTTTGCCTCCGCCATTTTCAGTTCCCCCATTTTGGAATTCTAGTGGTTCTGTTGCTCTCTGTGTGTCTTTTGAAGGGCCAGAGGCAGGAAGTTGTTGCGTAGGGGTGTATGGGATTTTAATGTCACACACAGACACACACATGCAGTCCCATTGTTTGTCTGATTCACCATCAGAAGTGCTCAGTCTTGAGGAGTGTTAAGGAGTCATGACAGTCAAAGTATGTGTGCATCTAGGTGTGCACGTGTATACTGTACATCTCTATGTCTAGGCATAGCCGCCTCTCAGTTCCGCAGGTGGCCTGGGCCCTCTGTTACTACACAGATCCTCCAGGGGGCGCAACAGAGCGTCCTCTCTAGGTTTATAGGGTATTGCGTAGCTGTCCTCCTCCATCAGTATCCGGTTCAACGTCTGCTCGTTGTTAATGTGGCGACGCACCATCAGTACGTACTGGCGCCCTTCCTCCAGAGGGGGGCAGTCACACACGTTGGGCACCCACAGGAACTCGCGGTGCTCCAGGCGGAAGCGATTGTGGTAGGTGTGGATGATCTGGACATCGTAGCGCGTCTCCTCACCCCGGTACAGCTTGCTCATGACTTTGGCACGGAACACTGACAACCAATGAAAGACATTATGCTAAACACTTTACATAAAGCCAACAGGTATAATGCATTAAAACTTGTTATAACTTACAAGCATGTATGCGCCCTTACAATGTCTTATAATAAGGTTTGTTGTGCCATGCTTGTTTTTCCATGCTGTGATTTTTCAACTGACTTAAAATGTCTGTTTAAGTTTCACCGAATTACATTCGTTCCGTACTTTAAAAAAATATTCAAGTGAGATGTCAACTTGCACCACTATCACCTGATGTTGTAAACTCAAACCCAGCTGTAAACTGGGTCATGTGAATTTAAAGCACACAAGGGTGTTTGAACCGCTAACTTTAGGTATTAAAGAAGTTCAGACTTACCGAAGTCTTTCTGGCAGTACTGCCTCTGGCGCTCCCCTCGACCGCGGGCCCGCCTACATTTCCCACAATGCCCTACGGGAGTAGAAAGAGAAGCGGTGAGTTGATTTGAGCACAGATTGTTTTTTATATCAGGGTATTGCACAATGGTTAGGATGGCACAGATGAGTTTCTGAGAGTGAGTGGGGGACTTAAGGAAGTAGAGTAGAGAGTAGGATAGATAAAAGGAAAGAGTAGAGAGCAGGACAGATTAAAGGAAGAGTAGAGAAAAGATTAGGACAGATTAAAGGAAGAGTAGAGAGCGGGATAGATTAAAGGAAAGAGTAGAGAAAAGATTAGGACAGATTAAAGGAAGAGTAGAGAGTGGGATAGATTAAAGGAAGAGTAGAGTAGAGAGCAGGACAGATTAAAGGGAAGAGTAGAGTAGAGAACAGATTAAAGAGTAAAGTAGAGATTAGGACAGATGAAGGAAGAGTAGAGTAGAGATTAGGACAGATGTAAGGAAGAGAGTAGGACAGATTAGAGGAAGAGTAGAGTAGGATAGATTAGAGGAAGAGTAGAGTAGGATAGATTAAAGGAAGAGTAGGGTAGGCATTTTAGCAAGGCGAGAGTTGAGGTTTAGGGGAGTGGGGTGAGATAGGGGTTAAAGATTTAGGTGAGGGAGAGATTGAGGTGAGGTGGAGCAAACCTCCTCGGGGTGGTTGGGGTAGTCGGTTCCTCCTGGTCTCATCCCTCTCCAGGCGGGGAAGGACAGGTGGGCGATGGGGCTGGTGAGGGGGTTGTCGAGCTGGGTGGCGAGGGGACTTGATGGGCCAGCCACCTGGAGGAGCTGAGGGACAGTGCGGGAAAAGGTGAGTTACATTATTGAGTATCAACATGCCTTTGGAGTTAGGGCCAGGAGTTTTCATGACCTGACCAAGAAAAGGACCTGGGTCCAAGACATAAACTCAAATGGAACTTTAAGGGATAGTTTACTTATTTATTAGATGTTTGTTTTCTTACCTTAAAAGCAGTCTATGGAAAAGGAGTGACTGCAATCCACACTTTGATTTTGTTAAACTAGCCACTGCCAACAAAATGTTAACATGAGCATTTTTTTTTACCAAAGCACCATGTCAGTAAATCTCCCCAGTTAAGCACGTTTTAAATGTCATGCCCAAATAATTTTTAATCATTAAAAAACAATTAATTGAGGACCACAATCCATTTAAGAGATGAGGGAAAAAATATAAAAATATGTACAATTTCTGAACTATTCCTTTAAATTTGCATTAATCATCCATTAATGTGAGATTTGTGCAAACGATGGAGAAGCATATGTGTATCTTGAATCAGGATTTGGGCAAGGGATCTTTCCAAGGCATTCTTTAGGTAGAATCTGTAAGGACAGGCAGTGGGAGACGAGAAGCAAGTACAGGGAGTGAACATTTAATGAAATAGACAGGAAACAAAACACACGAACAGGGTCTGGACAGGGGAAACAAAACAACATTAATGCTGACACGGGGATGCAACTGAGGAACAGACAGATAGAGAGGAGGCAATCAACAAAGTGAAGGAGTCCAGGTGAGTCCAATGAAGCGCTGATGCGTGTAATGATGGTGACAGGTGTGTGTAATGAGGGGCAGCCTGGCGCCCTTGAGCGCCAGTGAGAGGGAGCGGGAGGAGGCGTGGCAGAATCTCTAAAGAGTGACTTTCTGTCCAGCATCAAATCACTATGATACGACATGAGCAAACATCGTCTTAGATCTTTGAATTCTGCTCCAAAATGCTAAAAAGCAATCGCTTTTGTTCGTCTTGACTCCCCCACAGGCTTTCAATGCTCCCTGTGACCCACAAGGTAAATAAGACCATGTTTCTAGACCTAACTCAGTCTTTAGCCACGACTCAAAAGGAACTGACTGCGTGACCCTTTAGTGGATCTAAACCCACCAGTTAGAAAACACTATGCTAGGGGCTAGACCACTTCTCAACCCACCAGTTATAAAACACTATGCTAGGGGCTAGACTACTTCTCAACCCACCAGTTAGAACACACTATGCTAGGGGCTACACTACTTCTCAACCCACCAGTTAGAAAACACTATGCTAGGGGCTAGACTACTTCTCAACCCACCAGTTAGAACACACTATGCTAGGGGCTAGACTACTTCTCAACCCACCAGTTAGAAAACACTATGCTAGGGGCTAGACTACTTCTCAACCCACCAGTTAGAAAACACTATGCTAGGGGCTAGACTACTTCTCAACCCACCAGTTAGAAAACACTATGCTAGGGGCTAGACTACTTCTCAACCCACCAGTTAGAAAACACTATGCTAGGGGCTAGACTACTTCTCAACCCACCAGTTAGAAAACACTATGCTAAGGGCTCGACTACTTCTCAACCCACCAGTTAGAAAACACTATGCTAGGGGCTCGACTACTTCTCAACCCACCAGTTAGAAAACACTATGCTAGGGGCTAGACTACTTCTCAACCCACCAGTTAGAAAACACTATGCTAGGGGCTAGACTACTTCTCAACCCACCAGTTAGAAAACACTATGCTAGGGGCTAGACTACTTCTCAACCCACCAGTTAGAAAACACTATGCTAGGGGCTAGACTACTTCTCAACCCACCAGTTAGAAAACACTATGCTAGGGGCTAGACTACTTCTCAACCCACCAGTTAGAAAACACTATGCTAGGGGCTAGACTACTTCTCAACCCACCAGTTAGAAAACACTATGCTAGGGGCTAGACTACTTCTCAACCCACCAGTTAGAAAACACTATGCTAGGGGCTAGACTACTTCTCAACCCACCAGTTAGAAAACACTATGCTAGGGGCTAGACTACTTCTCAACCCACCAGTTAGAAAACACTATGCTAGGGGCTAGACTACTTCTCAACCCACCAGTTAGAAAACACTATGCTAGGGGCTAGACTACTTCTCAACCCACCAGTTAGAACACACTATGCTAGGGGCTAGACTACTTCTCAACCCACGAGTTAGAAAACACTATGCTAAGGGCTCGACTACTTCTCAACCCACCAGTTAGAAAACACTATGCTAGGGGCTAGACTACTTCTCAACCCACCAGTTAGATAACACTATGCTAGGGGCTAGACTACTTCTCAACCCACCAGTTAGAAAACACTATGCTAGGGGCTAGGCTACTCCCATTATGTCCTGCACCAAATTACTTGATAAATTACTAAATTATCAAACCTGTTTACTAAATTCTAAAGGATGCTAAAGTCTTAGATCATTCCTTTGTTGAGCAGTACACAGAAATGAGTCAAAACTATGGTTTTGTACCAAGCACCACTATCTCAGCATGGAATATGCGGTGGGTTTTGGGATTAGGAGCGTTATCACTAAACACTAAGATAAGAGGGGGACATTCTACTCCAGAAACTTCATGCCTTGGCTTTATCAGTTATTGTCAGCCAGGTACAGATCAAAGTATAGCAGGTCAGAACAGAACAGAACAGTTTTGGATCAAAGTCCACTTTTGCAGTTATATAGGACAAATATAATGATTACTATTGAATGTTGGAATTGTTAGTTAGATTACTTGTTGGTTATTTCTGCATTGTCGGAACTAGAAGCACAAGCATTTCGCTACACTCGCATTAACATCTGCTAACCATGTGTATGTGACAAATAAAATGTGATTTGATTTGGTTACATTCCAACCAGGGCCAATTGAATAGAAATACAACACTGATTATAAACCTATGATTGAGTTTGCAGTTAATAATTCCCCTCTTATACAAACGGATTTAATAAAACATTCCAGAAGACATTTGCTGCACATTAGCAAGGCACAGTCAGTTTGTAGGCCAGGGGTTTTCAAACTGGGCTCCCTGTCAGGCCCATGTTGCCACGGGTTATGAACATACTTTGTAGATTAATAATATTACATTGTGTTGTATTACACCTTCTAAACTTATACCACAGATCCCTTGGCCAAAATGTGTTACCTTTGTTGTTAGTGATATTCATTAAAACAAAATTATATGTAAAAAAAAATATTTTGAGATCTGGCAGTACCTCTGCTGTACCGGAGGCAGTCAGATCTGAAAATATTAAAAACACAAACATTTGTTTATTCATTTTACTTGTAGAGCTTGTCGTAATGTGCAGATTTTTTTATACCCCTTGCAGCAATGTTTAGATCCATCTATCTATCCATCCTTCGTGTCTATCTATCTTTCGTATCCATCCTTCCATCATCCGTATCCATCCATCCATCCATCCATCCATCAATCATCCATATCCATCCATCTTCTGTATTCATCCATCCATCCATCTTCCATTTCTATCCATCTATCCATCTTCCGTATTCATCTATCCATCATCCGTATCCATCCATCCTTCATCCGTATCCATCCATCATCCATATCCATCCATCATCCATATCCATCCATCATCCGTATTCATCCATCCATCTTCCATTTCTATCCATCCATCCATCCATCTTCCGTATCATCCATCCATCTTCTGTATCCATCTATCCATCCATCTTCCGTATCCATCCATCCATCTTCCGTATCCATCCATCCATCTTCCGTATCATCCATCCATCTTCCGTATCATCCATCCATCTTCCGTATACATCCATCCATCATGTATTAAACTTCAGTCACACAAACAGAGGATGAGTGAAACCAGGGGCAGGTTTTCCCATGTAAATGCATACATCACATTAAATGGACATTTTGGACATGAAATTTAACACATGTTAATAATGGGTACATTGATGTCCATTGGCTTTTGCTTAGAAAATGCTAGCTAGCGGTTGGTGACAGTGCCTAGGTAAACAAACCCACAACCTGGATTGCATTTTGTCCTTAGACTTCTTACAAGGTAAGGAAACAAAATGTTATTTTAATTTGGTTGAACTACCCCTTCAACAATGGTCAGCGGTCTTACCCCAGTAGGGTCTTGTAGTGACAGGGGGAGGTCTAGTAGTAGTAGTAGTGGTAGTAGTAGTGGTGGGGTGATCCCAGGGGATGTAGCTAGCAGTGTGGTGAGGCTGGCGTAGCTGACTCCTCCTGCCATGGAACAGAGCGTAGCGGTCTGGAGGGAGCCAATACTCGTATTCTATCCCCGGGTTCCTGTCTGTCACCAACACCTGCAGACACAACCACACAGTGTATAACGGATGTATATTTTAATATATATTGTTTTATAATACCCGGTATATTTTAAGCAATATTGGCCATATAACAAAAACCCCAGAGATGCCTTATGCTATTATAAACTGGTTACCAACGGAATTAGAAAAGTAAAAAATAAATGTTTTGTCATACCCGTGGTATACGGTCTGATATAACACGGCTGTCAGCCAATCAGTATTCAGGGCTCAAACCACCCAGTTTAGAACTGTCAATACCAACAATATACTGAAAAAATAAAACATATGGAAGACAACACGTTAAGAAAATATATGTCCGTTACATATAGGAGAGGAGACTGACTGGTTCTGATAAATTGGCGTTTTGTATTTGTCATTATTAGGGATCCCCATTAGCTGCTGCCAAGGTAGCAGCTACTCTTCCTGTGGTCCAAACACATTGAGGCACTTACATTACACATAAAACAGTTTATCATATAACAGTATTACACCACTAAATATCTACAATACAAAATGTATAATACCACAATATTACAATGTACGTGTGTGTCGAGAGAGTCTGCTAGCGTGTGTGCGTATGCATGTGTCTGTACCTGTGTGGGTGTCTCTTCACAGTCCCCATTGTTTCATAAGGTGTATTTTTAGCAGTTTTTTTTATTTGATTCTACTGCTTGCATCAGTTACCTGATGTGGAATAGAGTTCCATGTAGTCATGGCTCTATGTAGAACTGTGAGCCTCCCATAGTCTGTTCTGGACTTGGGGACTGTGATGGTATGTCTTGTGGGGTATGCATGGGTGTCCGAGCTGTGTGCTTGGAGTTTAAACAAACGGCTCGGTACATTCAGCTTGTAAACACTTCTTACAAAAACAAGTAGGGACGAAGTCAATCTCTCCTCCACTCTGAGCCATGAGAGATTGACATGCATATCATTAACGTCAGCTCCCCTTAAGGGCCAGACGTGCTGCCTTATGAGCCAATTGTACTTTTCATAAGTCCCTCTTTGTGGCACCTGACCACACTACTGAACAGTAGTCTAGGTGCGACAAAACTAGGGGGCTGAACAAGTATACTAACAAAGCTATCATTGTGTACCTTAATTAGTGAGGTTAGTTTGCAGTCCCTATATACACTGAACAAAAATATACAGTAAACACAACATGTAAAGTGTTGGGCCCATGTTACATGAGTTGAAATAAAACATCTCAGAAATGTTCCATACACACAAAAAACTTTTTTCTCTAAAACGTTGTGCACATCCCTGTTAGTGAGCATTTTTCCTTCGTCAAGATAATCCATCCACCTGACAGGTGTGGCATATCAAGAAGCTGATTATACAGCATGATCATCACACAAGTGCACCTTGTGCTGGGGACAATAAAAGGCCACTAAAATGTGCAGTTGTCACACAACACAATGCCACAAATGTCTCAAGTTTTGAAGGCGAGTGCAATTGGCATGTTGACTGCACGAAAGCCCACCAGAGCTGTTGCCAGAGAATTGAATGTTAATTTCTCTAACATAAGCAGCCTCCAACATTGTTTTAGAGAATTTGGTAGTAGTCTTTGACCAGACTGACCATGACGTGCAGGTCCTCCATAGTGGGTCCAGGGACCTCAAAGCTTTCCCAGGTGTCCACAGAGCGCTTGTACAGGAGCTTGGTTCCCGCTACGCTGTACTCCCCAGGAACACTGATCTTCCAGTTCCCATTAATGACAAACTGGGAACGCCCGTTCTGGAGCGCTGGAGGGAGAAGAGAAGGCTTGAATGAAGGTAGGGAATGTGTTTGGTTTTCAATGCTGATTGGTGAAATGTGACTGAAATTGGCTTTGTGATGATAATATGTATGTGTTTGATTGAATTATGCTACGGTTGGGGTCAATTCCTTTTCAGTCAATTCACAAAACGCAATTGAGTATGAGGGAAATTTGACGTGGATTTTTCCTCCTCAATTTCATCACTGAACAAAAATATACAGTAAACACAACATGTAAAGTGTTGTCTCATCGCTGCAACTCTCCAACAGGCTTGGTAGAGGTGAAAGTCGAGTCATGCATCCTCTGAAACATGACCCGCCAAACAGCGCTTCTTAACACCCGCCCACTTAACCTGGAAGCCAGCCGCACCAATGTGTTGGAGGAAACACTGTTCAACTGACGACCGAAGTCAGCTTGAGGGCGCCCGGCCCACCACAAGGAGTCGCTAGATGAGCCAAGTAAAGCCCCCCCGGCCAAACCGCACCTAACCCGGGCAAAGCTGGGCCAATTGTGTGACGCCCTATGGGACTCCCGGTCACGGCCGGTTGTGACAGCCTGTGATTGAACCCGGGTCTGAAGTGACGCCTCAAGTACTGCGATGCAGTTCCTTTGACCGCTGCGCCACTCAGGAGGCCATGAGTTGGAATTTCTACTTACATTTATGTCAGTTAGCAGACTCTTTTATCCGAAGTAACAGAGTAGTGAGTGCATACATTTTTTTTGTATTGGTCCTGCGTGGGAATCAAACCCACAACCCTGGCGTTGCAAGAGCCATGCTCTTCCAACTGAGTTACACGGGACCATGGGACCACTTTACTAAATTGAAATGGAATAAACCTCAACCCTACAATGTAACATTTCTTAATTCAGCAAAGTAACAAAGTTGCCTTGCCAAACAGTGGCATTACTACATCATTGCCTTGTTTGGCCTAACCGTGACAAGTTGCAGGAACAGACAAATAGGGAAACCATCTCTTGGAAGTACATTTTTTTTTTGGGGGGGGGGGATCTTCCAACCAAGTCAGAACTAACCAAGTACATCCACTTGCGTGGCAGAAGGCCAGATCCCCAGTTCCCCCCACCCTTTTCCCACACCCAGTTCCCCCACCCTGCCCCATGGCTAAATTACACCTTTACGAGTGTTCCATTTCAGGATCCCTGCATTTTCCATTTCAGGAGTCACGTTATTACGGTCTTGTAAATGTGGGTGAGAATAGATGGATAGCCTTGGGTGTTGTGTTGACTGGAGAGCCCAGCCAGAGTGCAGCTGTGTATCAACCAGAGAGCTGTATCGGTCTCTGGTGCCAGTAAGTAACAGTAAGCGAACAGGAATGAGAGGAGAGCAGCATTATGGCTACTGAAAGTGTCAGGGAAGTGGTAGAGTTCTCTAGCCATGGCTGGGTGGGTTGAAACTCATAGCAGACATACAGAAGATGTCAAAGCAAATTCTCTGTCAAACCAGCACTTCTGAGAGGCTGTCTGTATATGTACTGTATATAGTTAATGATATACAGAACATTGATGCTGTCCTTGTGTGACAGCTCATTCCCAGTGTGTGTGCGTGCGTGTGTGCGCGTGCATCTGTCTAGCTGAGCCATCTCTTACCCAGATAGTTCCTGCTGTTATCGGTGACACGGATGTGAGTAGCTCCAGCTGGGATCATGGTCACTTCATTGTACCCAAACGGACCCGCTATAGCCAACAGAGTACAGAGACATTCATTAATACAGATATTACACCAGTGGGAAACAAGTATAAACCATTCATTTAGAGACTGGGTAACAATGATCTAGATAAACACAATATGTGGTGCAGTATGTGTTATATGCAATATATATATATATATAAATATATATTTATATTTGTGAATATATACTGTATATGCTTATGTGTAACACATATAAAACTTTAGGGACGTGGTCCCGTGGTGGGAACATCAATCAGCGGAAATGTTCAAGAGCGCCACCTATAGAGGTTGATAAAACTCAAACTTTCATTAAAATGGACATACAATGTACTGAATTAAAGCTACACTCGTTGTGAATCTATCCACCAAGTCAGATTTGTAAAATGCTTTTCGGCGAAAGCATGAGAAGCTATTATCTGATACCATGCACCCTCAAAATACTGCAACGTCACCTAACACGACAGATTTTGCGTTAGCCGGCGCAAACCAAAACGCAGAAATAAAATATAAAACATTCATTACCTTTGACGAGCTTCTTTCTTGGCACTCCTAGATGTCCCATAAACATCATTTAGGGTCTTTTTTCGATTAAATCGGTCCTAGATATCGATCTAAGAATACTGTGTGAACAACGGGAAAAAATAGCTTTTTCTAACGTAACGTCATTTTTTTAAATAAAAAAAGTCGACGATAAACTTTCACAAAACACTTCGAAATACTTTTGTAATGCAACTTTAGGTATTAGTAGACGTTAATAAGCGATAAAATTCATCAGGAGGCGATGTAAATTCTATAGTTGTCCGTCTCGAAAAAATGTCTTGAAGAGAGCTCGACCAAAACATCCGGTCAGAGACCGGAGGGAATCGGTTCCCTTGATTCGGTTAGACCAAGAATCAAAGCTGAATCAAATGACAAGACTCTAGACAACGTGTGGAAGCTGTAGGCACTGCAACCTCGGCCTAATTTAATTCGGTTCACTTTGAACAATTCCTTGAAGTCGCGCATGGATATTTATTTCCATTTTCAGTGATCAGATTTTCATGCACTTTTCGATGAAACGCACGTTCTGTTATAGTCACAGCCGTGATTTAACCAGTTTTAGAAACGTCTGAGTGTTTTCTATCCACACATACTAATCATATGCATATACTATATTCCTGGCATGAATAGCAGGGCGCTGAAATGTTGCGCGATTTTTAACAAAAAGCTGCGAAAAGCTGCTTAAATTCTCGACTTCCCTAACAGGTTAAAGTAAATACATATACATAAACTCAGAAAAAAGGCCCTCTCAATGTCAACTGCTTTTGTTTTTAGCAAACTTAACATGTGTAAATATTTGTATGAACATAACAAGACTCAACAACTGAGACATAAACTGAACAAGTTCCACAGACATGTGACTAACAGAAATTGAATAATGTGTCCATGAACAAAGGGGGGTCAAAATAAAATAACAGTCAGTATCTGGTGTGGCCACCAGCTGCATTAAGTACTGCAGTGCATCTCCTCCTCATGGTCTGCACCAGATTTGCCAGTTCTTGCTGTGAGATGTTACCCCACTCTTCCACCAAGGCACCTGCAAGTTCCCGGACCCTAGCCCTCGCCCTCCGATCCAACAGGTCCCAGACGTGCTCAATGGGATTGAGATCCGGGCTCTTCGCTGGCCATTGCAGAACACTGACATTCCTGTCTTGATAGAAATCACGCACAGAACGAGCAATATGGCTGGAGGCATTGTCATGCTGGAGGATCTTGTCAGGATGAGCCTGCAAGAAGGGTACCAGGGAGGAGGATGTCTTCCCTGTAACGCAGGAAGGGTACCAGGGAGGAGGATGTCTTCCCTGTAACGCAGGAAGGGTACCAGGGAGGAGGATGTCTTCCCTGTAACGCAGGAAGGGTACCAGGGAGGAGGATGTCTTCCCTGTAACGCAGGAAGGGTACCAGGGAGGAGGATGTCTTCCCTGTAACGCAGGAAGGGTACCAGGGAGGAGGATGTCTTCCCTGTAACGCAGGAAGGGTACCAGGGAGGAGGATGTCTTCCCTGTAACGCACAGCGTTGAGATTGCTTACAATGACAACAAGCTCAGTCCAATGATGCTGTGACACACCACCCTAGACCATGACGGACCCTCTACCTCCAAATCGATCCCGCTCCAGAGTACAGGCCTCGGTGTAACGCTCATTCCTTTGACGATGAACACGAATCCGACCATCACCCCTGGTGAGACAAAACCGCGAGTCAACAGTGAAAAGCACTTTTTGCCAGTCCTGTCTGGTCCAGCGACGGTGGGTTTGTGCCCATAGTCAACGTTGTTGCTGGTGATGTCTGCCTTACAACAGGCCTACCAGCCCTCAGTCTGAGCACTAATGGAGGGATTGTGCGTTCCTGGTGTAACTCGGGCAGTTGTTGTTGCCATCCTGTACCTGTTTGCAGGTGTGATGTTTGGATGTACCGATCCTGTGCAGGTGTTTTTACACGTGGTCTGCTACTGCGATGACGATCAGCTGTCCGTCCTGTAGACCTGGAGCGCCGTCTTAGGCTTCTCACAGTACGGACATTTCAATTTATTTCCCAGGCCACATCTGCAGTCCTCATGCCTCCTTGCAGCATGCCTAAGGCACATTCACGCAGATGAGCAGGGACCCTGGGCATCTTTATTTTGGTGTTTTTCAGTGTCATTAGAAAGGCCTCTTTAGTGTCCTAAGTTTTCATAACTGTGACCTTAATTGCCTACCGTCTGTAAACTGTTAGTGTCTTAACGACAGTTCCACAGGTGCATGTTCATTAATTGTTTATGGTTCATTGAACAAGCTTGGGAAACAGCGTTTAAACCCTTTACAATGAAGAGCTGTGAAGTTATTTGGATTTTTACAAATTATCTTTGAAAAACAGGGTCCTGAAAAAGGGACGTTTCTTTTTTTATGGAGTTTATATACGTATATACATATAGCTTTTTTCCTGAGATATATTCTCATAGCAAATTGTTAATACATATTAATTTACTCATTAATGATAACTAAATTAGGATTACATAATGATTAACAGACAGTTTATTAATGGTTAAACCAAAGAGGGATATTTCATCATCGAGCCAAAAGCATGAACCATTCATTTAGAGAGTGATATTTCACTAGTCAAAAGCAGTCAACATCTTTTGTGGTTCCCCTGCTGCTGGTGTGTGAAAAGCGAGCAGCAAGACTACCCTATTCATCGTGGTTTTTCTATGGGACTGAGAAACCGTTGCTCTTGTTTTGACAATTGTATGTCTCTGAGATTAAAGCTGTGTGTGAATTAAGAGTTATAGTGCTATTTTAAACGGGTCCATTTGAAGAAAGCGTAAAGCTAATATGGTGATTTACCGCCACCTTTAACACTGAGTCCTGAACCAAATATTGTGTGAAATTCATTTCTTTTGGTCACTAGATTGAGGTGATATGGCTTAAAGTGGCAATCAGCAGTTGCTACATACATTTTATGGGGATAAATTAATTATATGTTCCCACTGAACTTATAAATGCCTCATAAACTTACTTCATCTGTCCTACCTCATCAGAACACAAAATATAAGCTTGTTTTACTCCGTTTGTAAACAAAGAAAATGTTATCAAACACTATATGGCCTCAAAACATGGTTAAAACTATAATGTTGATATCATGGTCAGTCCTTGCATACATAGCTTTGTCTATAAACATGAGAGTGGTTCATTCCCTCAGCTGTTTACTGAACCAGGAAGAACGCTTTGTTATTGTTTCTACTGTAGATTGCCGCTTTAAAGACATTTCCTAACCATACGCAACTCCATTTGAAGACAATGCTCTAATCATTTGCTAGTTTAAAAGGGTGGAAGCCCTCAATTGCAATGTCCATGCTAAAACGGGTTATATCCATCTAGAGTCCTCTATCTGTCTCTATGGTTCAGAAATAGACTTAGTTATGAACCCCGAGTTTGAGTTTTTTGAATGAATCTCGTATGTTAGTGCTGGGCTAGAACAAAGGCCTCCAGACCCCGGAGGGGCATACCCTTAATAAGTTCAGCTGTGTTCAGGACTTCCTCGTTCAAACAAACATCTAGCAACATCTAAAAACCAAAAACATTTTCTATGCAAGCTAACATCACTGTGTGATAGATCTGCACAGGGCTGTTGAGTTATGAAACTTATCTAGTTGTATGTGATAGATCTGCACAGGGCTGATCTGTATGTGATAGATCTGCACAGGGCTGAGTTATGAAACTGATCTAGTTGTATGTGATAGATCTGCACAGGGCTGTTGAGTTATGAAACTGATCTAGTTGTATGTGATAGATCTGCACAGGGCTGTTGAGTTATCTGAAGTTACTGATCTACATGTGATAGATCTGCACAGGGCTGTTGAGTTATGAAACTGATCTATATGTATGTGATAGATCTGCACAGGGCTGTTGAGTTATGAAACTGATCTATATGTATGTGATAGATCTGCACAGGGCTGTTGAGTTATGAAACTGATCTATATGTATGTGATAGATCTGCACAGGGCTGTTGAGTTATGAAACTGATCTAGTTGTATGTGATAGATCTGCACAGGGCTGTTGAGTTATGAAACTGATCTATATGTATGTGATAGATCTGCACAGGGCTGTTGAGTTATGAAACTGATCTAGTTGTATGTGATAGATCTGCACAGGGCTGTTGAGTTATGAAACTGATCTATATGTATGTGATAGATCTGCACAGGGCTGTTGAGTTATGAAACTGATCTAGTTGTATGTGATAGATCTGCACAGGGCTGTTGAGTTATGAAACTGATCTATATGTATGTGATAGATCTGCACAGGGCTGTTGAGTTATGAAACTGATCTATATGTATGTGATAGATCTGCACAGGGCTGTTGAGTTATGAAACTGATCTATATGTATGTGATAGATCTGCACAGGGCTGTTGAGTTATGAAACTGATCTAGTTGTATGTGATAGATCTGCACAGGGCTGTTGAGTTATGAAACTGATCTAGTTGTATGTGATAGATCTGCACAGGGCTGTTGAGTTATGAAACTGATCTACATGTATGTGATAGATCTGCACAGGGCTGTTGAGTTATGAAACTGATCTATATGTATGTGATAGATCTGCACAGGGCTGTTGAGTTATGAAACTGATCTATATGTATGTGATAGATCTGCACAGGGCTGTTGAGTTATGAAACTGATCTATATGTATGTGATAGATCTGCACAGGGCTGTTGAGTTATGAAACTGATCTATATGTATGTGATAGATCTGCACAGGGCTGTTGAGTTATGAAACTGATCTATATGTATGTGATAGATCTGCACAGGGCTGTTGAGTTATGAAACTGATCTAGTATGTATCTGCACAGGGCTGTGAGTATGTGATAGATCTGCACAGGGCTGTTGAGTTATGAAACTGATCTATTGTATGTGATAGATCTGCACAGGGCTGTTGAGATCTGCTATATGTATGTGATAGATCTGCACAGGGTTGAGTTATGAAACTGATCTAGAGTTATGAAACTGATCTATATGTATGTGATAGATCTGCAGGGCTGTTGAGTTATGAAACTGATCTGTGATAGATCTGCACAGGGCTGTTGAGTTATGAAACTGATCTATATGTATGTGATAGATCTGCACAGGGCTGTTGAGTTATGAAAAACTGATCTATATGTATGTGATAGATCTGCACAGGGCTGTTGAGTTGAAACTGTCTATGTATGTGAAGATCTGATCTATATGTATGTGATAGATCTGCACAGGGCTGTTGAGTTATGAAACTGATCTATATGTATGTGATAGATCTGCACAGGGCTGTTGAGTTATGAAACTGATCTATATGTATGTGATAGATCTGCACAGGGCTGTTGAGTTATGAAACTCTAGTTGTATGTGATAGATCTGCACAGGGCTGTTGAGTTAAACTGATGAAACTGATCTATATGTATGTGATAGATCTGCACAGGGCTGTTGAGTTATGAAACTGATCTATATGTATGTGATAGATCTGCACAGGGCTGTTGAGTTATGAAACTGATCTATATGTATGTGATAGATCTGCACAGGGCTGTTGAGTTATGAAACTGATCTAGTTGTATGTGATAGATCTGCACAGGGCTGTTGAGTTATGAAACTGATCTAGTTGTATGTGATAGATCTGCACAGGGCTGTTGAGTTATGAAACTGATCTAGTTGTATGTGATAGATCTGCACAGGGCTGTTGTTGAGTTATGAAACTGATCTATATGTATGTGATAGATCTGCACAGGGCTGTTGAGTTATGAAACTGAACGAGATGTATTTTTGTATTAGTGCTAGGCTGGAACAAAGATCTTCACACAATTTGGCCACAAAAGTGCCTATCCTGTAGAGTTCAGCTGTAGGGTTTGAGTTATCAACCTTGAGTTAGGGTTCTGTTCCGCCTCCGGTTAACATTAGTGTTATAGCCTGACCGTGATGATTATTTGAATCTGGTGAGTTAGTACCGGGCTGGAACAAACACCTGCACACCAGACGTGCCTGACCTTAAGAAGATCTTAGAGTTAGAAAAGGTAAGACAAATGTATGAACTCACTACTGTAAGTCACTCTGGATGAGAGCGTCTGCTAAATGACTCAAATATAAATGTATGTATAGCTTGACCGTGATGAGTTCTCTGGGCCCTTGGCTTTTGACCCTGTGGGAAGCAATGATTACGCCCAGCGGCATCAAATCTGTTATGCCTCATTGGGACACACAGCTGCAGGAGGAGAGAAAACCCGGGAAGCCCTCCTAGGCTGCCCAGGCACTCAAACAAAGCCTCCTTTATCTCCATGTTGTCTCCTCACTCAAGCTGAACCATCATGAAGCAGTACAGCCTCTCTTCAGTCACTGTGCCCACACGCGGCGCCAGCTTTACAGAGGATTCTGTTTCAGAACTCAAGCTGAACCATCATGAACCAGTACAGCCTTTCTCCAGTCACTGTGCCCACACGCGGAGCCAGCTCTACAGAGGATTCTGTTTCAGAATGGAGCGCAGTGCCAAATCGCACGCCAGAGGTGTTGGCCGCTCTGTGTGTGTATGTCTGTGTGGGTCTGTGTGTGTGTATGTATCGAGGGGAGGGGGGAGGGGGAATTTATTATTGTGTATTCTTGTTTGGGTGCCTGTCTCTGCCTTGCACAGAGTGCAAGTGTGTGTCCTTGTGTGTGTGTGTGTGTGTGTGTGTGTGTGTGTGTGTGTGTGTGTGTGTGTGTGTGTGTGTGTGTGTGTGTGTGTGTGTGTGTGTGTGTGTGTGTGTGTGTGTGTGTGTGTGTGTGTGTGTGTGTGTCTTTGTCTGCTGCTTGAACACTCGGTCACTGTCCTGCAGGAATCACTTAGGTTGAGAATTCCATGGCAGAGGGCCAGAGCTTATAGTTTGGGGGGCCTCTGCTTTGACCCTCAGAAAACACACACACACACACACACACACACACACACACACACACACACACACACACACACACACACACACACACACACACACACACACACACACACACACACACACACACACACACACAGAGTGCATTTATGTGCCTAGAGTAACATTCTGTTGACGCTCTGTTTTTACATTCTGTTTCTTAGAGTGCAGCAAGTACCATTAGTGTTCCCTCATCGAAACTTCATGAATCCAGCTTTGACTAAACATAAACACTGTGTACAAAACATTAGAAACACCTACGCTTTCCATGACACACACTGACCAAGTGAATTCTATGATCCCTTATTGATGTCACCTGTTAAAGCCACTTCAATCAGTGTAGATGAAGGGGAGGAGACGGGTTAAAGAAGGGGTTTTAATCCTTGAGACAATTCAGACATGGATAGTGTATGTGTGCCATTCAGAGGGTGAATGGGCAAGACAAAATATTGAAGTGTCTTTGAACGGGGTATGATAGTAGGTGCCAGGCGCACCGGTTTTAGTCAAGAACTGCACCGCTACTGGGTTTCTCCGCGCTCAACAGTTTCTTCCTGTGTGAATCACTGGGCCACCACCCAAAGGACATCCAGTCAACTTGACACAACCATGGGAAGCATTGGAGTCAACATGGGCCAGCATCCCTGTGGAATGCTTTCAACACCTTGTAGAGTCCATGGCTGACAGACTGAGGCTGTTCTGAGGGCAAAAGGGGGTGCAACCAAATATTAGGAAGTTTGTAATGTTTTGTACATTCAGTGTGTCAGCCTTTGACATTTTCTTTGCTCTGTCTATGCTTTGTGTGTGTGTGTGTGTGTGTGTGTGTGTGTGTGTGTGTGTGTGTGTGTGTGTGTGTGTGTGTGTGTGTGTGTGTGTGTGTGTGTGTGTGTGTGTGTGTGTGTGTGTGTGTGTGTGTGTGTGTGTGTGTGTGTGTGTGTGTGTGTGTGTGTGTGCGCTTATGTGTACCTGCTCCCTGTGCATTCTGGTACACACTCCTGTGGTGTAGACAGGTGGAGTTCTGTCCTCCACACACCATACAGGCATCCTCCTGCTGGTCCGAGCCCAGGATCAGGTCACAGCCCGGTGTCTGCACAAGACAGACAACATACAGGCAACGTTCAGACAACATACAGGCAACGTTCAGACAACACAGAAAAAGACAACAGAGACAATTAACATAAAACCAGACACACAACAGACAAAGCAAAAACAAATCAAGGTTGAAAACCAAATACCCCAAGATACCACCTGAAAAAGAGCACCAGTAACTGCTGATGGCCTTGTTAAACGTAGACCCAGTGAAATGCCACAAGCAGCACTGCAGATATTGAGATGAGTGAGATGCAAGACTTCACTCTCACATAGTCACACACAGCATCTGCACATGTGCACGGGTTCGCTTTACGTTGTTACAACGTGGGACCCACGGAACCAAAATGGCTGAGAATTTGTGCCTCGCGCTTCAACGCTCTTAGTTGTTGCGGAAATTGACCCACGCTGCTGTTTACTTTCTGTGTTTATGTCATATCGCTGGGTCTACCTTTTAGGGACGATCAATCCGGGTACCTGATTAGACTCTTTTACTATGCCTCAGACACACAGCTTTATGACTGGTTTTTCATCATGACACATTCACACCACATCCGGGAGTTCAGAGTTGGTAACCCTTTGTCAGAAAAGAGCCTATGGAAAAGTCTTGTTGTTTTCTCCTTTCTCAGTAAAAGTGGGACTGACCTCTGACCCCGGCTAGAGCAGGCTGACCCCCAATATATCAGTCGTAACTCCATGTCTCTCCTCTCATCGTCTCTCCTCTCAGGAGAGACGATGAGAGGAGAGACGATGAGAGAAGAGACGTGGAGAGGAGAGACGAGAAGAGGAGAGACGATGAGAGAAAGACGAGGAGAGGAGAGACGTGGAGAGACGATGAGAGGAGAGACAATGTGAGGAGAGACGATGAGAGGAGAGACGAGAAGAGGAGAGACGATGAGAGAAAAGACGAGAGAGGAGAGACGTGGAGAGACGATGAGAGGAGAGACGATGTGAGGAGAGACGATGTGAGGAGAGACGATGTGAGGAGAGACGATGTGAGGAGAGACGATGCGAGGAGAGACGATGCGAGGAGAGACGAGAGGAGAAAATAGGAGAGACGAGAGGAGAAAAGAGGAGACGAGGAGAGATGGTGAGAGGAGAGACGAGGAGAGATGATGAGAGGAGAGACGGAGAGACGATGAGAGGAGAGACGAGGAGAGACGATGAGACGAGAGACGAGGAGAGGAGAGACGTGGAGAGATGATGAAAGGAGAGACGAGGAGAGGAGAGAGACGTGGAGAGACTAGGAGAGGAGAGACGTGGAGAAACAATGAGAGGAGAAAATAGGAGAGACGATGAGAGGAGAGACGATGAGAGGAGAGACAAGGAGAGATGATGAGAGGAGAGACGAGGAGAGGAGAGGAGAGAGGAAAGACGATGAGAGACAATGAGAGGAGAGACGAAGAGAGAGAATGAGAGGAGAGACAATGAAAGGAGAGACCATGAGAGGAGAGACCATGAGAGGAGAGACGATAGAATAGGAGAGATGAGAATAGAAGAGACGTGGAGAGACGGTGAGAGGTGAGATGAGGAGAGGAGAGACAAGGAGAGGAGAGACGAGGAGAGACGATGAGAGACGATGAGAGGAGAGACGTGGAGAGGCGAGAGGTGGAAAGAATCGGAGAGGAGAGAAGAAAAAAAGAGACGAGGAGAGACGAGGAGAGACGATGAGAGGAGAGACGAAGAGAGGCGAGGAGAGGAGAGGCGAGGAGAGGAGAGACGATGAGAGGAGAGACGATGAGAGGAGAGACGAGGAGAGACGATGAGAGAAGAGACGATGAGAGGAGAGACGAGGAGAGACGATGAGAGGAGAGACGATGAGAGGAGAGACGAGGAGAGACGATGAGAGAAGAGACGATGAGAGGAGAGACGAGGAGAGACGATGAGAGGAGAGACGATGAGAGGAGAGACGAGGAGAGACGATGAGAGACGATGAGAGGAGAGACGTGGAGAGGCGAGAGGTGGAAAGAATCGGAGAGGAGAGAAGAAAAAAAGAGACGAGGAGAGACGAGGAGAGACGGTGAGAGGAGAGGAGAGACGAGGAGAGATGATGAGAGGAGAGACGAAGAGAGGCGAGGAGAGGAGAGGCGATGAGAGGAGAGACGATGAGAGGAGAGACGATGAGAGGAGAGACGAAGAGAGGCGAGAATAGGAGAGACGAGAATAGGAGAGACGAGAATAGGAGAGACGGTGAGAGGAGAGGAGAGACGATGAGAGGAGAGACGATGAGAGGAGAGACGATGAGAGACGATGAGAGGAGAGACGATGAGAGGAGAGACAAGGAGAGACGATGAGGAGAGACGAGGAGAGGAGAGACGAGGAGAGACGAGGAGAGACGAGGAGAGGAGAGGCGAGGAGAGACGAGGAGAGGAGAGACGAGGAGAGGAGAGACGAGGAGAGACGATGAGAGACGAGGAGAGGAGAAATACCAACCCAACAAAGCACTTTGAAGCCTGGTGAAAAGCATCATAACATCATATACATTAAAACACTCAGAGAGAAGCTTTTTTACATTTTAAATGTAACCTTTATTTAACCAGGCTAGTCAGTTAAGAACAAATTCTTATTTACAATGACTGCCTACCGGGGAACAGCAGGTTAACTGCCTTGTTCAGGGGCAGAGCAACATATTTTTACCTTGTCAGTTTGGGGATTCGATCCAACAACGGTTACCGGCCCAACACTCTAACCACTCGGCTTGCTGCTGCCCCAGATTCAAGTGGGCCTCTGTGTATGTTTGAATGTGTGTGTGTGTGTGTGTGTGTGTGTGGGGGTCAGGGGTCATTTGCTTGCTACACACCAGTCAGATTACAATCTGTATGTTCCTCCTGCAGTGCAGAGAAAACCAATCAAGTGGGAGTTTCTAGAGTAGAGACCAGCAATCTAGGAAACATATAATTATCTACCCCTCACACACACACACAGTGAATCTGTGTACGCAACAGTATATGAATCAACACAACAAGCTACCTGAGTGCATGAGGCACTCTTTACTGTATACATGAATACGCCCACACACACACACACATTTAGTCCAGGCAGCTATGTGTAGTGTGGGCCTGAACTCAATCTGTGTCACGCCGCCTTCCAGACCAGCTGGACTCTGCATCTGCTTCCTGTCCTAGACCACTCCCCCTGGGACCTCAGACAGTTTAGGGCCACCACTGACCTCACGCCACATAAATCCCCTCATACACATCAACTCACACAAAGACATACAAGCACACACACAGACATAAAGACCAAAATGCTAATGTTCACACTCCTACATTTCTCTGCACACACACACACATTTTGATTTTGGGATTTGACGGAGGACCATAATGTACTAATGACCAAAGCCTCAACCTCTGGGGAGAGAATTGATTTTCCAATCATCTCCATCTGCTGGAGTGTGTGGGGGATGGGAGAACCCTATTACTGAGGTGTGTGGGGGGGATGGGAGAACCCTATTACTGAGGTGTGTGTGGGGGATGGGAGAACCCTATTACTGAGGTGTGTGTGGGGGATGGGAGAACCCTATTACTGAGGTGTGTGTGGGGGATGGGAGAACCCTACTACTGAGGTGTGTGTGGCAGATGGGAGAACCCTATTACTGAGGTGTGTGTGGGGGATGGGAGAACCCTATTACTGAGGTGTGTGTGGGGGATGGGAGAACCCTACTACTGAGGTGTGTGTGGGGGATGGGAGAACCTTACTACTGAGGTGTGTGTGGGGGATGGGAGAACCCTACTACTGAGGTGTGTGTGTATGGGATGGGACAACCCTACTACTGAGGTGTGTGTGTGTGAGTGTGTGTCCCTGAAAGGGCCCCTCGTGCATCCTTTGTTGCATTGTTCCACATACACAGAGCAACAACATGTTTGTGTCCGTGTGTCCCAGTGTGTCCCCGTATGTGTGTGTCCGTGTGTGTCCGTGTGTCCCCGTGTGTCCCCGTGTGTCCCAGTGTGTCCCAGTGTGTCCCAGTGTGTCCCCGTGTGTCCCCGTGTGTCCCCGTGTGTCCCAGTGTGTGTCCGTGTGTCCACGTGTGTCCCCGTGTGTCCCAGTGTGTCCCCGTATGTGTGTGTCCGTGTGTGTCCGTGTGTCCCCGTGTGTCCCCGTGTGTCCCAGTGTGTGTCCGTGTGTCCACGTGTGTCCCCGTGTGTCCCAGTGTGTGTCCGTGTGTCCCAGTGTGTGTCCGTGTGTCCACGTGTGTCCCCGTGTGTCCCAGTGTGTGTCCGTGTGTCCACGTGTGTCCCAGTGTGTGTCCGTGTCCGTCCGTGTGTGTCCGTGTGTCCGTGTGTGTCCCAGTGTGTGTGTGTGTCCATCCGTGTGTGTCCATCCATGTGTGTCCGTGTGTGTGTGTCCGTGTGTCCCAGTGTGTGTGTGTGTCCATCCGTGTGTGTCCATCCGTGTGTGTCCGTGTGTGTGTGTCCGTGTGTGTGTCCGTGTGTCCCCGTGTGTCCCAGTGTGTGTGTGTCCATCCGTGTGTGTCCGTGTGTGTGTGTCCGTGTGTGTGTGTCCGTGTGTGTGTGTCCGTGTGTGTGTGTCCGTGTGTGTGTGTACGTGTGTCCCAGTGTGTGTGTGTGTCCATCCGTGTGTGTCCGTGTGTGTGTTTCCATGTGTCCCCGTGTGTCCCAGTGTGTGTGTGTGTCCATCCGTGTGTGTCCATCCGTGTGTGTCCGTGTGTGTGGATCCGTGTGTCCCCTGTCCCAGTGTGTGTGTGTCCATCCGTGTGTGTCCATCCGTGTGTGTCCGTGTGTGTGTGTCCGTGTGTGTGTGTGTCCGTGTGTGTGTGAGTGTGTCCCCGTGTGTCCCAGTGTGTGTGTGTCCATCCGTGTGTGTCCGTGTGTCCGTGTGTGTGTGTCCGTGTACACAGAGCAACAACATGTGTGTGTCCGTGTGTGTGTGTCCGTGTGTGTGTGTGTCCGTGTGTGTGTGTGTCCGTGTGTGTGTGTCCGTGTGTGTCCGTGTGTCCGTGTGTGTCCCAGTGTGTGTGTCCGTGTGTCCACGTGTGTCCGTGTGTGTGTGTCCGTGTGTCCCCGTGTGTCTCAGTGTGTGTGTGTCCATCCGTGTGTGTCCGTGTGTGTGTGTCCGTGTGTGTCCGTGTGTGTGTGTCCGTGTGTGTGTGTGTCCGTGTGTGTGTGTCCGTGTGTGTGTGTGTCCGTGTGTGTGTGTCCGTGTGTGTGTGTGTCCGTGTGTGTGTGTCCGTGTGTGTCCGTGTGTGTGTGTCCGTGTGTGTCCGTGTGTGTGTGTGTCCGTGTGTGTGTGTCCGTGTGTCTTTCTCTGCTGCTTGAACACTCGGTCACTGTCCTGCAGGAATCACTTAGCTTGAGAATTTTGTGGCGGAGGGCCAGAGCTTAGAGTTTGGGGGCATCTGCTTTGACCCTCAGAACACACACACACACCGAATTTATGTGCCTAGAGTAACATTCTGTTGACGCTCTGTTTGTACATTCTGTTTCTTAGAGTGCAGCAAGTACCATTAGTGTTCCCTCATCGAAACTTCATGAATCCAGCTTTGACTAAACATTAATTAGTTATAAAAGAAAAAGCCACAATGAATGTCAGCCCTTGACATTTATTTTGCTCCGACTATCCTTTAGAGGCTGTGTTTGTGTGTGTGTGTGTGTGTGTGTGTGTGTGTGTGTGTGTGTGTGTGTGTGTGTGTGTGTGTGTGTGTGTGTGTGTGTGTGTGTGTGTGTGTGTGTGTGTGTGTCCATCCGTGTGTGTCCAGACAGAGACAGTCCCAATACTGTCCAGACAGAGACAGTCCCAATACTGTCCAGACAGAGACAGTCCCAATACTGCCCAGACAGAGACAGTCCCAATACTGTCCAGACAGAGACAGTCCCAATACTGCCCAGACAGAGACAGTCCCAATACTGCCCAGACAGAGACAGTCCCAATACTGTCCAGACAGAGACAGTCCCAATACTGCCCAGACAGAGACAGTCCCAATACTGTCCAGACAGAGACAGTCCCAATACTGCCCAGACAGAGACAGTCCCAATACTGCCCAGACAGAGACAGTCCCAATACTGTCCAGACAGAGACAGTCCCAATACTGTCCAGACAGAGACAGTCCCAATACTGCCCAGACAGAGACAGTCCCAATACTGTCCAGACAGAGACAGTCCCAATACTGCCCAGACAGAGACAGTCCCAATACTGTCCAGACAGAGACAGTCCCAATACTGTCCAGACAGAGACAGTCCCAATACTGTCCAGACAGAGACAGTCCCAATACTGCCCAGACAGAGACAGTCCCAATACTGTCCAGACAGAGACAGTCCCAATACTGCCCAGACAGAGACAGTCCCAATACTGTCCAGACAGAGACAGTCCCAATACTGTCCAGACAGAGACAGTCCCAATACTGCCCAGACAGAGACAGTCCCAATACTGCCCAGACAGAGACAGTCCCAATACTGCCCAGACAGAGACAGTCCCAATACTGCCCAGACAGAGACAGTCCCAATACTGCCCAGACAGAGACAGTCCCAATACTGCCCAGACAGAGACAGTCCCAATACTGCCCAGACAGAGACAGTCCCAATACTGTCCAGACAGACAGTCCCAATACTGCCCAGACAGAGACAGTCCCAATACTGTCCAGACAGAGACAGTCCCAATACTGTCCAGACAGAGACAGTCCCAATACTGCCCAGACAGAGACAGTCCCAAGACTGCCCAGACAGAGACAGTCCCAATACTGCCCAGACAGAGACAGTCCCAATACTGCCCAGACAGAGACAGTCCCAATACTGCCCAGACAGAGACAGTCCCAATACTGTCCAGACAGAGACAGTCCCAATACTGTCCAGACAGAGACAGTCCCAATACTGCCCAGACAGAGACAGTCCCAATACTGCCCAGACAGAGACAGTCCCAATACTGTCCAGACAGAGACAGTCCCAATACTGCCCAGACAGAGACAGTCCCAATACTGCCCAGACAGAGACAGTCCCAATACTGCCCAGACAGAGACAGTCCCAATACTGCCCAGACAGAGACAGTCCCAATACTGTCCAGACAGAGACAGTCCCAATACTGCCCAGAGACAGTCCCAATACTGTCCAGACAGTCCCAATACTGCCCAGACAGAGACAGTCCCAATACTGTCCAGACAGAGACAGTCCCAATACTGTCCAGACAGAGACAGTCCCAATACTGCCCAGACAGAGACAGTCCCAATACTGCCCAGACAGAGACAGTCCCAATACTGCCCAGACAGAGACAGTCCCAATACTGCCCAGACAGAGACAGTCCCAATACTGCCCAGACAGAGACAGTCCCAATACTAGACAGAGACAGTCCCAATACTGCCCAGACAGAGACAGTCCCAATACTACAGAGACAGTCCCAATACTGCCCAGACAGAGAGAAAGGGGATGCAAGAGTGAGAGTGTGTGCTTTCGATTCCAGTACTGCCTGACACACACACATAGTGAGACCACCTCTGCGTAGTGGACACACACACACAAAATTTTCACTCACCAAGCATTTTCCGTTGACACACATATCTCCAGGCTCTTTACTGCAGGCAGTGCCGTCCAGGACACGACCAAAGTTGTAGTAGAAGTTGTGACCCTGGGCCAGACAGCTCAGCTCACACGGGTTAGAACCTTAGGTTAGGAGGTGGTATCACAAGACAAGGCAAACATACACATATAAACAACCTCCTCACAGACAGACATTACCTCTCACATACGACTAAACAGTACAGTTACTAGAAAGTTGGGTTAGTCACGTTACTGGCTATTCTAGTCTATTATCTCCTAGCCGTAGTACTGCAGGACAGGGTTTAAAACAACTGGACATTTTAATTGATGGAAGCAGGTAACTAGTAGCAGGTGGAGGACAGATGGGAATGGAATGAGGTAGGAGAATGGGGAAGGAGGTATGAAATGGGGGGGAAGGGTTGGTGGGGGTAGGGTGCAGAGGGGAAAGGGTGAAACAGGTCAGTGGAGAGTATGGACTGAACTCATAATACAGATGTGGCCAAATGACAAGCAGATTTCCCAATGGACACATGCCACATTTAGTGTGCCACACACACACACACACACACACACACACACACACACACACACACACACACACACACACACACACACACACACACACACACACACACACACACACACACACACACACACACACACACACACACACACACACACACACACACACCATGCCTCACCGACCTCCATGGAAGGTGGTCCATCTGTAACTGTTTCCAGCCACCAGTGGTCTGTCGTTGTAGGCAGAACACTGCATCTCCCTGAAGTCCTCTGAGCCCCCAGCACACCCCTGCAGCAGACAGATACATACAGTAGAGAGACCTGGTTACCCAGTGCTATGCACTCACACATGCCTCAACACACCTCACGTTAATATGTTTAATATACTGTAACCAATACTGACTCACTGTCTAAACACACATGTACACACCCATACTTCTGACAGAGGATCCTCACCATACACCTTCCAAGTAAACCAACGTCTTGGACGGGATATCTTCAAGAATATATACCATGAAAATATACTATTCACTGAGGGTGTAGATGAAAACTCTGTTGTATCTATCTATTTCTGGGACTCAGATAGAAGTATATGTACCGTTCATATAGTATCAGGAGCTCAACTTGTGTACAGTACAATGGAGTGACAGGTTCATGTGTCAGTGAAAGAGATCACGCCCAGACAGCATACCTGCTTAGTTAAATATAGTAACAGCACAGTTCACATTCACTGAACCAACTTTGTTATCAGCCCTGAAGCACACTTAGCTTATCGTTTCAAAACGTTTGACAACAATACGAAGGTCTGCATCGACCATTCTGTATAGAAATCCATCATTCACAAGCTGTGATTCTGATGACACCTTTTGTCTTGTTGAAGGAGAACAGATGTATTTTTCCCTTCGGTTTGGTTATTCTTAGACAGTGAAGAAAGGGAGAAAGCAGAAAGGGATGATGCAGGGTTGAAAGTGATTGACTTTAGGGCGGACCAGGAATCGAACCCTTGTGTCTCGGGGCAAAGAGTGAATGGGGGTCTGCAGTAGACAGCACATGACAACAAGTCACAGTTACAATGAGATTGTAACACAGTGGAATCTCAAACTCCAAAAAAAAGCAACAAGTGACAAATTGATAGATTACAAATTCCTGTCATACACAGAAGGCTGACGCAGGGTTACAGATCTGTTTGTGATTTAGCCAACTCTGTTGTGTTTATCCATTGTCTTGCCAGTGTGTCATGTAGGCCTATGGCAGGAGTCAGAGGAGGTGGCACTTCAACAGATGAGACCAGGGATGTGTTAATTAGACTATAGGGACTTCCTGGACTCATCCAAAACAAAATGTTCCTTTAAATGTTCCTTTCCAAAATGTTTTAAACCGTTTTCCATTGCGTTCCGTACACAAGCTTGACACTCACTTGGCTGCATGATATTGTGGATGTTGTATTGGGCCAGTAGGTCTTGGCATGATAGACATGTGCAAACACAGCATACTGCTTTCCCTGTGTGGTGATGTCATTGTGTTGACACATACCTTGGTGTTGCAGATCTTGTATTGTCTGGGGTCTCCTGAACATGGTCCGCCAACTGGGTTCCTGGGACAGAGTTCAGTCATTTATGAAAATGACAATGATGTGAGATCCGAGCAGCATTAGTTCATTTTTTTGTCACTGGTTATTTGGATGAATCAGGATTGGGAAAAGGCGATGCTTAAACTGATTCGCCTCGAGTGCATCGCACCTGTGCCCACACGGATCAGCGGGGGGAGACTTGACATTTGCTGGAAATGTACATTTCTAATATATATGAACACCAAAGTTAAACACGCAGCTGACCAAATGATGTGAGATTTGACTTCTGCTTTAACAGAGATTACTGTAAGCCTACTGAACACAGGGATGAGCCTCCAGCCAAATGTTTTCATTTTAGAAGTAGTCAATCTGACTGGGGCCATTGTGGTCAAAATGTTAAAAACTTGATTTACCTATGTTTTATATTTCCTCAAAATAAGGTTGGAATAATACTGTGAAATTGTGAAAATGATGATAATGCACTTTTAGTGTAAGACTGTACACTTATGGGCACACTAAATAAGGCCACTGGTCATCCCCTTACAGAAATCTGACTTGAATGGGAAAGTTTGTGGTAGTCATTGTGTTCTCATGTTTTATTACTAGATAGACCACAGCAAATACTAGAAAGCAGCATACAAAGACATTCACTGACATTTTTTGAGGATTAACCTGTTTGAAACAAGTCTCTATTGTGATTGGACCATCCCTGGTTCTTACCTGGTGATGCAGGTGCGTGTTCGCACAGAGGCCCCTCCCCCACATGAGCGCGAGCACACGGACCAGCCATTCCACGAGGCCCATTCGTTCCTGTAGTGCAGCTGTCGTCGGGCACGCGCTGAACGACCCTCTGAAGGACCCCACGCAGACACCCAGGAAGACTGAGACACAGAAGGTCAGAGGTCAACATAATTTATTGACGTAAAGTAAACTAGACTCTATTGATATATTTCTAATGGTTCACATACATTACAAACAGCACTCTGCATCAACTGATTATTCATTGATTCCTACAGAATTGATCCCAAAGGGCCAAGGCCATTAGCTTATTGGTTGAAGAATGGATTCTCTAGGGCCCCAATTATGATTCCTTATTGGTTGAAGAATGGATTCTCTAGGGCCCCAATTATGATTCCTTATTGGTTGAAGAATGGATTCTCTAGGGCCCCAATTATGATTCCTTATTGGTTGAAGAATGGATTCTCTAGGGCCCCAATTATGATTCCTTATTGGTTGAAGAATGGATTCTCTAGGGCCCCAATTATGATTCCTTATTGGTTGAAGAATGGATTCTCTAGGGCCCCAATTATGATTCCTTATTGGTTGAAGAATGGATTCTCTAGGGCCCCAATTATGATTCCTTATTGGTTGAAGAATGGAAGAATTCTCTAGGGCCCCAATTATGATTCCTTATTGGTTGAAGAATGGATTCTCTAGGGCCCCAATTATGATTCCTTATTGGTTGAAGAATGGATTCTCTAGGGCCCCAATTATGATTCCTTATTGGTTGAAGAATGGATTCTCTAGGGCCCCAATTATGATTCCTTATTGGTTGAAGAATGGATTCTCTAGGGCCCCAATTATGATTCCTTATTGGTTGAAGAATGGATTCTCTAGGGCCCCAATTATGATTCCTGATTGGTTGAAGAATGGATTCTCTAGGGCCCCAATTATGATGCCTTATTGGTTGAAGAATGGATTCTCTAGGGCCCCAATTATGATTCCTTATTGGTTGAAGAATGGATTCTCTAGGGCCCCAATTATGATTCCTTATTGGTTGAAGAATGGATTCTCTAGGGCCCCAATTATGATTCCTTATTGGTTGAAGAATGGATTCTCTAGGGCCCCAATTATGATTCCTTATTGGTTGAAGAATGGATTCTCTAGGGCCCCAATTATGATTCCTTATTGGTTGAAGAATGGATTCTCTTATTGGGGATTCCCCAATTATGATTCCTTATTGGTTGAAGAATGGATTCTCTAGGGCCCCAATTATGATTCCTTATTGGTTGAAGAATGGATTCTCTAGGGCCCCAATTATGATTCCTTATTGGTTGAAGAATGGATTCTCTAGGGCCCCAATTATGATTCCTTATTGGTTGAAGAATGGATTCTCTAGGGCCCCAATTATGATTCCTTATTGGTTGAAGAATGGATTCTCTAGGGCCCCAATTATGATTCCTTAGAAGATACGTCACTTTGGATTGAACAATTGACTGATTGATTTGGTCATTCAACAATACACTTAGACAACAGTCAAATCAGTCTCCGTTATTACCACTCACACATTATGATTAAAGCAGTACATTCATTCCTAATGATTGAGCATGAACATGTGGAGCTTTGTGGAGCTCTGGGCCCATGTTCATAAAGTTTGAGTTCATGCCCGACTACATTGCAGACGCATACCAGATCTTACAATGCCTGGATAAGTATTTAACATATCACACTGTGTGTGTGTGTGTGTGTGTGTGTGTGTGTGTGTGTGTGTGTGTGTGTGTGTGTGTGTGTGTGTGTGTGTGTGTGTGTGTGTGTGTGTGTGTGTGTGTGTGTGTGTGCATCAATGTGTTTGTGTGTGTGTGTGAGAGAGAGGAGGGGGTGAAAGCAAGGTATAGGTGAGGTAAATACCATGAATGCGTGAACGCGGTGTAGTAGGTGTGTGTGTGTGTGTTTGTACACAACCTGCTACCTGTCAACAAGATCACCTTGGGGAATCCAGTTGTTGTTTAGTGCTGTATATAAAAGCTTCATCTCCATCACATAAATCTATTTCAAGAGTGTGTGTGTGTACCTGCACCATTATGTGACAACTGTAAACACAGCCAAACTACAAAATGATGAGAGAACTAAACGGTTCATTTTCAAAAGCATTCCAGGGTTTCTCTGGGGGTGGATTTAAACTGTCAGTGATCCCTCTTGTCTTTCATAGGGGAGCAGAGCATGGGCTTCAAAACCTTTCACTTACAGTACACATTATTATGTATCCCTCACTGACAAACATATCTACTTCTACTGAAAGCATTGCTGCGCACGTACGTGGTTGACACCTGTGCCGAAGGTGTGTGTTCACGCTGACTTCCTGGTTGGTTACTATTGGCCCAGTTTCAGATCAATCAGTTCCCTTGTTGTGCATAGCTGTAAGAAATATGTTTATATCCCCACCTATCTCTCTGAGAACCCTAGCTCTGGGTGGAGTTTAGGCCATATTATTTGTATACTAATCAGGTATTTTCAGGTCAATGAGGGGGAGTCACTAAAGGCCAAGTGAGTGGATTGGAAATCGGACCCAAAATCTGCCTCTTTATAATTGCCAGAGTCAAATTTTCCTCAGTTAAGGTTCAGGAGTGACTAGTCTAGAGGACTACATTACACACTCCATCATATGGTCCATGGCAGGGTGACCTGGGGTTACAACCACCGCCAGTTCAATTAGCATCCATAAAGTTGGCGATAGGAAGGCCCGGCATACTAGACTAATGAAAACAACCTCTAACCTTTCCAAACACCCCCCAATCCCCTTTATTATCCCCTTATCCCTCAATATATTCCAGGAGAGGTGATTGAAGGTAAGGTAGAGTGAATCAGGAATCCCCTTCACTTCTACAGAGTAAATAAGTTATATTTGTCTGAGCCAAAACAGCCCATAGGACAGGAGCCCATCTATTTCTGTAGTGTGAGGCAGCTTGGTGTCCACCCCTTGGACATGCTAGTCTGTCGCAGGGCCTTACCCCTAAACTATCTCCCTACTGCTGTGTGCCAAGCAGAGAGCCCTCGTTTCTAGAGTCTTTGGTACAACTCGACCAGGAAACAAACCCACAACCTTACAATCTCAATCTCTTCTTGGACTCCTGAGTGGTGCAGCGGTCTAAGGCACTGCATCTCAGTGCAATAGTCCCTGGTTTCAAATCCAGGCTGTCACATCTGTCCGTGATTGGGAGTCCCATAGGGCGGCACACAATTGGCCCAGCGTCGTCTGGGTTTGGCTGGGGTAGGCCGTCATTGTAAATAAGAATTTGTTCTTAACTGACTTGCCTAGTTAAATATAAAATAAATGAATAATGGCAGATAGTCTTACCACAAGACCTCTGAATTGAATGCTCTCAGAGTGGCTTATAGGTAATCAGGTTGACCTGGCTACCAGAATGGATGGACGTCTCAGGGTAGGAGTGCTGATCTAGGATCAGGTCCCCCGTCTATGTAATCTTATTCATTGGGATTCAAAAAGGGAATATCCACATTTCTATTCACACCTTTATGAAGACTAAATCATATTATTGGTAACTATGGTAGTTATCAAGGTAGATTGTTTTTCAAGTGTGTAATTTTGATGCATCTGAATGACTCAGGTAAGACTCTGGTAAGAGTTAAGGTAAGAGAATAAAGACTTCCACAAAGTTGAATTGTTGTTTGTGTAACATAGTGGATGGATAAAGCACAGGGGAGCAGCATGATACATACAGTGTGTTGGCCTTTCTTTATACATCGTGCATTATTACACAACAGTAGTAGGCCTGATTACCAACAATGAGGAGAGCCAACAGGGAGGAGGTGAGAGACCTGGTGGAGTGGTGCCAGGAAAACAACCTCTCCCTCAACGTCAACAAAATGAAGGAGCTGATCGTAGACTACAGGAGACAGCAGAGAACACACCCCCATCCACATCGACGGAGAGGGTCAAATGTTTCATGTTCCTCGGCGTGCACATCACTGGTGACCTGAAATGGTCCCTTCACACAGACAGACAGTGTGGTGAAGAAGGCCCAGGACCCCAGCCCCCCGAGACATGGCCTGTTCATCCCGCTCCCGTCTAGGAGGAGACAGTACAGGTGCATCAAGAGACTGGGACCATCAAATCTGGGATCGAGAGGCACAGTCACTACTAGCCGTCCTCAGCCCAATACCCTGCCCTGAACCTAAGACACGGTCACTAGCCGGCTACAACCCGGGTTATCTACCCCACACGTTAGAGATCACTGCCCTATGTACATAGAGTCATTGAACACTGGTCACTTTAATAATGTTTACATACTGTTTTACCTAATTAACATGTATATAGTGTATTCTAGTCATGGCTCATCCTATATAACTACTGCTATATACACCTTTCTATTCCCATACTGTCCATATTGTCTACACACATCATTCACATCTACAGAGGCTTCAGAAAGTATTCATACCCCTTGATTTTTACACATTTTTACGCATCAGCCACATTTTAAACCGGTCTTCTAGTGTCATTTTTCTGAAAACTAAAGGAAAATCAGCTGTAATCTTGATTTCTGTTGTGTTTTTGAATTTATTTGTTCTTATAGGGAAGGCATCTACATTTTAAACTGGTTGTCTTGTGTCAATGTTCTGACATGAAACTGCATTGCTAGGCAGCAGCCACATTTTAAACTGGTCTGTTTGCTGTCAATGTTCTGATAAAATATCAGCCACATTTTAAACACTTTGTGTGTCATTTGAGACTTTGGTCTGTCTGTGTGTCAATGTTCTGAGGTTCTAGAGGAAGGCATGCCACATGATTTCAACTGGTCTGTCTGTGTTCAATGTTCTGAGGGAAACTAGAGGAAGGCATCAGCATTTTAAACTGGTCTGTCTGTGTGTCAATGTTCAGAGGAAACTAGAGGAAGGCATCAGCCACATTTTAAACTGGTCTGTCTGGGTCAATGTTCTGACTGTCATCAGCCACATTTTAAACTGGTCTGTGTGTGTCAATGTTCTGAAAACTAGAGAGGAAGGCATCAGCCACATTTTAAACTGGTCTGTCTGTGTGTCAATGTTCTGAGGGAAACTAGAGAGGAAGGCATCAGCCACATTTTAAACCGGTCTGTCTGTGTGTCAATGTTCTGAGGAAAACTAGAGAGGAAGGCATCAGCCACATTTTAAACCGGTCTGTCTGTGTGTCAAAGTTCTGAGGGAAACTAGAGGAAGGCAGGACAACAGATGGTGTTAACAAGGCTGTAAATTCAACTTCAAGTTCAGTATTGCTGCCATATTTTAAACTGGTCTGTCTGTGTGTCAATGTTCTGAGGGAAACTAGAGGAAGGCATCAGCCACATTTTAAACTGGTCTGTCTGTGTGTCAATGTTCTGAGGGAAACTAGAGAGGAAGGCATCAGCCACATTTTAAACTGGTCTGTCTGTGTGTCAATGTTCTGAGGGAAACTAGAGGAAGGCATCAGCCACATTTTAAACTGGTCTGTCTGTGTGTCAATGTTCTGAGGGAAACTAGAGAGGAAGGCATCAGCCACATTTTAAACTGGTCTGTCTGTGTGTCAATGTTCTGAGGGAAACTAGAGGGAAGGCATCAGCCACATTTTAAACTGGTCTGTCTGTGTGTCAATGTTCTGAGGGAAACTAGAGAGGAAGGCATCAGCCACATTTTAAACCGGTCTGTCTGTGTGTCAATGTTCTGAGGGAAACTAGAGGAAGGCATCAGCCACATTTTAAACCGGTCTGTCTGTGTGTCAATGTTCTGAGGGAAACTAGAGAGGAAGGCATCAGCCACATTTTAAACTGGTCTGTCTGTGTGTCAATGTTCTGAGGGAAACTAGAGAGGAAGGCATCAGCCACATTTTAAACCGGTCTGTCTGTGTGTCAATGTTCTGAGGGAAACTAGAGAGGAAGGCATCAGCCACATTTTAAACTGGTCTGTCTGTGTGTCAATGTTCTGAGGGAAACTAGAGGAAGGCATCAGCCACATTTTAAACCGGTCTGTCTGTGTGTCAATGTTCTGAGGGAAACTAGAGAGGAAGGCATCAGCCACATTTTAAACCGGTCTGTCTGTGTGTCAATGTTCTGAGGGAAACTAGAGGAAGGCATCAGCCACATTTTAAACTGGTCTGTCTGTGTGTCAATGTTCTGAGGGAAACTAGAGAGGAAGGCATCAGCCACATTTTAAACTGGTCTGTCTGTGTGTCAATGTTCTGAGGGAAACTAGAGAGGAAGGCATCAGCCACATTTTAAACTGGTCTGTCTGTGTGTCAATGTTCTGAGGGAAACTAGAGGAAGGCATCAGCCACATTTTAAACTGGTCTGTCTGTGTGTCAATGTTCTGAGGGAAACTAGAGAGGAAGGCATCAGCCACATTTTAAACTGGTCTGTCTGTGTGTCAATGTTCTGAGGGAAACTAGAGAGGAAGGCATCAGCCACATTTTAAACTGGTCTGTCTGTGTGTCAATGTTCTGAGGGAAACTAGAGAGGAAGGCATCAGCCACATTTTAAACTGGTCTGTCTGTGTGTCAATGTTCTGAGGGAAACTAGAGGGAAGGCATCAGCCACATTTTAAACTGGTCTGTCTGTGTGTCAATGTTCTGAGGGAAACTAGAGAGGAAGGCATCAGCCACATTTTAAACTGGTCTGTCTGTGTGTCAATGTTCTGAGGGAAACTAGAGGAAGGCATCAGCCACATTTTAAACTGGTCTGTCTGTGTGTCAATGTTCTGAGGGAAACTAGAGGAAGGCATTTGGCTTTGACGTCTCTGACAGAGGGACAGAATGGAAGGACTGGATGGAATTCCAAGAGAAAGTCATGTTAATAAAAACACAGCTTTGTTTAAGGGGGGTGGGGTGGGGGGTGGACAGAGGACTATTTGGGATGTCAGGAGGAGGTGTGTGTGGGGGAGTGTGAGGGGTGTGTGTACGTGTGTCAGGAAAGCCTCCTTACCCTCAGGCTCTCCCTGACAACCAGACAAACAGTGATGAAAGATGGCCGCTCCGCTTGAAGGAGAAGCAAGGGGCAACGCAGCAATTAGAGAGTGCCCAGATGGGAGAGAGATGGAGGGCAACTACCAGCCCTATAGGAACATGCCGCCATCCCCGCCTCCATTAGCAGGCTAAACGCTACACAAACATTCCAATCAGCTCCTTTCTTCCAGAATCTCAGAACCTCAATCGCCGTGCCAGCTGGACCCCTCATCACATCTGATACTAGTTGGAGCACATTGATTTTTATATTATCTAAATGACCTGGATTTTCCTCAGGGAAACACTGGAGAACAGGGATTTATGTCCCAAATGGCACCCTAACCCTATGGTTAGGGTTAGTGGCCTATACCACTACTTTTGACCAGGGCCCATAGGGTTAGGGTTAATAGTGCACTATATAGGGAATAGGGTGCCATTTGGTACACAAACGTTCTTTGCACAGATTAGAGCATCAGACTAATCAGGCCCTGTTCTCAGACCTGTTTCTGCTGTCTTGCCAACTCCTATGGTCATTGTCAAGCCAATAGGAGTTGGCAAGAATGCACAAACAGATCTGGGAGCAGGCTACTGAATGAGGTCTGTGAGTTTATAAAGTGTCCAGACAGGATGGGTTCAATTCCATTTCACGTCAGCCATTTCAGGGGAATGATTGGAAATGTCCCATTAATGTAGCATTGTTTCATGAGTTGACTCAAAACCGTGGGCATCCAGTCAGTAGGTGTTGAGGTGAATCCAAACATTATTGTCTGAGGTTTCCAAAAGCTTTCCTAGCGAAAGTGTTAATATTCATTATTTATTAGTGTTATCTTGACAACATGAAATCACACGCTCGCAGAACAGTTAAGTGCTTAATTTGACTAATTCTGTTCGTTCACACATATACTGTATAATTGTTACTCTCTCGCGGCTGTGCAGCAGGGCTGTGGAGAGAAATAAGAAACGTCTTTAGCGACGTGAAACCCAGCCCTCAGCAGGCGCTGTGGACATGTCTATCAGTGTTAACCTCTTACAGCCCCCCCTACTTTGTGCAATTTCCACCTGAGGACATGCCCAAATCTAACAGCCTGTAGCTCAGGTACAGAACCAAGGATATGCATATTCTTGGTACCATTTGAAAGAAAACACTCTGAAGTTTGTGTACATGTGAATTGAATGTAGGAGAATATAACACAATAGATCTGGTTTAGATAAAACAATGAAGAAAACCATACGTTTTATATTTTTATTTTTGTATCACCATCGTTTAAAGGAACAAGATATAACAAACATTCAGATATGATGATGGGGACAATTTCAGTGAAACATATGAGGGCAACAGTACTTGTCAAAGTTTCAGAATGATAACTTCCAACATGAGTGTGCCACATGACATTTATCATGAAGTCACCCAGGTGTCCCACACAAGTAGCCCAAATGTACCCAAGTGGACAAATTGGTGAAGGTATACATTTTGAAACAAATAACTATATACAAAATGGTATTCTAACACCCCCCCCCCCAAAAGAATTTAGAAAAAAAAGAAAACATTTGTAAAATATTTTTTTATATTGATTAATGAGGTGTGCTGGAGAAGGGAGTGAAGAACTAACTTACGCTGGGCTGGGAGGACAGGTAGACGGCAGAGACCAGCAGGCAGATGAAGGTCAGAGCCTGGCAGAGAGACAACCTCCTGGAGACAGAGACAATAAACAACCTCAGTCAGTTACACACCCAGCTTTTCCCCATACCAATCACACCCTCACATCGATAAACAACCTCAGTCAGTTACACACCCAGCTTTTCCCCATACCAATCACACCCTCACATCGATAAACAACCTCAGTCAGTTACACACCCAGCTTTTCCCCATACCAATCACACCCTCACATCGATAAACAACCTCAGTCAGTTACACACCCAGCTTTTCCCCATACCAATCACACCCTCACATCGATAAACAACCTCAGTCAGTTACACACCCAGCTTTTCCCCATACCAATCACACCCTCACATCGATAAACAACCTCGATTAAATCAGAGAGAGAGAAATGAGAGGGGACAGCGAGAGAGAGGGAGGTGAGAGAGAGGGAAAGCGAAAGACAAAGAGAGAGAGTGGGGAGGAGGAAGAGAGAGAAGAGAGACTTTTGATGGTCTTTATTGACAAATCCTCACTTACAGAAGTTTTAAAAAACAGAGACATCCTCACAGTAGTTAAACACAGAGAGAGAGACAAAGACATTCAAGAAATTCAAGCTATATGTTGTAATATCTAAGCAAGATTCCTGATGTTGTGCATATGTGAATGGTACTAGCCCAAGTGCACCCTTGGAGATGTAGAGTGGTATATTTGTAGTGGAGATATCCATCTTGTGGGCAGACATGACAGGCCAGATGGAAATAGCAAGCAAAAGAGAGAGAGAGAGAAAGAAAGACAGACACAAACAGATAGAAAGTGGGACAGAGAGAGCCCAATCGGGAGACAATGAGAGAGAGAGCCCAATCGGGAGACAATGAGAGAGAGAGCCCATTGAGAGACAATGAGAGAGAGAGCCCAATCGAGAGACAATGAGAGAGAGAGCCCATTGAGAGACAATGAGAGAGAGAGCCCAATCGAGAGACAATGAGAGAGAGAGCCCATTGAGAGACAATGAGAGAGAGAGCCCAATCAATGAGAGAGAGACAATGAGAGCCCAAGAGACAATGAGAGAGAGAGCCCAATGAGAGACAATGAGAGAGAGAGCCCAATCGAGAGACAATGAGAGAGAGAGCCCATTGAGAGACAATGAGAGAGAGAGCCCAATCGAGAGACAATGAGAGAGAGAGCCCAATCGAGAGACAATGAGAGAGAGAGCCCATTGAGAGACAATGAGAGAGAGAGCCCATTGAGAGACAATTGACGAGAGAGAGAGCCCATTGAGAGACAATGAGAGAGAGAGCCCAATCGGGAGACAATGAGAGAGAGAGCCCATTGAGAGAGAGAGAGCCCATTTTGAGAGAGAGAGAGAGAGAGAGAGAGAGAGAGAGAGAGAGAGAGAGAGAGAGAGAGAGAGAGAGAGAGAGAGACCATTTTGAGAGAGAGAGAGAGAGAGAGAGAGACCATTTTGAGAGCGAGCGAGAGCGAGAGCGAGAGCGAGAGCGAGAGAGAGAGAGAAACCCATCGGGAGACAATGAGAGACCCATCGAGAGAGAGAGACAGTCAGACGGCTGAGACCAGCAGGCAGATGAAGGTCAGAGTCTGTGACGACCTAAATGCCAGAATCGAACAAGAACCTGGCACAACTCCTGCAGATCTGTCACACGCTGGGACTCCTATGGTTGTTACACCTACAGCTCATCTCTTGGCAGTAGTACTGTAGACTACTTTATCACTGACCTCAACCCAGAGTCTCTCAGAGCGTTCATCCCATTGACACCCCTATCAGATCATAGCAAATGAACAGAGCAATACTCAATCATGAGGCATCAAAGCCAAAGGAACTCAGTAATATTAAGAAATGCTATAGATGGAAGGAATGTAGTGTGGGCACCTACCAAAAAACAATTAGGCAACAACAAATTCAATACCTTCTAGGCAACTTCCTGGACAAAACATTCCACTGTAATAGTGAAGGTGTAAATTTGTCAGTAGAAAATGTTAACAGTATATTTGACCTCTCAGCTTCCCTATCTAATAAAAAAAAATCAAAACAGAAAACTGAAGAAAATGAACAACAATGACAAATGGTTTGATGAAGAATGTAAAAACCTAAGAAAGAAATTGAGAAATCTGTCCAACCAAAAACAGAGACCCAGAAAACCTGAGTCTACGCCTTCAGTATGGTGAATCACTAAAACAATACAGAATTACACTATGGAAAAAGAAAGAGCAGCAGGTCAGAAATCAGCTCAATGTAATTGAAGAATCCATAGACTAACCACTTCTGTGAAAATTAGAAAACACTAAACAACACAAATAATTATCTATCCAAATGGAGATGTATGGGTAAACCACTTCTCCATTCTTTTTGGCTCTATAACAAAGAGCAAAAACATATACATGATCAAATAGAAATCATAGAATTAACTATTAAAGACTACCAGAACCCACTGGATTCTCCAATTACCTTGAATGAGCTACAGGACAAAATAAAAACCCTCCAACCCAAAAAGGCATGTGGTGTTGATGGTATCCTCGATGAAATGATCAAATATACAGACAACAAATTTCAATTGGTTATACTTAAATTGTTAACATCATCCTTAGCTCTGGAATCTTCCCCAATATTCGGAACCAAGGACTGATAACCCCAATCCACAAAAGTGGAGACAAATTTGACCCCAATAACTACCGTGGGACATGCGTCAACAGCAACCTTGGGAAAAGCCTCTGCATTATCATTAACAGCAGACTCATACATTTCCTCAGTGAAAACAATGTACTGTACAAATTGGCTTTTTACCAAATTAACAAATGACAGACCACGTATTCACGCTGCACATCCTAATGGACAAACCAAAACAAAGGCAAAGTCTCATCAATCAAATTCAATCAATCAATCAAATTTTATTTATATAGCTCTTCGTACATCAGCTGATATCTCAAAGTGCTGTACAGAAACCCAGCCTAAAACCCCAAACAGCAAGGAATATGCTTTGTTGATTTCAAAAAAAGACTTTGACTCAATTTGGCATGAAGGTCTGCTATACAAATGGATGGAGGCACATGGTGATTGGGAAGAAAACATACAACATTATAAAATCCATGTACAGAAACAACAAGTGCGCGGTTAAAATAGGCAAAAAACACACATATCTTCCCACAGGGCCGTGGGGCGAGACAGGGATGAAGCTCAAGCCCCACCCTCTTCAACATTTTTATCAAATTAATTGGCGAGTGCACTAGAATAAAAGTCTGCAGTACCCTGCCTCACCCTACTAGTCAAATGTCTGTTTGCTGATGATCTGATGCTTCTGTCACCAGCCAAGGGCCTGCAGCAGCACCTAGATCTTCTGCACATATTCTGACAGACCAGGGCCCTGACAGTAAATCTCTAAGACCAAAATAATGGTGTTCCAAAAAATGTCAAGTCGCCAGGACCACAAATACAAATTCCATCTAGACACAGTTGCCCTAGAGCACACAAACTATACATACCTTGGCCTAAACATCAGCACCACAGGTAACTTTCACAAAGCTCTGAACAATCTGAGAGACATGGCAAGAAGGGCATTCTATTCCATCAAAAGGAACATAAAATTTGACCTCGCTTAACACAGGAGCCCCGGCTCTAGGGGTCACTGATAACAACAAACAAGCTTCCATGCCACTGGGGTCCCTGGGGGCAGGGCAGGAGCCAAAGTCAAGAACGCACCCACACAACCACCCTCCATCATCATTAACTCTCTCTCCCACAGCACCACCAGGGTTCAGCCACCTCCCACCATCATCATTAACTCTCTCTCCCACAGCACCACCAGGGTTCAGCCACCTCCCACCATCATCATTAACTCTCTCTCCCACAGCACCACCAGGGTCCAGCCACCTCTCATCATCATTAACTCCCTCTCCCACAGCACCACCAGGGTTCAGCCACCTCCCACCATCATCATCATCATTAACTCTCTCTCCCACAGCACCACCAGGGTTCAGCCACCTCCCACCATCATCATTAACTCTCTCTCCCACAGCACCACCAGGGTCCAGCCACCTCTCATCATCATTAACTCCCTCTCCCACAGCACCACCAGGGTTCAGCCACCTCCCACCATCATCATTAACTCTCTCTCCCACAGCACCACCAGGGTCCAGCCACCTCCCACCATCATTAACTCTTTCTCCCACAGCACCACCAGGGTTCAGCCACCTCACACCATCATTAACTCTTTCTCCCACAGCACCACCAGGGTTCAGCCACCTCACACCATCATCATCATCATTAACTCTCTCTCCCACAGCACCACCAGGGTTCAGCCACCTCCCACCATCATCATCATCATTAACTCTCTCTCCCACAGCACCACCAGGGTCCAGCCACCTCCCACCATCATCATCATCATTAACTCTCTCTCCCACAGCACAACCAGGGTTCAGCCACGTCCCACCATCATTAACTCTTTCTCCCACAACACCACCAGGGTTCAGCCACCTCCCACCATCATCATCATCATTAACTCTCCCTCCCACAGCACCACCAGGGTTCAGCCACCTCACACCATCATCATCATCATCATTAACTCTCTCTCCCACAGCACCACCAGGGTTCAGCCACCTCACACCATCATCATCATCATCATTAACTCTCTCTCCCACAGCACCACCAGGGTTCAGCCACCTCCCACCATCATCATCATCATTAACTCTCTCTCCCACAGCACCACCAGGGTTCAGCCACCTCCCACCATCATTAACTCTTTCTCCCACAGCACCACCAGGGTTCAGCCACCTCCCACCATCATCATCATCATTAACTCTCTCTCCCACAGCACCACCAGGGTTCAGCCACCTCCCACCATCATTAACTCTTTCTCCAACAGCACCACCAGGGTTCAGCCACCTCACACCATCATCATCATCATGAACTCTCTCTCCCACAGCACCACCAGGGTTCAGCCACCTCCCACCATCATCATCATCATTAACTCTCTCTCCCACAGCACCACCAGGGTTCAGCCACCTCCCACCATCATCATTAACTCTCTCTCCCACAGCACCACCAGGGTTCAGCCACCTCCCACCATCATCATCATCATTCAGCCACTCTCATCATCCATTAACTCTCTCCCACAGCACCACCAGGGTTCAGCCACCTCCACCATCATCATCATCATTAACTCTCTCTCCACAGCACCACCAGGGTTCAGCCACCTCCCACCATCATCATCATCATTAACTCTCTCTCCCACAGCACCACCAGGGTTCAGCCACTCCCACCATCATCATCATTAACTCTCTCCCCACAGCACCACCAGGGTTCAGCCACCTCAGCCACCATCATCATCATCATCCACCATATTAACTCTCTCTCCCACAGCACCACCAGGGTTCAGCCACCTCCCACCATCATCATCATCATTAACTCTCTCTCCCACAGCACCACCAGGGTCAGCCACCTCCCACCATCATTAACTCTCTCTCCCACAGCCACCTCCCACCATCATTAACTCTTCTCCCACAGCACCACCAGGGTTCAGCCACCTCCCACCATCATCATCATCATTAACTCTCTCTCCCACAGCACCACCAGGGTTCAGCCACCTCCCACCATCATCATCATTAACTCTCTCTCCCACAGCACCACCAGGGTTCAGCCACCTCCACCATCATCAACTCCCTCTCCCACAGCACCACCAGGGTCAGCCACCTCCCCCATCATCATCATCATCATCATCCCACAGCACCACCAGGGTCCAACTCCCACCATCATCATCTCCCACAGCACCACCAGGGTCCAGCCACCTCCCCCATCATCATCATCATTAACTCTCTCTCCCACAGCACCACCAGGGTCCAGCCACCTCCCACCATCATCATCATCATTAACTCTCTCCCACAGCACCACCAGGGTCCAGCCACCTCCACCATCATTAACTCTTTCTCCCACAGCACCACCAGGGTCCAGCCACCTCCCACCATCATCATCAGGGGTCAGCCACCTCCCACCATCATCATCATCATTAACTCTCTCTCCCACAGCACCACCAGGGTCCAGCCACCTCCACCATCATCATCATCATTAACTCTCTCTCCCACAGCACCACCAGGGTTCAGCCACCTCCACCATCATCATCATCATTAACACCATCATCATCATCATAGGTCTCTCTCCCACAGCACCACCAGGGTCTCTCTCCCACAGCACCACCAGGGTTCAGCCACCTCCCACCATCATCATCATCATTAACTCTCTCTCCCACAGCACCACCAGGGTTCAGCCACCTCCCACCATCATCATCATTAACTCTCTCTCCCACAGCACCACCAGGGTCAGCCACCTCCACCATCATCATCATCACAGCACCACCAGGGTTCAGCCACCTCCCACCATCATCATCATCATTAACTCTCTCTCCCACAGCACCACCAGGGTTCAGCCACCTCCCACCATCATCATCATCATTAACTCTCTCTCCCACAGCACCACCAGGGTTCAGCCACCTCCCACCATCATCATAACTCTCTCTCCCACAGCACCACCAGGGTTCAGCCACCTCCCACCATCATCATCATCATTAACTCTCTCTCCCACAGCACCACCAGGGTTCAGCCACCTCCCACCATCATCATCATTAACTCTCTCTCCCACAGCACCACCAGGGTTCAGCCACCTCCCACCATCATCATCATTAACTCTTTCTCCCACAGCACCACCAGGGTTCAGCCACAGCACCACCAGGGTTCAGCCACCTCCCACCATCATCATCATCATTAACTCTCTCTCTCCCACAGCACCACCAGGGTTCAGCCACCTCCCACCATCATTAACATCACCATCATAACTCCCACCATCTCTCTCCCACAGCACCACCAGGGTTCAGCCACCTCCCACCATCATCATCATCATTAACTCTCTCTCCCACAGCACCACCAGGGTTCAGCCACCTCCCACCATCATCATTAACTCCCTCTCCCACAGCACCACCAGGGTCCAGCCACCTCCCACCATCATCATCATCATTAACTCTCTCTCCCACAGCACCACCAGGGTTCAGCCACCTCCCACCATCATTAACTCTTTCTCCCACAGCACCACCAGGGTTCAGCCACCTCCCACCATCATTAACTCTTTCTCCCACAGCACCACCAGGGTTCAGCCACCTCACACCATCATCATCATCATTAACTCTCTCTCCCACAGCACCACCAGGGTTCAGCCACCTCCCACCATCATCATCATCATTAACTCTCTCTCCCACAGCACCACCAGGGTCCAGCCACCTCCCACCATCAGCATCATCATTAACCCCCTCTCCCACAGCACCACTAGGGTCCAGCCACCTCCCACCATCATCACCATCATTAACTCTCCCACTGCACCACCAGGGTCCAGCCACCACCCACCATCATCATAATTAACTCCCTCTCCCACAGCACCACCAGGGTCCAGCCACCAACCACCATCATCATCATTAACTCCCTCTGCCACAGCACCACCAGGGTCCAGCCACCACCCACCATCATCATCATTAACTCCCTCTCCCACAGCACCATCAGGGTCCAGCCACCACCCACCATCATCATCATTAACTCCCTCTCCCACAGCACCACCAGGGTCCAGCCACCACCCACCATCATCATCATTAACTCCCTCTCCCACAGCACCACCAGGGTCCAGCCACCACCCACCATCATCATCATTAACTCCCTCTCCCACAGCACCACCAGGGTCCAGCCACCACCCACCATCCTCATCATCAACTCCCTCTCCCACAGCACCACCAGGGTCCAGCCACCTTCCACCATCATCATCATTAACTCTCTCTCTCCCACAGCACCACCAGGGTCCAGCCACCACCCATGACTGTAACACACAACTATTCTCAAATGTAAGAACTGAGTGTATTTGTACGTGTGTGTACCCATGCGGATATGTAGTGGATATGTTTTCCCAATGCCCTAGAAACGCTAATTCAGTCAAAATGAACAACGTGTGCGTGTGTGTGCCAGCTACCTACCTTATTTAACCTTAGAATTATACATGTAGGTCAATTAAGAACAAATTGGTATTTACAATGAAAAAGTGTCTGCAGTGGCAGAGATGGAATCAGTACAGGGCCTTAGGTTCCATAGCCTTTTTTAAAAACTATTCAGCCTATTACAGCTAATTAAACACATTATACTGCTGATAAAGGACCTTGTCTGTCAAAACGTTCCTCCTATAGTCAATAGAATGGAGCCAAACATATTGTAAACATGTGTTTGGTACCCCTCTATTCCTGCCATTTCAATGAGCCCATCCTCCTAAAGCTCCTCCCACCAGCCTCCTCTGCTGTACAGTTCCCATCGTTCTTTAGTCCTGTTCATTTATTTGAATGACTGCCGTGCTCCATCTGGATGTATGGAGATACACATTGAAACGAGAGTATGACTGTTAGCACAACTGTATGTCTTGAGCAGCCACTGCCAGCCAGTCTACACCCTGTCTGTCCTTATTAACCCGTCTGCATTCACCTCAAAGCTCAGACGATAACCCGAGACCACACACACACACACACTTAGTTTGAGTCGTTACACCCACATGCACACTGGTCATGCGCACACAAACAAGCACATACACAGGATATCTGTACTTCATCCTCTCCCTGGCTGACACACAGTCACTCTGACTCATCAAAGGCTTTAGTGTGTTTTCTCAGAAATGGTTGGAAACCCCCCCTCTATAAAGGCTTCCTGGTACTAATTTGTTTAGTGCTAACTAACTACTGTTAGTCCATCTGTAAGGAGAGTTGCACAAGTCAAGTGGGTCTGATTTGTCATTTGAGAAACAGCACGAGTACGTCCCTTCCCTACATATGGCTCTGGTAAGAAATGGTGCACTATGGGCCCAATAAATAGAATAGGGTTCCATTTGAGGCGACACTCATACCATTTGTCAAAGTCTCAGTATTAGAGACCACTAGGGTACGTTAATGTTAGATCTCGAGCACCAAAACAAGCTCATCCAGGCCCACCCACTCAGATTAATAAATACAAATATTCATTTTTTGCTCAATCAAATTTAAAAAATGATGCCCTTTAATTTCCAGTGTTCCAAACAGGACATTATTTGTCTTTTTATCTAAACATGCAAACACCATCAGATAGAATTGACAGCAAGCAGTTTGTTTTTTCCTGGGTCTCCCTTCAGTGTATTTGGTTCTTCCCATGTAATGATATGTCATTTAGCAGACACTATTATCAAAAGCAACTAAAAGTAGTGCATTGATACATTTTGTATGGGTAGAAAGAACACAGCGGGAATCAAACCCACAATCCTGGCATAGCAAGTGCCATGCTCTACCAACTGAGCCACACACACGTCCCTTTCCCTTTACGCATTCTGTTTATTCTCTCCGTCTTCTCCCGCTCCCTCTTTCTTATCTGTAACAAGTTTGTAAACACACATCTAGGCCAAAAGCTCTGTTTGGCAGAGTCCCAGGTCAGTAGTCGCCCTGTCCAATTAAACGATACACATCTCCCTCACATTCCACTGAGCAGCCCTTCTCCTAGGGAAGTCTGGGGGAATCTGGGGGAATCTGGCACTGGGCTGGAGCTAAGGAAGCCTGGGAAATCTGGCACTGGGCTAGAGCTAGGGAAGTCTGGGGAATCTGGGAAAGCTGGCACTGGGCGGGAGCTAGGGTAGTCTGGGGAAAGCTGGCGCTGGGTTGGAGCTAGGGAATTCTGGGGAATCTGGGAAAGCTGGCACTGGGTTGGAGCTAGGGTAGTCTGGGGAAAGCTGGTGCTGGGCTGGAGCTAGGGACGTCTGGGGGAAGCTGGCACTTGGCTGGAACTAGAGAAGTCTAGGGGAATCTGTCGCTGGGCTGGAGCTAAGAAAGTCTGGGGGAATCTGGCACTGGGCTGGAGCTAGGGAAGCCTGGGGAAGTCTGGGTTTGCTGGTGCTGGCCTGGAGCTAAGGAAGGCTGAGGGAACATGGGATGGAGTTGGGGGAATCTGGGTTTGGGGACACCGAGTTGGTACAATGCTGGGAAAGGCTGGGGAAGGCTGGGAAATGTGGCGGAATCTGGGTTGAAGACTTAGGGAGGTTGCAGGTCTGGGCTGGGGATAGGATAGACCGGGGGAAGACTTGTGGAGTTAGGGCTGGTGAAGGTTGGGGGGAAAACTGGACTAGGGCTAAGGAAAAACTCGGCTAGGGCTAGGCGAGGCTGGGGATAGCTGGGCTGGGACTAGGGGAAGGAGAGACTGAGGTTAGCTGGGCTGGTGCTAGGAGAGACTGGGGGTAACTGGGCTGGAGCTAGGAGAGACTGGGGGTAACTGGATTGGAGCTAGGAGAGACTGGGGGTAACTGGGCTGGAGCTAGGAGAGACTGGGGGTAGCTGGGCTGGGGCTAGGGCAGACTGGGTCTAGGAGAGACTGGGGTTAGCTGGGCTGGGGATATAGGAAAAAGAAGCAAAAACCAAACTTATGGAGGGGAAGTGTAGCAGTAGGCAAGATACAAGATCGAATGTACCGCAAATCATTCAGAATATATTGAGCCGTACCCAAAACTACATGCTGGACCTTTTATGCCTCCTCCATTTTCCCCAGGTCGCAGGGAGTCTGTCTGGCCACTGTTTGCCCCCTAATCACAGAGGCCCTACTGGAGGTCAACAACAGCTCCTCCTGTGTCTCATTAAGCCAATGGTAGCACATTAGAGCAGGGCTCAGGGGAAGGCAGGGGGAAATGGCTTTAATCATTACGAGACAAGTTGTTTATTTTGACTGAATTAGCCTTTCTATGGCATTGGGAAAACATACCCATTACCCATCCCCATGGGTGTACACACACACACACACACACACACACACACACACACACACACACACACACACACACACACACACACACACAAAGTCAGTGCCAAAGACAATGTGAGAAAGCAGTTGGTGCTGCCTTCCTGGTGATGGGTATTCCACATAATATCCATTAAACCTGTGACTCATATGAAACCATAGCCAAGAATCCAACTATTCAGGCTGCATCTTCTATGTGTCTCTTTTCATGAAATAGATATTGGCATTATTCAGTTTAATACACTAAATGGCCTATAAATGTTGTTTTTCACCAAGGTTATTTATTTTCTATAGGACAGTAGTACTTTATGATGTTAGCGACCCATGAATACTGGAGGTGATGCAGAAGCAGTGGATCACTGCGTCTGTAGTGTTAGTGTGCAGGCATTTGGGTTTATTTAAGCAGAACTTTTCACCAAGTATCTACATATAATGGATGTAACCCGTCACAACATTACCATTCTTTCTTATATATGTATTATTTGTAAAGGTATTTTTCAGATTTTACTGAAGAGAGAGAGGCAGGATGACAGTAGGTTGTATGAAAGGGCAGTAGGCCGGTATCCAACCCATCCTGACACCGTAGATCTTTGAGGCTGTGGCATTGCCACTAGTCCAGCCAGACCACCATTGCCATTATTTAAATACATTTGCTAATATCACACACAGGCTGAAACTGTTCCACCCACCTGTCTGGCACGAGTACAAGAGAGAGAAGAGAGTTCAGAACCCTCATTAAAAAAACGTCATCCCTACCCACCACCCCACATTTCTCCCCATATTTTGGTTCAGCTGTAATATGGTTGACCTCACACACCCTTGTTTTAATTCACTCCAGAAAACACAGCTCTCGCTCTCTCGTAATTTTTATGCTGTTATCTCGGAGATTACTGCCATAACTGTGCACTGATTACTAGAGTGTATTGCAGGTTAGAATGTGCCCTTTGGCCCTCTAACGCAGTGGGCACCATGTCACAGGGACAGAGATGGCATGGTTGCTAGGGGGGCCACCTCACTCTGGCTCCCAGTGGTCCCTACTTCGTGTAAGATGGATTCCCACTAATGATATTTGTTTTATTTACATAGACATGAAATTGTGAGAGACTCCAGACACCAAAGTCATAGACTGTTTTTTCTGCTACCACACGGCAAGCAGTACCAGAGCACCAAGTCTAGGACCAAGAGGCTCCTTAACAGCTTCTACCCCCAAGTCATAATATTACTGAACAATTCATCAAATGGCCACTGGACTATTTACACTGACCCCCCTATTCATTTTTACACTGCTGCTACTCGCTGTTTATTATCTATGCATAGTCACTTTACCCCTACCTACATGTACACATTACCTCAACTAACCTCAACTAACCTGTACCCCTGCACACTGACTTGGTACCGGTACCCCTGTATATAGCCTCGTTATTGTCACTTTACCCATACCTACATGTACAAATGACCTCAACTAACCTGTACCCCTGCACACTGACTTGGTACCGGTACCCCTGTATATAGCCTCGTTATTGTCACTTTACCCATACCTACATGTACAAATGACCTCAACTAACCTGTACCCCTGCACACTGACTTGGTCCCGGTACCCCTGTATATAGCCTCGTTATTGTCACTTTACCCATACCTACATGTACAAATGACCTCAACTAACCTGTACCCCTGCACACTGACTTGGTCCCGGTACCCCTGTATATAGCCTCGTTATTGTCACTTTACCCATACCTACATGTACAAATGACCTCAACTAACCTGTACCCCTGCACACTGACTTGGTCCCGGTACCCCTGTATATAGCCTCGTTATTGTCACTTTACCCATACCTACATGTACAAATGACCTCAACTAACCTTGTTATTGTGTTACTTTTTATTATTTTTTACTTTAGTTTATTTGGTAAATATTTTCTTAACTCTTCGTGAACTGCACTGTTGGTTAAGTAACCGTAAGTAAGTGACCATTTCACAGTAATGTCCAGTAAATACCTGTTGTATTTGGCGCATGTGACAAATAAAGTTTGATTTGAAAGACTAAAAACACCAGGAAATCAACTCCAAGTGAATTTAATTGAGAAAGTCTTCCCAAGCATAATATAAAGACGCGTGATCGTATACAAATGGAAGCAAGGTTTGAAATTATTATGTTTTAGTCAAATATTATATCTGTTTGGGCAAATTATTTGCAATTCCTGTATGTTCGACCATCGGCTGAAGAAGAAACAATAATCTGGCAGCGGAATCTATACTTAACAAAAACATAACATGCAACAATTTCAAAGATTTTACTGACTTACAGTTCATATGAGGAAATCAGTCAATTTAAATAAATTCATTAGGCCCTAATCTATGGATTTCACACAACTTGGCATGGGATAGGCCCACCCAATGGGGAGCCAGACACAGCCAATCAAAATGAGTTTTTCTCCCCCACAAAAGATAATTATTACAGACAGAAATACTCCTCAGCACCGTGGTTACATGTGTTCTGCAGTTGTGAAGCCGGTTGGAGGTATTGCCAAATTATCTAAAAATATGTTGGAGGCAGTTTATGGTAGAGAAATGAACATTCAATTCTAGAGCAACAGCTCTGGTGGACATTCCTGCAGTCAACATGCCAATTGCACACTTCCTCAAAACTTGAGACATATGTGGCATTGTGTTGTGAGACAGAACTGCACATTTTAAAGTGGCCACCCAGCACAACGTACAATGTGTAATGATCATTCTGTTCAACCAGCTAACATTTTTAGGGAAATAAGCATTTTGTGCGTATGGAACATTTCTGTGATTTTTTATTTCAGTGCATGAAACATGGGACCAACACTTATACATGTCACGTTTATATTTCTGTTCAGTGTAGTTGATGATCCCTGGTGTAGGCCATCGTTTCCCAACACATCTTCAGGGACCCCAAGACTGGACATTTTGGTTCCAGCCCAGAACGAACACACCTGATTCAACTAATCAAGGCAAGGGCTTGGTGATTCAGTAGTTGAATCAGATGTGTTATTGCTGGTCTAGAACTAAAATGCGCAGGGCATGGGTTCCTAAACCAACGGATTTCTTTAAAACACTGGTCAGGCCTGGTGGTTCCTAAGACCAGGATTAAATCTGAAACCTCCCTATGACACTTGACATTTAAAGGGAATTTCCAATTGAGCTGACATCTGCTGTGTTTACCTTGAATTTAATATCCGCAACACGTTAACATTGTGCTTGTAGGCAACGTGGCAATCAGATTGAATCCTGGCCTGAAATGTTTTGTGCTATGACCCAACTATACTCTTGAATGTATGCAGCTGTGCCAGAGCTACCAAAAGGTTTCTATGGGAATGGGGTGCTTTTCTGGGTAAACATAACAATAAAACTGGGTAAAGAAAACAATAAAAAATGACAGCTACACCCTATGACTGCAACAATGATATATTCAGTTAATTTTGCGTTAGCTTTTACATTTTTATTGATTTCTTTTTACAAAAGAGCACCATGGAATTAACTGACTACGTCGGCGTCATCTGCAGCTTTTGAATGATCAAACCAAATGAACAAAAGACAGTGTCTCTAGCCAGTCCCCCTCCTCCTTGACCCACAGGGACTTAGCAGTGACCCATTATTTGGTGAACACTGGTCTAAAAAGAGATTCTCTGGTACTGTTTGCATAGTTTTCAGCTAGTAGTTCTGAAAGTAGCACTCACGAGCCAAAAGTGGTCCCTGAAAACTGTGTACTAAGTCACATATGTACAGATATGTGCACCACATCATTGCGCTCTCTCTTGCTTTGCTATGTGTGCATCTTGCTCGCTGTCGCTCAAATGGCAATGGGCTAAAGCTCATTGGCTGGAACTTGAATTGCTAGGAGGCTGGCCCACGTGGGGGAAAATGTAGGGTAATTAGGGCCACAGGTTTTAGTAAATAGTCACTTTCAAACTAGGGGTTTCGCAGCTAATTGAGTTAAGACAATTCTGCATGTATGAACACATCGACACATCCAGCGCAGACCGGGAGGTTGAAAAAAAGACTTACTAGTGGCCAGTGTTCCAGAGCTTGTCTTTAAGGCCCGGTGGACGCATATAGACTAGGTACTTCAGTAAATAGAGTTGAATAGATTAAAAAAACATGACTTTTGAACCCTAAATCTGAACAGACTATTAATGGGCGGGAACAATGAGACGCTCACTATCAGGCAATGATCCTGGTCAGGGATCAGCCCAATCAATGAGGCAACAATTCATCATTGCACGAGTCATGAAGCACTGAAAGGGTCGATCCATGGGTATACCTTAATACAAAATTAATGACAAAAATGAGCACCATATAATGAATTTGTTTCAGTTGAGGCAGAAAACTGGATCAACACAACTGATGGTGTGGGACAAGGCTTTTGACAAACTTTGACTTTGTGTAATGCCCCTTTAAGCAACATAAGGAGTTTAAGACATTTACTTTGAAAAGCAGTGCTGAGTATTGACCAAATGCATTATGTTTAATGTGATGCTATTCTAAAGACAGAGGTTGCTGTTTAAACTAATCCCACACCTTAGTTGTGTCTTGGGGTCTCTGACCATTGCTCCTAGAACTCAAAGATACTCTTCTGTTCCTCTACTGCCTGACTGGCTGCACCATCGTTCTCCTTCTCAGGACAAACAGACGAAATCTCTTGACATTGTCATACCTCTTGGATTATGAGCTTATCTTTTCACATTTGACTGAGACAGACCGTCCGTCTGATCCAGTCTGGCTGGCCATCTACGGTCATGCTCTTCCTCAGCCAGCTCCAACATTTGGATCTACTGACATGGTGAATAACACCAGGGTCGTGTTCAGTAGGGAAAGCAACTGAACATTTTCTCAAATGTTTTGCAATGCCAAATGAAAATGTGCGTTTCTTTGTCAAGTTCAGGTAGCCCCTGCCTGTTTCGGTCTGTTTTCTTCCGTTTGGTGCCTAATGTTTTCCTGATCTCGTTTGGTCACTGCCTACATTAGAACATGACCTTCCTCCACTGATCTTTTTATACTTTTTTCACTGGTCACTGCAAATCAAACACATTAGAACACCATTTTTCCACCATGGTTACAGATGTTCACTCCACTGAGAATTTAAAATACACCATTTTTATACACTTGGTTTAATGGTCACTGTGGAATTAGGTCACATGCACATGTTAGCAATGTTATGGTCAATGCACATGGTTAGCAGATGTTATTGGTCACATGCACATGGTTAGCAGATGTTATTGGTCACATGCACATGGTTAGCAGATGTTAATGGTCACATGCACATGGTTAGCAGATGTTAATGGTCACATACATGGTTAGCAGATGTTAATGTCACATAGGTTAGCAGATGTTAATGGTCACATACACATGGTTAGCAGATGTGTTAATGGTCACATAAGATGTTAATGGTCACATACACATGGTTAGCAGATGTTAATGGTCACATAATGGTCACATGGTTAGCAGATGTTAATGGTCACATACATGGTTAGCACATGGTTAGCAGATGTTAATGGTCACATACACATGGTTAGCAGATGTTAATGGTCACATACACATGGTTAGCAGATGTTAATGGTCACATACACATGGTTATCAGATGTTAATGGTCACATACACATGGTTAGCAGATGTTAATGGTAACATGCACATGGTTAGCAGATGTTAATGGTCACATACACATGGTTAGCAGATGTTAATGCGAGTGTAGGGAAATGCTTGTGCTTCTAGTTCCAACCGTTCAGTCATATCTAACAAGTAATCTAACAATTTCACAACAACTACCTTATACACACAAGTGTAAAGGAATTAATAAGAATATGTATATATAAATATATGGATGAGTGATGGCCGTGCGGCATAAGCAAGATGGAGTAGATAGTAGAGTACAGTATATACATATGAGACGAGTAATGTAGGGTATGTAAACATTATATAAAGTGGCATTGTTTAAAGTGACTAGTGATAGAATTATTACATCCATTTTTTTTATTATTAAAGTGGCTAGAGATTTTGGAGTGTCCCAGGTCTGTTTGTGCTGTATACAGTGGGGAGAACAAGTATTTGATACACTGCCGATATTGCAGGTTTTCCTACTTACAAAGCATGTAGAGGTCTGTAATGTTTTATCATAGGTACACTTCAACTGTGAGAGACGGAATCTAAAACAAAAATCTAGAAAATCACATGGTATGATTTTTAAGTAATTAATTTGCATTTTAATGCATGACATAAGTATTTGATCACCTACCAACCAGTAAGAATTCCAGCTCTCACAGACCTGTTAGTTTTTCTTTCAGACGCCCTCCTGTTCTCCACTCATTACCTGTATTAACTGCACCGGTTTGAACTCGTTACCTGTATAAAAGACACCTGTCCACACACTCAATCAAACAGACTCCAACCTCTCCACAATGGCCAAGACCAGAGAGCTGTGTAAGGACATCAGGGATAAAATTGTAGACATGCACAAGGCTGGGATGGGCTACAGGACAATAGGCAAGCAGCTTGGTGAGAATGCAACAACTGTTGGCGCAATTATTAGAAAATGGCAGATCAAGGACAATCACCCTCGGTCTGGGGCTCCATGCAAGATTTCACCTCGTGGGGCATCAATGATCATGAGGAAGGTGAGGGATCAGCCCAGAACTACACGGCAGGACCTGGTCAATGACCTGAAGAGAGCTGGGACCACAGTCTCAAAGAAAACCATTAGTAACACACTACGCCGTCATGGATTAAAATCCTGCAGGGCACGCAAGGTCCCCCTGATCAAGCCGGCGCATGTCCAGGCCCGTCTGAAGTTTGCCATTGACCATCTGGATGATCCAGAGGAAGAATGGGAGAAGGTCATGTGGTCTGAAGAGACAAAAATAGAGCTTTTTGGTCTAAACTCCACTCGCCGTGTTTGGAGGAAGAAGAAGGATGAGTACAACCCCAAGAACACCATCCCAACCGTGAAGCATGGAGGTGGAAGCATCATTCTTTGGGGATGCTTTTCTGCAAAGGGGACAGGACGACTGCACCGTATTGAGGGGAGGATTGATGGGGCCATGTATCGCGAGATCTTGGCCAACAACCTCCTTCCCTCAGTAAGAGCTGGGTCTTCCAGCAAGACAACGGCCCAAAACACACAGCCAGGGCAACTAAGGAGTGGCTCCGTAAGAAGCATCTCAAGGTCCTGGAGTGGCCTAGCCAGTCTCCAGACCTGAACCCAATAGAAAATCTTTGGAGGGAGCTGAAAGTCTGTATTGCCCAGCGACAGCCCTGAAACCTGAAGGATCTGGAGAAGATCTGTATGGAGGAGTGGGCCAAAATCCCTGCTGCAGTGTGTGCAAACCTGGTCAAGAACTACAGGAAACGTATGATCTCTGTAATTGCAAACAAAGGTTTATGTACCAAATATTAAGTTCTGCTTTTCTGATGTATCAAATACTTATGTCATGCAATAAAATGCTAATTAATTACTTAAAAATCATACAATGCGATTTTCTGGATTTTAGTTTTAGATTCCGTCTCTCACAGTTGAAGTGTATGTATGATAAAAATTACAGACCTCTACATGCTTTGTAAGTAAGGAAAACCTGCAAAATCGGCAGTGTATCAAATACTTGTTCTCCCCACTGTAGCTAACTCCTAATGTTGTAGGATCTTAATTTTAACCAGCCTCCTACAGCAGGAAAATAATCCTGTAGCAACAGGAAATGTGAATGATAATTCATGGCCATTTTTGTAGGGGCTGATACATTTTTCGTAATGAAAAATCAAGTCTGATATTTCATAGAGGGAATTAGAAACATCTGTTGTCCATTAAGCCTCAAATACACAAGTTCTACATTTCCTGCATTGCAGGAATGTTCTCCTGCGACAGATTGGTAAAATTTAAGATCCTACATCTGTGTGGTCATCATTCATGCCAAATCATATGATGATAGAAGTTGAGACACAGCACAAACAGATCTGGGAGCAGAGTACAATGGAATTCCAGCTAACGCATAAACATGTGATTGGGGGAGAAAGTGCAAGGTGACATTAATATAGACAAACAACTGAAGTATCATAGTCATAGCATTCCTGACGTGACTATTGACCTGTAAAGTCTTATCTGACAGGGTACTCTGCCACACTCCACTGTCACTCAATGAGGATCCATCCACATTATTTGAATCATTAGTACAGTGCCTTGCGAAAGTATTCGGCATTTGTAAACTGCTGTTCACAAATGCTCTCCATCCAACCTCACTGAGCTCGAGCTGTTTTGCAAGGAGGAATGGGAAAACATTTCAGTCTCTCGATGTGCAAAACTGATAGAGACATACCTCAAGCGACTTACAGCTGTAATTGCAGCAAAAGGTGGCGCTACAAAGTATTAACTTAAGGGGTCTGAATAATTTTGCACGCCCAATTTTTCAGTTTTTGATTTGTTAAAAAAGTTTGAAATATCCAATAAATGTCGTTCCACTTCATGATTGTGTCCCACTTGTTGTTGATTCTTCACAAAAAAATACAGTTTTATATCTTTATGTTTGAAGCCTGAAATGTGGCAAAAGGTCGCAAAGTTCAAGGGGGCCGAATACTTTCGCAGGGCCTGTATATCCCAACCGCACACAAATACAAGGTATAGTTGTGCTTACCCAAAGCGTCAGTCCACTGTGCCGGCTCAGATACTGTATGTTCTTTTCACATTGTTGTTATTTCCAGCGAGGTTTCACTTCCAGCAACTATGGTGGGTACATAACCAGGCCAGCACAGTACAGCTCGGCATGGCTCTGCTTAATAGTGTCAAAAGTTTAAAACAGAAGAGGCTATATCACAGTGTGACCGATCAGAGTACTAAGGCTACTGCCACACAGACTCAGGAACAACTATGAAACTGTCAAAAGTACAACACAAATCAAGAGTTTAATCAGTCAAAAGACAAAGTTTGTGCGTTTTTTTGTCAGACAATCATCCATTTTCATTTATCCGGCAACTGATGACTCCCATTGAAAGAACATTTGATTCATCTGAAATTCAGACACAATCCCAGTATGCCGATGGCCTTACGTGCAAAATACATTTAGAAATACATGCTATTCAATCATTGCACCCACACTGCTCGCACGCGCCAACAATTGTCTACGATGCCAAGGGATAAAATAGAACTTCTTTCTATTTCTGACGCAGATCACGCTGCAAGTCCTGCCTCTCCCATCTCCTCATTGGTTATATCCACGTGGGTGATTGAAAGACAAACTGTTTTGCCGGTTGTCGTGGTAATACTATGAAAGTATAGATGCCATCACCATATAAGATCAAAGATGAAAAAGCCTGGAAGGAGGAGAGATGACTAGAAACTATTTGGTTGGCTGTTCTGTGTGGATTAATTGTCGGAGTAGAGGACCTTGTGCATTTCAGGTAAAATAACAACTCAATGTTTATATCCCAGGACAAATTAGCTAGATACAGCATGTTAGCTAAATAGGACAAATTACCATAACATTTTTAATGCTTTCCGACCTGTCCCCAAATTAATGTCATCGGTTCAGAGTTTGTTTTGATATTTTAACCTGCGTGTGGTGATCGCGTTTGGTGTGGGGGGACAAAATAAATGTATGCACGATCGCGCAGCCGGTTTGGGTTCCGTGTATCCGGGTCTCCTGCACACGGAGCCCCTGAGCTTGGAGAGCAGTCGCACGTCTTCATGTTTCAAACATGCAAACGTTGATCCGAACCTCCTTTACACCATCAAGGATGAGACCTGCTTATTCATGACCTTCATTAAAGTATCAATTACACGCTGCTTCATGCATAAACATTACATGCCCATTGCCAAGCGATCGAAATTCCACCCCCGGGGGAAGAGATCTCGAGTGACGACATCGACATTCTGAAGCTGTCACTTTAATTAGGGAACTCATTCCGGAGGGATTTGAGCAGCGTGCCATAGTACATTGAGCTGTCTCGCTCCCAAACAAACATTCCTTAAGAGACGGATCTGGGAGAAAGACTGTTATCCCTCTCATGTCCCGAGCATTCAACCTGATCTCACATTAGCCAATTTGACAGACTACAGACCAGTAAAGGAAACATCATAGGTTGATCCTGAGGAAGCTCATGTCGTCCATTAAGTTGAGAAGAGTCGCTATTTTATGTGTGCTTTTAATAGAAAAACTGCATTTGTTTCGTCAAAAAGTGCTTCATTAGGTCTAAAATCCCAAAGCACACCCAGATGTTCTGATTCTCATTTCCCCACAGGAATATCTTCTTCAGTGAATAGCATACAATATCTAGGAACAGTAGATTATACTTCAACTCTTCAGGAAAATAAAACCCCTCAACTCCTATTAGGGATTGAGTATTGAGGCACAATCAAGTCCCCTCATTCCAACAGCCATGAGACTCCCCTTATTCTAGTGGGGCGCTTCTGTAGAACAGCCATGAGACTCCCCTTATTCTAGTGGGGCGCTTCTGTAGAACAGCCATGAGACTCCCCTTATTCTAGTGGGGCGCTTCTGTAGAACAGCCATGAGACTCCCCTTATTCTAGTGGGGCGCTTCTGTAGAACAGCCATGAGACTCCCCTTATTCTAGTGGGGCGCTTCTGTAGAACAGCCATGAGACTCCCCTTATTCTAGTCGGGCGGTTCTGTAGAACAGCCATGAGACTCCCCTTATTCTAGTGGGGCGGTTCTGTAGAACAGCCATGAGACTCCCCTTATTCTAGTGGGGCGGTTCTGTAGAACAGCCATGAGACTCCCCTTATTCTAGTGGGGCGGTTCTGTAGAACTGGCATGAGACTCCCCTTATTCTAGTGGGGCGGTTCTGTAGAACTGCCATGATGGGATACGTATGAAGCTGGATATTTATAGCCTCTGACATTTGGAGATAAAGGTAATGGAGCCGGATGAGAGGAATGCACAGCCAGGGGCTTCTATACAAGCCACGCTGCTGCAGTCTCTCAGTATATGAATGGGGGTTACCTCAGACTAGTAAGGCTACTTCACTCCACTCTTGATGAGTATGCCTGACTGTATCTGCATCATACTCTGATAGGGACTGTTACACACACACACACACACACAGCAAACAAAAGCACGTACACACACACGCTGTATGTTTGTCAGGGCGTTCAAGACCAAACTTTCACTTGTTTATCATAATGTGTAGTCACTAGACCTAATAATAAACATTTTTAAGTGTTAGCCAACCTCCATTCAAGGACATACCATGTACATGGGGCTATACATCACAGGTAATCTTACAGTTGTTTATTGTTGAAAAGATCATGTGTTCTCTAAATAATCTTAATATACTCATATACAAATCACACAGCACCTTCATAGTTAAATTGGATAAATCAGACATGGATGCTTTAATACACTAACTCCATTATATATATATATATATATATAGTAGGCTACACAGTCACACAGGAGACAAACTGACACTGGAATTTATCACCGACCATCCCTTGGTGTAGACCAGGTATTCCCAAACTGTGGTACGCGCAATGCCTTCAGGGGTACGCCAAATAAAAATGTTATTCACATTTTCCAACAGTCCATTTATATTTTCCAAAGGGTCTATACTTTTGGGTGAGGTTTCTTTTCTTACCTGAGGAGCCTCGTTGCACTGCCAAAAATAAATGTCAAATACAGGTAGCCTAGACAAAGAATTAACATCCAATCACATGAACCGTTACTCATCCAATCACATGAACCGTTACTCTCTCGTGGGAATTCCACTAACGGTCCGTATGTAGCCAAACGCATCTGCTGCTTATGTTGGTGTCTGTACTGATGGCGCAAAATCCATGACAGGGAGACATAGTGGAGTGGTAATGCCCGTGCAAGCAGTTACTCCCGACGCCACTTAGGTACACTGCAGCATCCACCGCGAGGCTCTTACTGCCAAGGGAATGCCTGACATCTTGAAAGACATTTTGGACACTACAGTGAAAATGGTGAACTTTGTTAAAGCAGGGCCCTGAACTATTGTGTATTTTCTGCACTATGCAATGATATTGGCAGCGACCATGTAACGCTTTTACAACACACAGAAGTGCGCTGGTTATCAAGGGGCAAAGTATTGACATGTTTTTTTTTTATTGAGAAACAAGCTTAAAGTTTTTACTGACTGGCCTGTAAAAAGTCTCACTTGTCTGACTGGTTGCATGATGACGAGTTTCTCACACGACTGGCCTGTCTGGGTGATGTTTTTTTTCACCTGAATGATCTGAATCTAGAATTACAGGGACTCTCCGGAACTATATTAAATGTGCGGGACAAAATTGAGGCTGATTAAGAAGTTGGACCTCTTCTCTGTCTGCATTAACAAGGACAACACACAGGTCTTTCCATCATTGTATATTTTTTTGTGTGCAAATGAACTCAACCTTACGGACAATGTCAAATGTGATATAGCGAAGCAGCTGAGTGAGTTGGGTTCGCAATAACGCAGGTACTTTCCCGACACGAATGACATAAAAATCTGGATTCGTTACCCCTTTGAGCGTCATCAAAACTCTCCAGGTTCTCCTTTACCCAAATCCAGATAGCAGATGTTCTGAAAGAGCTGCAAAACCTGGACCCGTACAAATCAGCTGGGCTTGACAATCTGGACCCTCTATTTCTGAAACTATCCGCCGCCATTGTCGCAACCCCTATTACCAGCCTGTTCAACCTCTCATATCGTCTGAGATCCCCAAGGACTGGAAAGCTGCCGCAGTCATCCCCCTCTTCAAAGGGGGAGACACCCTGGACCCAAACTGTTACAGACCAACATCCATCCTGCCCTGCCTATCTAAGGTCTTCGAAAGCCAAGTCAACAAACAGGTCACTGACTATCTCGAATCCCACCGTACCTTCTCCGCTGTGCAATCTGGTTTCCGAGCCGGTCACGGGTGCACCTCAGCCACGCTCAAGGTACTAAACGACATCATAACCGCCATCGATATAAGGAGCCGTCTTCATCGGTCAATCACCATATTCTTATCGGCAGACTCAGTAGCCTCGGTTTTTCAGATGACTGCCTTGCCTGGCTCACCAACTACTTTGCAGACAGAGTTCAGTGTGTCAAATCGGAGGGCATGCTGTCCGGTCCTCTGGAAGTCTCTATGGGGGTGCCACAGGGTTCAATCCTCGGGCCGACTCTTTTTTCTGTATATATCAATGATGTTGCTCTTGCTGCGGGTGATTCCCTGATCCACCTCTACGCAGACGACACCATTCTATATACTTCCGGCCCGTCCTTGGACACTGTGCTATCTAACCTCCAAACGAGCTTCAATGTCATACAACACTCCTTCCATGGCCTCCAACTGCTCTTAAACGCTAGTAAAACCAAATGCATGCTTTTCAACCGTTCGCTGCCTGCACCCGCACGCCTGACCAGCATCACCACCCTGGATGGTTCCAACCTTGAATATGTGGACATCTATAAGTACCTAGGTGTCTGGCTAGACTGTAAACTCTCCTTCCAGACTCATCAAACATCTCCAATCGAAAATCAAATCAAGAGTCGGCTTTCTATTCCGCAACAAAGCCTCCTTCACTCACGCCGCCAAACTTACCCTAGTAAAACTGACTATCCTACCGATCCTCGACTTCGGCGATGTCATCTAAAAAATTGCTTCCAACACTCTACTCAGCAAACTGGATGCAGTTTATCACTGTGCCATCCGTTTTGTCACTAAAGCACCTTATACCACCCACCACTGCGACTTGTACACTCTAGTTGGCTGGCCCTCGCTACATATTCGTCACCAGACCCACTGGCTCCAGGTCATCTACAAGTCCATGCTAGGTAAAGCTCCGCCTTATCTCAGTTCACTGGTCACAATGGCAACACCCATCCGTAGCACGTGCTCCAGCAGGTGTATCTCACTGATCATCCCGAAAGCCAACACCTCATTTGGCCGCCTTTTGTTCCAGTTCTCTGCTGCCTGTGACTGGAACGAATTGCAAAAATCGCTGAAGTTGGAGACTTTTATCTCCCTCACCAACTTCAAACATCTGCTATCTGAGCAGCTAACCGATCGCTGCAGCTGTACATAGTCTATCGGCAAATAGCCCACCCATTTTTACCTACCTCATCCCCATACTGTTTTTATTTATTTACTTTTCTGCTCTTTTGCACACCGATATCTATACCTGTACATGACCATCTGATCATTTATCACTCCAGTGTTAATCTGCAAAATTGTAATTATTCGCCTACCTCATGCCTTTTGCACACAATGTAGATAGACTCCACTTTTTTTCCTTCCTATTGTGTTATTGACTTGTTAATTGTTTACTCCATGTGTAACTCTGTGTTGTCTGCTCACACTGCTATGCTTTATCTTGGCCAGGTCGCAGTTGCAAATGAGAACTTGTTCTCAACTAGCCTACCTGGTTAAATGAAGGTGAAATAAAAAAAATACAAAAATAAATCTATGTGAGAGTGGATTCTCGGCCCTCACTAGCATGAAAGCTAAATAGACACAGACTGTGTGGAAAATGATTTAAGACAGACTCTCTCCAATACAACCCAACATTGCAGAGTTATCTGCATCCTTTCAAGCACACCCTTCTCATTAACCTGTGGTGAGTTATTCACAGAACAAATAAGGTTTTATTATTTATTTGTGCCCTGATCCTATAAGAGCTCTTTGTCACTTCCCACAAGCCGGGTTGTGAAAACTCACACTCATTCTTATATTTAAAACTTCTTATGGCTGCAATCCCATTAACGGGATCGATATGACAACAGCCAGTGAAAGTGCAGGGCACCAAATTCAAAACAACAGAAATTAAAATTCCTAATAATAATTAAAATTACAATTCCTCAAACATACATGTATTTTATACCGTTTTAAAGGTAATCTTGTTGTTAATCCCACCACAGTGTCCGATTTCAAATAGGCTTTACAGAGAAAGCACCACAAACGATTATGTTAGGTCACCACCAACTCACTGAAAAATTCAGCCATTTTCTAGCTAAAGAGAGGAGTCACAAAAAGCACAAATAGAGATAATGTCACGCCTTGGTCTTAGTATTTTGTGTTTTCTTTAATTATTTGTTCAGGCCAGGGTGTGACATGGGGTTATTGTATTGTCATATTGGGGTTTTTGTAGGCATTGGGTTTGTGGTTGATTAGGGGTGTGTCTAGTATAGGCTTGGCTGCCTGAGGCGGTTCTCAATCAGAGTCAGGTGATTCTTGTTGTCTCTGATGGGGAACCGTATTTAGGTAGCCTGGGTTTCACTTTGTATTTCGTGGGTGATTGTTCCTGTCTCTGTGTAGTTTCACCAGATAGGCTGTATTAGGTTTCACGTTCCGTTTTGTTGTTTTGTAGTTATTCAGTTCTTTTCATGTATTGCTATTCTTTCATTAAAGACACGAGTAACCACCACGCTGCATTTCGGTCCGACTCTCTTTCGACAAACGAAGAACGCCGTTACAGATAAAATGAATAACTAACCTTTGATGATCTTCATCAGATGACACTCATAGGACTTCATGTAACACAATACATGTATGTTTTGTTTGATAAAGTTCATATTTATATTTTTAAAAATCTCAGTGTACATTGGCGCGTTACGTTCACTAGTTCCAAAAACACCCGGTGATATTGCAGAGAGCCACATCATTTTACAGAAATACTTATTTTAAAATGTTGATGAATACAATTGTTAGACATGGAAATATAGATATACCTCTCCTTAACTTGTTGATTGTAGGGTGCAGTATTTTGATGTTTGGATGAAAAACGTACCCAAATGAACCTGGCTATTTCTCAGGCTCAGAATATGTATGCAATTGTCAGATTAGGATAGAAAACACACTAAAGTTTCCAAAACTGTCAAAATATTGTCTGTGAGTTTAACAGAACTGATATTGCAGTTGAAAACCTGAGGAAAATCCAACCAGGAAGTGGGTTCTATTTTGAAAGCTCCCTGTTCCATTGCATGCCTTCCCTCCATTTAAAGGGATATCAACCACATTCCTTTTTTATGGCTTCCACATGGTGTGCACAGTCTTTAGACATAGTTTCAGGCTTTTATTCTGAAAAATGAGCAAGAAAGATCAGATCGCGTCAGTGGATGGCTGGGTGCCAGCAGCGTTTTGCATGCACCAACAGAGTGGACAGACATTTTCTCTCTCTCTCCTATTGAAGAAGCTACTGTCTGGTTGAAATATTATCGATTATATATTGTAAAAACAACCTGAGGATTGATTATAAAAAACGTTTGACATGTTTCTACGAACTTTATGCATACTATTTGGAATTTGTGTGCCCCGTCGTGACCGCTCGAGTCTGTGGATTTCTGAACATAATGCGCCAAACAAATGGAGGAATTTTGGATATAAAATCATCTTTATGGAACAAAAGGAACATTTATTGTGTAACTGGGAGTCTCGTGAGTGCAACCATCCAAAGATCATCAAAGGTAAGCCATTCATTTTATTGCTTTTGTGACTTTCATGACCAATCTACTTTGCTGCTAGCTGTTTGTAATGTTTTGTCTGCTGAGAGAGATGTCCTTACATAAACGCTTGGAATGCTTTCACTGAAAAGCTTTTTTGAAATCTGACATGCCAGGTGGATTAACAACAAGCTAAATTGTGTTTTGCTATATTGCACTTGTGATATCATGAAAATGTAATAATTTTAGTAATTTAATTTGAATTTGGCACTCTGCAATTCAGCAGATGTTGACGAAAATGATACGGGATGGGTGCGTCAAGAAGTTAATGCAACCGCTGTGTCAGATTTTAAAAAACTTCACGGAAAAAGCAAACCATGCAATAATCTGAGACGGCACTCAGAAGAAAAAAAATTATGCGCCATGTTGGAGTCAACAGAAATCAGAAAAAACATTATAAATATTCCCTTACCTTTGATGATTTTCATCAGAATGCACTCCCAGGAATCCTAGTTCCACAATAAATGTTTGTTTTGTTCAATAATGTCCATTATTTATGTCCAAGTAGCTACTTTTGTTAGCACGTTTAGTACACAAATCCAAACGCTCGTGCAGGTCCAGCCGAACGAAAACTTCAAAAAGTTATATTACAGGTCAAAGAAACTTGTCAAACTTAGTATAGAATCAATATTTAGGATGTTGTTATCATAAATCTTCAATAACGTTCCAACCGGAGAATTCCTATGTCTGTAGAAAAGCCATGGAACGCAAGTCGCTATCATGTGAAATGCGTGTGACCAGGACCTGGCTCTCTGCCAGACCACTGACTCAAACAGCTCCCATCCGGCTCCACATCACAGTAGAAGCATCATTCAAGTTTCTAAAGACGCTTGACATCTAGTGGAAGCCTTAGGAAGTGCAACATAACCAATATCCCACTGTGTATTCAATAGGGGCTGGGTTGAAAATCAACCAACCTCAGATTTCCACTTCCTGTTTCTTCTCAGGTTTTTTGCCTGCCATGTGAGTTCTGTTCTACTCACAGACATCATTCAAACAGTTTTAGAAACTTCAGAGTGTGTTCTATCCAATGCTAATAATAATATGCATATATTAGCAACTGGGACTGGGGAGCAGGCAGTTTACTCTAGGCACCTCTGGGCATCCAAGCTACTCAATACTGCCCCTGCAGCCATAAGAAGTTAATAAATGTATCTTATAGTGTGTGTGGCAGGCTTACAATGATGGCAAAAAACAACATTTGAGAGAACGAAGACCCTGGTGCTAGAGGGGTACAAAGCTGGAGGTTGAATGTTTGAAGGGGTATGGGACTATAAAAAGTTTGGGAACAACTGGTGTAGCGCGCACACGCGCACGCACGTACACACACACCTCTCGGATTACAGTAATAATCGACTAGGTCTGAGTTTGCCAAGTTTCTAAATAAATTTAAAATCACTTGATATGGGCCACTAAATACTCCCCTTTCTTTCACTATAACAATTAGGCTGTGTGGATTAATGGTAACTTTATCAGAGGTATGTACAACGTCATATGTTTTAAATGTACAACGTCATAAACATATACTTCAGCATAAACATATGCTACTTCAGCATATAGGCTACACTTGTACATAAACTTGTAGGCTATATCAAATGTTAAACTGTTTATAACCATACACCTGCGTTTATAACCATACACCTGCATCTTACCTGGTTGGTAATGTTGACATAGTAGGTCCTTGTCAAATGTGATCAGCTGTGTTGCATTCGATGTCAGGTGCAATTTTACGCTTGCATCATGATCCAAGCAGTTTCAGCTCAGTCAATTGGTTTGTTGGGCATCCCGGAGTCAGTGGAGTCCAAGAGAACGTTCACGAATTTAAGCTCAAATTTTGTTGAAATTCATACTTTGTTGAAATACCATAACCAGATAATTAACGTGTGATCTCTTTCATTCAGGCTTAGAACGTTTGGCTATCCAACGAGTTCCAAATATATCCAGTTCTAGTCCATGTTCTTCCTGCGAAAGGCGCGACGAATCTCTTTTGGAAGACGAGGCAAAACTCATCTCTCTCGCCAAGTAGACATTCAGGTGCAATGTCACAGGACACACACTGTGCTCTGCGCCTTGCCGTGCAGGATTAAATGACATTTGTATTATGTCCTATTCTCAGCGATAACTTTTATGCGGATAACATTGGAAAACGCAATGGTTTATCATTGGAATGGTGCCAATAGCGCAGGTGATCGCACACCCGATTGCTAGATTAGTGTACAGAAAGCATAGGCTAAACTACTGGCAAGAATAAGATTGCAATCTGACAAATTTGGTTTACAATTCAGGCAATTTAGCAACGGTAGGCTAATATAAGAACAGTAGGCATATGCTCTTAAAATGGCATGAACGTTCGATTTAGCCTACCGCTGTCTATTTTCACATGTGCACAAAATCAATATTGTGAAAAATACAAGGATAATTGTGTTTTTTTCCATTTAAGCAACTTTTTTTGAACGAGATCTTACAGGTTGGTGGAGCATTACGAACAAATAGATATGCTAAGCAAATAAAATTATGACTAGGTTACTCCTCTGTATTCTTCATGAGTCAACGTCTGTTCCACTTGCAGCCGGAAAATAATATCCTTCTGATACGCCGCTACCAGCAACCAACAGGACAGGTAGGTATAGCCCTGTCCCTCTCTCTCTGAATTGAAACCAGTTGTTTAGGGCCCAGTCCTTTTGTGAATATCTTACACACGCAAGCCTTTTTCAGATAGAATAGAACGCTGTCAATAAATAATGTCAACCCCGCAAGCGACAACCACCCTTTAGTTATAGTTCACCAATAGGGATCAGCTTGTCAAAAAAGAAACTCGCCGAAAAAAAAGCTTCTCTCATATCTGAGCGTATCCAGTTATCGCTTCAGCACGCTGCCTACACCTGAGGCCCGCTCCCCTATGTTGCATTCCATTGAACATGTAGTAAACACTCCCCCTTTCACTCAGCGCGTCCAATCGAGAGTGCTATCGCTCAGTAGCCCCGCAAAAAAAAAAAAAACAGGAATCGAAGGATCTGCTATTTTAGTCTGTGTGTCTGAAATGATTAGAGAGTTGGGGACTGCGTTATGTACACATAACTGTCAAAATAAAGGAAACACTTGAATAAACGAGGGATACAAAGTATATTGAAAGCAGATGCTTTCACACAGATGTGGTTCATGAGTTAATTAAGCAATTAACAACATGCTTAGGGTCATGTATAAAAATGCCCAGTTGCCCATTGTTGTGCCTACCATGGCTGCACTCTTAGAAAAAGATTTCCAAAAGGGTTCTTCGGCTGTCACCATAGGATTTCCCTTTTGACTTCCATGTAGAACCTTCTGTGGAAACGGTTCTACCTGGAGCCCAAAGGGGTTCTACCTGGAGTCCAAAAGGTTTCTTCAAAGGGTTCCTCAATGGGGACAACCCTTCTAGGTTGTAGATAACCTTTTTTCTAAGCGCGTAGAAGAAGAGATCTCAGTGACTTTGAAAGAAGGGTCTCAAAGGAGTATAGGGGCTTTAAAGTGTGTGTGTGTGTGTGTGTGTGTGTGTGTGTGTGTGTGTGTGTGTGTGTGTGTGTGTGTGTGTGTGTGTGTGCCTCAGTCACCAGATCTCAACCCAATTAAACACTTATGGGAGATTCTGGAGCAGTGCCTGAGACAGCATTTTACATCACCATCAACAAAACAACAAAATTAAGGAATTTCTTGTGGAAGAATGATGCCAAATTGATTATACAAGTGTCTGGAACTCTATTGGAGGCATGTGGCATCATTCTTACAAAATTTCAAAATTCCTTCCTTTTGTTGATGGTGATGTAAAACGCTGTCTCAGGCACTGATCCAGAATCTCCCTTAAGTGTTCAATTGGGTTGAGATCTGGTGACTGAGACACACACCCACCCTTTAAACCCCCTATACTCATTTGAGACACCTCTTTGAAGCTGTCCTGTGAGCTCACCCTATGAAGACACTTTATGTTGGTGTTTCCTTTATTCTGACAGTTACCTGTAGCAAGCCTACTGTGTATATTTGTCTGTGGCAGGCTACTGTAGCTGTCAGACACAAAAGTTCTGCTCTGCATTCTTCTTGACCTGTAGGTTACATGGCTACAAGCTGCCATTCAAACTTTTTGCTCTTTGAACCTCATCACACACCTCCTCCCCATAGGCCATCACACACCTCCTCCCCATAGGCCACATCACACACCTCCTCCCCATAGGCCACATCACACACCTCCTCCCCATAGGCCATCACACACCTCCTCCCCATAGGCCATCACACACCTTCTCCCCATAGGCTATCACACACCTCCTCTCCATAGGCCACATCACACACCTCCTCCCCATAGGCCATCACACACCTCCTCTCCATAGGCCACATCACACACCTCCTCCCCATAGGCCATCACACACCTCCTCCCCATAGGCCATCACACACCTCCTCCCCATAGGCCATCACACACCTCCTCCCCATAGGCTATCACACACCTCCTCTCCATAGGCCACATCACACACCTCCTCCCCATAGGCCATCACACACCTCCTCCCCATAGGCCATCACACACCTCCTCCCCATAGGCTATCACACACCTCCTCTCCATAGGCCACATCACACACCTCCTCCCCATAGGCCATCACACACCTCCTCCCCATAGGCCATCACACACCTCCTCCCCATAGGCCATCACACACCTCCTCCCCATAGGCCATCACACACCTCCTCCCCATAGGCCACATCACACACCTCCCCCCATAGGCCATCACACACCTCCTCCCCATAGGCCATCACACACCTCCTCCCCATAGGCCATCATCCTCCCCATAGGCCATCACACACCTCCTCCCCATAGGCCACATCACACACCTCCTCCCCATAGGCACATCACACACCTCCTCCCCATAGGCCACATCACACACCTCCTCCCCATAGGCCATCACACACCTCCTCCCCATAGGCCACACACCTCCTCCCCACCACACACACCTCCTCCCCATAGGCCACATCACACACCTCCTCCCCATAGGCCACATCACACACCTCCTCCCCATAGGCCACATCACACACCTCCTCCCCATAGGCCTCATCACACACCTCCTCCCCATAGGCCATCACACACCTTCTCCCCATAGGCCACACACCTCCTCCCCATAGGCCGCATCACACACCTCCTCCCCATAGGCCACATCACACACCTCCTCCCCATAGGCCACATCACACACCTCCTCCCCATAGGCCATCACACACCTCCTCCCCATAGGCCATCACACACCTCCTCCCCATAGGCTCATCACACACCTCCTCCCCATAGGTCTCATCACACACCTCCTCCCCATAGGTCTCATCACACACCTCCTCCCCATAGGTCTCATCACACACCTCCTCCCCATAGGCCTCATCACACACCTCCTTCCCATAGGTCTCATCACACACCTCCTCCCCATAGGCCTCATCACACACCTCCTCCCCATAGGTCACATCACACACCTCCTCCCCATAGGCCTCATCACACACCTCCTCCCCATAGGCCTCATCACACACCTCCTCCCCATAGGCCTCATCACACACCTCCTCCCCATAGGTCTCATCACACACCTCCTTCCCATAGGTCTCATCACACACCTCCTCCCCATAGGCCTCATCACACACCTCCTTCCCATAGGTCTCATCACACACCTCCTCCCCATAGGTCTCATCACACACCTCCTCCCCATAGGTCTCATCACACACCTCCTCCCCATAGGTCTCATCACACACCTCCTCCCCATAGGTCTCATCACACACCTCCTCCCCATAGGCCACATCACACACCTCCTCCCCATAGGCCTCATCACACACCTCCTCCCCATAGGCCTCATCACACACCTCCTCCCCATAGGCCTCATCACACACCTCCTCCCCATAGGTCTCATCACACACCTCCTCCCCATAGGTCTCATCACACACCTCCTTCCCATAGGTCTCATCACACACCTCCCCATAGGTCCCACACCTCCTCCCATAGGTCTCATCACACACCTCCTTCCCATAGGTCTCATCACACACCTCCTTCCCATAGGTCTCATCACACACCTCCTCCCCATAGGCCTCATCACACACCTCCTCCCCATAGGCCATCACACACCTCCTCCCCATAGGCCATCATCACACCTCCTCCCCATAGGCCATCACACCCTCCTCCCCATAGGCCACATCACACACCTCCCTCCCCATAGGTCACATCACACACCTCCTCCCCATAGGTCTCATCACACACCTCCTCCCCATAGGTCTCATCACACACCTCCTTCCCATAGGTCTCATCACACACCTCCTCCCCATAGGTCTCATCACACACCTCCTTCCCATAGGTCTCATCACACACCTCCTCCCCATAGGTCTCATCACACACCTCCTTCCCATAGGTCTCATCACACACCTCCTTCCCATAGGTCTCATCACACACCTCCTCCCCATAGGTCTCATCACACACCTCCTCCCCATAGGCCTCATCACACACCTCCTTCCCATAGGTCTCATCACACACCTCCTTCCCATAGGCTCATCACACACCTCCTCCCCATAGGTCTCATCACATACCTCCTTCCCATAGGTCTCATCACACACCTCCTTCCCATAGGTCTCATCACACACCTCCTCTCCATAGGCCTCATCACACACCTCCTCCCCATAGGTCACATCACACACCTCCTCCCCATAGGCCGCATCACACACCTCCTCCCCATAGGTCACATCACACACCTCCTCCCCATAGGCCATCACACACCTCCCTCCCCATAGGTCTCATCACACACCTCCTCCCCATAGGCCATCACACACCTCCTCCCCATAGGCCATCACACACCTCCTCCCCATAGGCTATCACACACCTCCTCTCCATAGGCCACATCACACACCTCCTCCCCATAGGCCGCATCACACACCTCCTCCCCATAGGTCACATCACACACCTCCTCCCCATAGGTCATCACACACCTCCTCCCATAGGCCACATCACACACCTCCCCCCATAGGCCATCACACACCTCCTCCCCATCACACACCTCCTCCCCATAGGCCTCATCACACACCTCCTCCCCATAGGCCATCACACACCTCCTCCCCATAGGCTATCACACACCTCCTCCCCATAGGCCATCACACACCTCCTCCCCATAGGCCATCACACACCTCCTCCCCATAGGCCATCACACACCTCCTCCCCATAGGCCACATCACACACCTCCTCCCCATAGGCCATCACACACCTCCTCCCCATAGGCATCCTCTCCAGGCCTCATCACACACCTCCTCCCCATAGGTCGCATCACACACCTCCTCCCCATAGGTCACATCACACACCTCCTCCCCATAGGTCTCATCACATCACACACCTCCTCCCCATAGGCCATCACACACCTCCTCCCCATAGGCCTCATCACACACCTCCTTCCCATAGGCCATCACACACCTCCTCCCCATAGGCTCATCACACACCTCCTCCCCATAGGCCATCACACACCTCCTCCCCATAGGCTCATCACACACCTCCTCCCCATAGGCCTCATCACACACCTCCTCCCCATAGGCCATCACACACCTCCTCCCCATCACACACCTCCTCCCATCCCATAGGCCATCACACACCTCCTCCCCATAGGCCATCACACACCTCCTCCCCATAGGCTATCACACACCTCCTTCCATAGGCTCATCACACACCTCCTCCCATAGGCTATCACACACTCCTCCCCATAGGCATCACACACCTCCTCCCCATAGGCCATCACACACCTCCTCCCCATCTATCACACACCTCCTCCCCATAGGCCACATCACACACCTCCTCCCCATAGGCCACATCACACACCTCCTCCCCATAGGCCATCATAGGCCATCACACACCTCCTCCCCATAGGCCATCACACACCTCCTCCCCATAGGCCACATCACACACCTCCTCCCCATAGGTCTCATCACCTCCTCCCCATAGGCTCATCACACACCTCCTTCCCATAGGCCACATCACACACCTCCTCCCCATAGGCCATCACACACCTCCTTCCCATAGGTCTCATCACACACCTCCTTCCCATAGGCCATCACACACCTCCTCCCCATAGGCCTCATCACACACCTCCTCCCCATAGGCCATCACACACCTCCTCCCCATAGGCCATCACACACCTCCTCCCCATAGGCCATCACACACCTCCTCCCCATAGGCCGCATCACACACCTCCTCCCCATAGGTCACATCACACACCTCCTCCCCATAGGTCTCATCACACACCTCCTCCCCATAGGTCTCATCACACACCTCCTTCCCATAGGTCTCATCACACACCTCCTCCCCATAGGTCTCATCACACACCTCCTTCCCATAGGTCTCATCACACACCTCCTCCCCATAGGTCTCATCACACACCTCCTTCCCATAGGTCTCATCACACACCTCCTTCCCATAGGTCTCATCACACACCTCCTCCCCATAGGTCTCATCACACACCTCCTCCCCATAGGCCTCATCACACACCTCCTTCCCATAGGTCTCTTCACACACCTCCTTCCCATCGGTCTCATCACACACCTCCTCCCCATAGGTCTCATCACATACCTCCTTCCCATAGGTCTCATCACACACCTCCTTCCCATCGGTCTCATCACACACCTCCTCTCCATAGGCCTCATCACACACCTCCTCCCCATAGGTCACATCACACACCTCCTCCCCATAGGCCGCATCACACACCTCCTCCCCATAGGTCACATCACACACCTCCTCCCCATAGGCCATCACACACCTCCTCTCCATAGGCCACATCACACACCTCCTCCCCATAGGCCATCACACACCTCCTCCCCATAGGCCATCACACACCTCCTCCCCATAGGCCACATCACACACCTCCTCCCCATAGGCCATCACACACCTCCTCCCCATAGGCTATCACACACCTCCTCTCCATAGGCCACATCACACACCTCCTCCCCATAGGCCGCATCACACACCTCCTCCCCATAGGTCACATCACACACCTCCTCCCCATAGGCCATCACACACCTCCTCTCCATAGGCCACATCACACACCTCCTCCCCATAGGCCATCACACACCTCCTCCCCATAGGCCATCACACACCTCCTCCCCATAGGCCACATCACACACCTCCTCCCCATAGGCCATCACACACCTCCTCCCCATAGGCTATCACACACCTCCTCCCCATAGGCCATCACACACCTCCTCCCCATAGGCCATCACACACCTCCTCCCCATAGGCCATCACACACCTCCTCCCCATAGGCCACATCACACACCTCCTCCCCATAGGCCATCACACACCTCCTCCCCATAGGCTATCACACACCTCCTCTCCATAGGCCACATCACACACCTCCTCCCCATAGGCCACCACACACCTCCTCCCCATAGGTCACATCACACACCTCCTCCCCATAGGCCATCACACACCTCCTCTCCATAGGCCACATCACACACCTCCTCCCCATAGGCCATCACACACCTCCTCCCCATAGGCCATCACACACTCCTCCCCATAGGCCATCATCACACCTCCTCCCCATAGGCCATCACACACCTCCTCCCCATAGGCTATCACACACCTCCTCCCCATAGGCCATCACACACCTCCTCCCCATAGGCCACACACACCTCCTCCCCATAGGCCATCACACACATAGGCCTCCTCCCATAGGCCATCACACACCTCCTCCCCATCCATCACACCCTCCTCCCCATAGGCCATCCATCATCACACACCTCCTCCCCATAGGCCACATCACACACCTCCTCCCCATAGGCCATCACACCTCCCCATAGGCCATCCACACCTCCTCCCCATAGGCCATCACACACCTCCTCCCCATAGGCTATCACACACCTCCTCCCCATAGGCCACATCACACACCTCCTCCCCATAGGCCACATCACACACCTCCTCCCCATAGGCCATCACACACCTCCTCCCCACCATCACCTCCTCCCCATAGGCCATCACACACCTCCTCCCCATAGGCCACATCACACACCTCCTCCCCATAGGTCACATCACACACCTCCTCCCCAATAGGCCACATCACACACCTCCTCCCCATAGGCCAACACACACCTCCTCCCCATAGGCTATCACACACCTCCTCCCCATAGGCCATCACACACCTCCTCCCCATAGGCCACATCACACACCTCCTCCCCCCATAGGCCACATCACACACCTCCTTCCCATAGGCCACATCACACACCTCCTTCCCATAGGTCTCATCACACACCTCCTCCCCATAGGCCTCATCACACACCTCCTTCCCATAGGTCACATCACACACCTCCTTCCCATAGGTCTCATCACACACCTCCTCCCCATAGGTCTCATCACACACCTCCTTCCCATAGGTCTCATCACACACCTCCTCCCCATAGGTCTCATCACACACCTCCTCCCCATAGGTCTCATCACACACCTCCTTCCCATAGGTCTCATCACACACCTCCTTCCCATAGGTCTCATCACACACCTCCTCCCCATAGGCCTCATCACACACCTCCTTCCCATAGGTCTCATCACACACCTCCTTCCCATAGGTCTCATCACACACCTCCTCCCCATAGGCTCATCACACACCTCCTCCCCATAGGTCTCATCACACACCTCCTTCCCATAGGCCTCATCACACACCCACTGTCTCCCCTCTTCAACCCTTTCCTCCTCCTCAGTCCTCTGCTCTGTTCTCAGCAGCTCAGTGCTGCCTGTCTGACACCTCCGGGACTTGAACATTATCTTAATCTGCAAGTCAAGACACCTATAGCTCATTAATTTCATGTCTCTCTCTCTCTCTCTCTCTCTCTCTGGGAAATCATCTGGGCTTCTCTCCTATTTCTGGCCTGGGTGTAATTTACGCCTAAGGCATCTCCTGCTGCTATGTGTACTTTCGAAAGTAAAACATTTTGTGAAATCGGCCAATCACTCATAGGATTTGAAAATGTGCACAATGTCACAGTGACATTTGACAAGTCAGGACAAAGGGACAATAATCTGTAATTTCCTACAGCACTTTCACCCCCGCATGTCCTTTCCAGGACTGAAGTTTGAACAATCTCCATGACAAAGTTATCATCAAGAAACAACACGGCCTCACCCTGACCCAAACCTACAGAGAGCTATCTGCACGAACCACACAGCGCTCTAATCTATTACTAAAGCGGAAAAACTAAGGGTGTGTTCATTAGGGCACACAACGGGAAGCATTCTAACACATTTTTCAACTGAAACAGAACAGGTACACACCTCCCTGTTTAAATCTGTTTTCATCCGTTTGGTGTCTAATGAACACAACCTTTAGACAGTGACCTTGAGCTACCATCGGTAGCTATGCAGCCATAACAGAGCAAAACAGTCTAACAACGCCAAAAAATAATCCCAATGGAATGCAGTCACAGGCCTAGCTGTGTGATCTTGACTGTCAATGCAATTCTTTGCAATTCTTTTTAAATACATTTTGCAATTACATAGGGTGTGCTCGTAAATTCACTCTGGAGTGCCAGAGTGCGCTCTGGGAGTTCGTAAATTCAGTGTTTTGTCAGCACCCAAGCTAACTGGCTAAAGTTGGCTAGCTTGCTAGCTACTTCCAGACACAAATGAGAGAACGCCCCACTCTGACCGTTTTACTCGCCCTAGCAGAGCTGGTTAGGCAGTGTTCATTTTATCTAGAGCGTTGGTGACTAACTGAGCTGCTGGCAACAATTGAATTCAGTTGTTTTGCCGATGTTTGCTGACACCGGTCATATTCAGTTCATAAATTCATCAGTTATTATTCTGTGCTCTGGCACACTTAAGCGAGAGTGCTCTGACATCGGAGTAGACAGCCAGAGTTCATTCATGAATACACCTCTAGTTAATTGCTGTCATGTCATCAATGGAATCCAGTAAGATTCTGCAGACCCAATTACAAGTGTGACAGAGGTGGTTCTCGAAGCCGGAATAGGCTCCTGCGATGAGTAACCATGCAAAGACCTGAAAGATTCAGCTCCCAATGCTTCTTAGACTTTAGCTCAGCAGGCTAACTCAGTCTTGAATCACACAGACAACTTGGATCAGTAGACCGTGTAGTAGACTACAGGAGTGTGACTGTGGAGCCAACATCCTCTTAGTGTGTGTTACACTCACTAGCGTGCCTAACCTTAACCTAACCCTAACCTACACCATTCACCTGCATGCTTCCATTCTGTTTTCCATTTCCTTTTATAGTCAAGTGAAACCAAGCACCCCTGGTTATAAATATCAACTATCCCACTGTTATCTTGTTTAGCATGGCCTTGCTAGACATAACCTGTATCTACTAGGACACTGAGGGACAGGGTAAATCATGCACTGTAGAGAATAGCTATGGGAAATCACAACAAAGAGGGGAAAATCTATAAATATGACATTCACTACAAATTTGTACCAAAGGTGAGATTAGCTGTGCAGCCTCTCCATGTACAGAATGTCGACTTCATACCCATGGTAGCCCTTATGAAACAGAGGATTACAATAACCATTTAGGACAACCAGAAAAGAACACAGCAACAGCCAGCATTTCTTTCTAGACAAGGCCACGTAGTCCCTCCCCGTTTCAGTACATTTTCTGAAGTTCGGTGCCTAATGAACACAACTTTGGTCTTGCAGCTCCAACAGCATGGAGGGATTCTGCTGAATAATAATAATTAGCTGAGTCGTCACCCTGGCATCTATGGACGTGTCCTGTCTCGCAGGGAGATTTTCCATGGCAGTCCCATACGTTCCCAATATTCATGCCCTTGTTTAGGATAGTCTGAGATATTAACAGAGACCAGAGAGATGGATAGCACTGTCTGATTATCATTCTACTGACAGCCAAGTGTGGACAGTAATCATTAGTTTGGGTGCACAGCGTTACATAAGAGTGTGTGCGTGTAGCTGTGTGTCTGAAGCACCAATCGGCGGGACAGCTTCTTCGGGCAGCACTAAACTGATTTAGTACAGCATAGAGACATGTGGATGACACTTGCTATGTTCCAAGCATAGCATCCCACTGGGCACACACTGGTTGAATCAGCGTTGTTTCCACGTCATTTCAATGAGTTTAGACGTTGAGTTGCCATCTGTGCCCAGTGGGGTGAGCCACGGTGAGTGAGTATGAGAAAAGGCTTCGACACATGACCTGGCTGACAGTGTGTGTGTGTGTGTGTGTGTGTGTGTGTGTGTGTGTGTGTGTGTGTGTGTGTGTGTGTGTGTGTGTGTGTGTGTGTGTGTGTGTGTGTGTGTGTGTGTGTGTGTGTGTGTGTGTGTGTGTGTGTGTGTGTGTGTGTGTACAGCAGACAAAACATTAAGAACACCTTCCTAATATTGAGTTGCACCCCCCACTTGCCGTCAGTGCAACCTCAATTCGTTGGGGCATGGACACTACAAGTTGTCAAAAATGTTCCACAGGAATGGTGACCCCTTTTTTCTCCCCAATTTCGTGGAATCCAATTGGTAGATACAGTCTTGCCTCATCACTACAACTCCCGTATGGACTCTGGAGAGGCGAAGGTTGAGAGCCATGCATCCTCCGAAACACAACCCAAACAAGCCCCACTGCTTCTTGACACAACGCCCATCCAACCCTTAAAACAGCCGCACCAATGTGTGGGAGGAAACACCGTTCACCCCGCGACCTGGTCAGCATGCACTGAGCCCGGCCCGCCACAGGAGGCGCTAGTGCGCGATGAGACAAGGATATCCTGCCGGCCACACCCTCCCTAACCCAGACAACGCTGGGCCAATTGTGCGCCACCCCATGGGCCTCCCGGTTGAAACCGTCTGCGACAGAGCCTGGGCTCGAACCCAGAGTCTCTGGTGGCACCTTAGACCAGTGCGCCACCCGGGAGGCCTGGTGACCCATGTTGACTCCAATGCTTCCTACAGTTGTGTCAAGTTGGCTGGATGTTCTTTGGGTGGTGGACCATTGATACACACAGGAAACTGTTGAGCGTGAAAAACCCAGCAGCAGTGCAGTTCTTGACTCAAACCAGTGCACCTGGCACCTACTACCATACCCCGTTCAAAGGCACTTAAATATTTTGTCTTGTCCAATCACCCTCTGAATGGCACAGATAAACAATCCATGTCTCAATTGTCTCAAGGTTTAAAAATCCTACTTTAACCCGTCTCCTCCCCTTCATCTACACTGATTGAAGTTGATTTAACATGTGACATCAATAAGGAATCATAGCTTTCACCTGGATTCACCTGGTCAGTCTATGTCATGGAAAGAGCAGCTGTTCTCAATGTACAGTGTATATATACACATTTGTACAGTATATGCAATTACAGCAGTGGACATGCCTTCACAGGAGACTGTCTGTAAGCAGGTCTATAAACAGTATATAAATATGTTTTATTGTCACATCGACCGGATAGATGACGTGCTGTTTTACAGGGTTACCCATAGTAGTACGGCGTCCCCTTGCTCAAGGGCACCGACAGGTTTTTCATCTTGTTGACTCGGGTATTTTAACCAGCAAAGTTTTGGTTTCAGGCCCAACGCTCTAACCGCTAGGCTACCTGCCACACCGTACATAACAACTCAACGTTGATTCAATCAAAAGCATTGGAAAATCACTTTGATAAACAAGGACATTAGCTGTTCTGCTCATACCAGCAGATGTGACTGCTGTAGAACCAGAGGAAGAATTCCCCAGCCCCTTGGCACCAAATAATAGCATGAAACAGAAAACCAGAACACCACACCGGTCTTGAGAAACACAACCACTGGTTCACACAATATCAAGGATCAAAACAGATTTAGAACATGAGAGGTTTGATAGTTCTTCATTTCAGGGAATACAATGGAGTAGTTAAAGGGGAAGTTCACTATCTTACAACTTAATGTAAGATGATTCCTCAACCTAACTGTAGTCTATGGGCCAGGAAATACTGTAAACCATTGTTCGGTTCTCTTTACGCAACCACTGCAACCTTCAGATAACTTAATCCACTGCTAGCTAAACATCTATGGGAAGTGTAGGTGCATGCACATTACCTTTAAGTAATGCCAAACCAAAAAATGGGTTGATTTAAGTTTGATTTGGCCATTACAAGTGAACTTCTCCTTTAACTGCTTATCCTAGTGTGGTGGTTAGGATATAAGGCTATTTCTGTCCCAGGCGCACTACAGCAGTCAACAACATAGCTGGGACTTCAGTGTGATCCAAGTCTCTGTCTGCGTCCCAAATGACACCCTATTTTGACCAGGGCCCTAAGAGCCCTGGACAAAATGAATGCACTAAATAGGGAATAGGGTACAATTTGGGACAGATACTCTGTGTTCTATTAATAGGGGTCACAAGCCTAGATACAGAATGGTAACCAAGGAGTCTGTTTTGTGGACGGCTTTGCGTCAGATGTGCAGCAAAATGTCATTTCTTAAATCCGGTTTTCCTTTGAATGTGCCAGAGAGGTTACAGAGGGAGAGCAGCTGACTAGGGAGATGACGGGTAGAGATCTAAGGAGCGATACATGAGGGGCGGACCAGGGGATGTGTATGTCCAACTGAGCCAGACGGCTGTGTTATCCCAATGAACTAAATCTCTGGGAGCTAACACAAGTCTTCAGGGCTCAGGCAAGGTTGCTCATCAGTTGGGCATAGTTCACCGAAGCACTTCTCTGACGCATGTGTGCATGTCTGTGTGTGTATCAGCCTACAGGAAGTCATGTACACTAACAGCCAATACATATGAAGTGAAGTGTCAACTTCAAACTAAACTGCTGGGCCACCACACACCCCATAGTCAATTAGCGGTGGATATCTTTCTTTTTCAAACACTAACCATAAATTCTGTTACTTGGTTTAAAGCCTTAAGTAGAGAGGAGAATTAATCACAGTAATGTCTGGGGTAGTGTTCAGTAGGGCACACCGTAGCAAAACAAAAATGAGTGTATCTTTCTAGACAAATCCAGCTAGTCACTGCATGTTTAGGTGTGTTTTCGTCCGTTTGGTGCCTTATGAACACAGCCTACCGTTCTTACTGCAGTTCTGCTGTGTTTATAACAGGGCTGACACAGCAGGTCAGATAAACAGATATGAGCAAAGCAAAGCAGAGGTAGAAAGAGAGATGTAGAAATGCACACACACACACACACACACACACACACACACACACACACACACACACACACACACACACACACACACACACACACACACACACACACACACACACACACACACACACACACACACACACACACACACACACACACACACACACACACACACACACACACACACACACACACACACAGCTCAATGTTCAGTACTACTTCTCTTTAAAGAGGAATGTTGGGCGTATCAGACAGTAAGTGGGATTGTTATCATTCATTCCATTACAGCTGGAACTGTACCCCCCTTGTTTAGCCTGGGGTGGAACCCTGGGCTCTGTTCAGACAGATGAAATGTTATGAACATTACTGGTTGAAATATTCCACTGAGACAAGACACTGTTCACTAAACTCCACCTGATAGGATAATCATCTGCTCATCTACCTTACATTTTTGTCCGCAATGCTCAGAACATTTCAACCACCCCTGAAGAGTTTAATTTAGTATCAGTTAGACTAGAACTACAGAGCCAGACAAGTCAAGGGAATCCCTCCCTGTTTCAATCAGTTTTTTGTTTGTTTGGTGCCTAATGAACAAGACCAAGCATCCCACCTGGCCTGTGTAATGTGGTGTGCTCTCTGTGGTCTCCCTGTAGAGGTGTCTGACAAACAGCACAGGGACAACAGGATACACCGAGCCTCATAAACACCAGGAAAACATGTGAGAAACGACAGACAGACAGACAGACAGACAGACAGACAGACAGACAGGCAGGGCAGGGCAGGGCAGGGCAGGGCAGGGCAGGGCAGGGCAGGGCAGGGCAGGGCCGGGACTGAATAGGTAAGTAGTAGAACTTAAAGTACCATGGAAGAGTGAAGACTGGATAGAATAGAAGATAACTTCTATTCATTTTGTAGAGGTGGACAGCGGTAACAGTAGTCGTAGCCGTAGGCCTGGGAAACTCTCCACAGACACTAATCAAATTAGCACAGAGCTAAGCTCCCCATTGTCCATGGGCCAGAGGTTCACAGTCAGTTAACAAGCATAGAAACGCCTGGGGGAAAAATGAAAAGAGGTCATATCAGGGAGGGAGATGTGGAGGTGTGTGAATGAGGGAGAGAATAGATGAGAAGAGTGTAAGGCAGAGATGAGAAGAGCGTAGGGCAGAAATGAGAAGAGCGTAAGGCAGAGATGAGAAGAGCGTAATGCAGAGATGAGAAGAGTGTAAGGCAGAGATGAGAAGAGCGTAGGGCAGAAATGAGAAGAGCGTAAGGCAGAGATGAGAAGAGCGTAATGCAGAAATGAGAAGAGCGTAAGGCAGAGATGAGAAGAGCGTAGGGCAGAGATGAGAAGAGCGTAAGGCAGAGATGAGAAGAGCGTAGGGCAGAGATGAGAAGAGCGTAAGGCAGAGATGAGAAGAGCGTAAGGCAGAGATGAGAAGAGCGTAAGGCAGAGATGAGAAGAGCGTAGGGCAGAGATGAGAAGAGCGTAGGGCAGAGATGAGAAGAGCGTAAGGCAGAGATGAGAAGAGCGTAGGGCAGAGATGAGAAGAGCGTAAGGCAGAGATGAGAAGAGCGTAGGGCAGAGATGAGAAGAGCGTAAGGCAGAGATGAGAAGAGCGTAAGGCAGAGATGAGAAGAGCGTAGGGCAGAGATGAGAAGAGCGTAAGGCAGAGATGAGAAGAGCGTAAGGCAGAGATGAGAAAAGCGTAGGGCAGAGATGAGAAGAGCGTAGGGCAGAGATGAGAAGAGCGTAGGGCAGAGATGAGAAGAGCGTAGGGCAGAGATGAGAAGAGTGTAAGGCAGAGATGAGAAAAGCGTAAGGCAGAAATGAGAAGAGCGTAGGGCAGAGATGAGGAGAGCGTAAGGCAGAGATGAGAAGAGCGTAAGGCAGAGATGAGAAAAGCGTAGGGCAGAGATGAGAAGAGCGTAGGGCAGAGATGAGAAAAGCATAAGGCAGAAATGAGAAGAGCGTAGGGCAGAGATGAGAAAAGCGTAGGGCAGAGATGAGAAGAGCGTAAGGCAGAAATGAGAAGAGCGTAGGGCAGAGATGAGAAAAGCGTAGGGCAGAGATGAGAAGAGCGTAAGGCAGAAATGAGAAGAGTGTAGGGCAGAGATGAGAAGAGCGTAAGGCAGAGATGAGAAGAGCGTAAGGCAGAGATGAGAAGAGCGTAAGGTAGAGATGAGAAGAGCGTAAGGCAGAGATGAGAAGAGCGTAGGGCAGAGATGAGAAGAGCGTAATGCAGAAATGAGAAGAGCGTAGGGCAGAAATGAGAAGAGCGTAAGGCAGAGATGAGAAGAGCGTAAGGCAGAGATGAGAAGAGCGTAATGCAGAAATGAGGAGAGTGTAAGGCAGAAATGAGAAGAGCGTAGGGCAGAGATGAGAAAAGCGTAAGGCAGAGATGAGAAGAGCGTAAGGCAGAGATGAGAAGAGCGTAAGGCAGAGATGAGAAGAGCGTAGGTTAGAGATGAGAAGAGCGTAGGGCAGAGATGAGAAGAGCGTAGGGCAGAGATGAGAAGTGCATAGGGCAGAGATGAGAAGAACGTTGTGCAGAGATGAGAAGAGCGTAGGGCAGAGATGAGAAGAGCGTAGGGCAGAGATGAGAAGAGCGTAGGGCAGAGATGAGAAGAGCGTAAGGCAGAGATGAGAAGAGCGTAAGGCAGAGATGAGAAGAGCGTAGGGCAGAGATGAGAAGAGCGTAAGGCAGAGATGAGAAGAGCGTAAGGCAGAGATGAGAAGAGCGTAGGTTAGAGATGAGAAGAGCGTAGGGCAGAGATGAGAAGAGCGTAGGGCAGAGATGAGAAGTGCGTAGGGCAGCGATGAGAAGAACGTTGTGAGAGAGAGATGAGCGTAGGGCAGAGATGAGGAGCGTAGAGAGATGAGAAGAGAGTAAGGCAGAGATGAGAAGAGCGTAAGGCAGAGATGAGAAGAGCGTAAGGCAGAGATGAGAAGAGCGTAAGGCAGAGATGAGAAGAGCGTAGGGCAGAGATGAGAAGAGCGTAAGGCAGAGATGAGAAGAGCGTAGGGCAGAGATGAGAAGAGCGTAGGGCAGAGATGAGAAGAGCGTTGTGCAGAGATGAGAAGAGCGTAGGGCAGAGATGAGAAGAGCGTAGGGCAGGATGAGAAGAGCGTAGGGCAGAGATGAGAGAGTAGGACAGAGATGAGTGTAGGGCAGAGATGAGTGTAGGGCAGAGATGAGAAGGAGAGGACATAGATAGAGATGAGAAGAGAGATGTGTGTAGGGATAGATAAGAGTGGAGGAGAGAGATGAAGAGAGACTGTAGGGCAGAAATGAGAAGAGAAGAAGAGAGAGAGATGTAGAGAGAGAGAGAGAAGAGAGATGAGAGAGAGATGTGGAGGGAGAGAGAGGTGAGAGAGAGATGTAGAGGCAGAGAGAGAAGAGTGGAGAGGCAGAGATGAGAAGAGAGAGAGGTGTGGAGAGAGATGTGGAGAGAGAGAGAGAGGGGAGAGATGTGGAGAGAGAGAGAGATGTGGAGAGAGAGAGAGAGATGTGGAGAGAGAGAGAGAGATGTGGAGAGAGAGATGTGGAGAGAAAGAGAGAGATGTGGAGAGAGACATGTGGAGAGAGAGACATGTGGAGAGAGAGAGACATGTGGAGAGAGAGATGTGGAAAAAGAGAGAGAGATGTGGAGAGAGAGAGAGAGTGTGGAGGGAGAGTGAGAGAGAGATGTGGAGAGAGAGAGAGATGTGGAGAGAGAGAGAGAGATGTGGAGAGAGAGAGAGGCATGTGGAGAGAGAGACATGTGGAGAGAGAGACATGTGGAGAGAGACATGTGGAGAAAGAGAGAGAGAGAGAAGTGAGAGAGATGTGGAGAGAGACAGCGAGAGATGTGGATAGAGAGAGATGTGGATAGAGAGAGATGAGTGAGAGAGAAGATGTGGAGAGAGAAATGTAGAGAGAGAAAGAGAGAGAGAGAGATGTGGAGGGAGAGAGAGAGGTGTGGAGAGAGAGATGTGGAGAGGGGGAGAGAGAGAGATGGGGAGAGGGAGAGAGATCTGGAGAGAGAGAGAGAGAGAGGTGTGGAGAGAGAGATGTGGAGAGAGAGAGAGAGGTGGAGAGAGAGATGTGGAGAGAGAGAGAGATGTGGAGAGAGAGAGAGATGTGGAAGGAGAGAGAGAGATGTGGAGAGAGAGAGAGAGATGTGGAGAGAGAGATGTGGAGAGAAAGAGAGAGAGAGAGAGTGGAGAGAGATGTGGAGAGAGAGATGTGGAGAGAGAGAGATGTGGAGAGAGAGAGAGATGTGGAGAGAGAGAGAGAGATGTGGAGAGAGAGATGTGGAGAGAGAGAGAGATGTGGAGAGATGTGGAGAGAGAGAGAGAGATGAGAGGAGAGAGATGTGGAGAGGGAGAGAGAGAGATATGTGGAGAGAGAGAGAGAGATGTGGAGAGAGAGATGTGGAAAAAGAGAGATGTGGAGAGAGAGAGAGATGTGGAGAGAGAGAGAGAGATGTGGAGAGAGAGAGAGAGATGTGGAGAGAGAGAGATGTGGAGAGAGAGATGTGGAGAGAGATGTGGAGAGAGAGAGATGTGGAGAGAGAGAGAGAGAGAGATGTGGAGAGGGAGAGAGAGATGTGGAGAGGGAGAGAGAGAGATGTGGAGAGGGAGAGAGAGATGTGGAGAGAGAGAGAGAGAGATGTAGAGAGGGAGAGAGAGAGATGTGGAGAGGGAGAGAGAGAGATATGTGGAGAGAGAGAGAGATATGTGGAGAGAGAGATGTGGAAAAAGAGAGAGAGATGTGGAGAGAGAGAGAGAGTGTGGAGAGAGAGAGAGATGTGGAGAGAGAGAGAGAGATGTGGAGAGAGAGAGAGGCATGTGGAGAGAGAGACATGTGGAGAGAGAGACATGTGGAGAGAGACATGTGGAGAAAGAGAGAGAGAGAAGTGAGAGAGATGTGGAGAGAGACAGCGAGAGATGTGGATAGAGAGAGATGTGGATAGAGAGAGAGAAAGAGAGAGAGATGTGGAGAGAGAGAGATGTGGAGAGAGAGAGATGTGGAGAGAGAGAGAGAGAGAGATGTGGAGAGAGAGAGAGAGGTCGAGAGAGGTCGAGAGAGAGAGAGAGCTGTGGAGAGAGAGAGATGTGGAGAGAGAGATGTGGAGAGAGACACCTCTCTCTCTCTCTCTCTCTCTCATCTCTCTCTCTCTCTCTCTTCACAGTGTGTCTAAGTGTCTAAACTCTGGAGTCCAAACACCCAGCGCGCCCTAGACCTTCTGTCTGAGGACCAACTAGGGTCACCCAACAGGACAGACAGTGATAGAAAATGCTTTTTCTACTTTCCCCAATGCTTACTGGTCATTTTATATTGTTTATTTCACTTCTGTTTAAATCTATTTCACTTGCTTTGGCAATGTAAACATATTTCCCATGCCGATAAAGCCCCTTGAATTGAATTGAGAGATGTAGAGAGAGAGAGAGAGCTGTAGAGAGAGATGTGTAGAGAGAGAGAGAGAGCTGTAGAGAGAGATGTGTAGAGAGAGAGAGAGAGCTGTAGAGAGAGATGTGTAGAGAGAGAGAGAGCTGTAGAGAGAGAGAGAGAGCTGTAGAGAGAGATGTGTAGAGAGAGAGAGAGAGCTGTAGAGAGAGATGTGTAGAGAGAGAGAGAGAGCTGTAGAGAGAGATGTGTAGAGAGAGAGAGAGAGCTGTAGAGAGAGATGTGTAGAGAGAGAGAGAGAGCTGTAGAGAGAGATGTGTAGAGAGAGAGAGAGAGTTGAGACCTTTAGATCTTTAGGTCTTATTATGCATCAAAACAACAAAACATGAATATATTTCACCTATTTCAAACCAGGAAATCCCATTGAGACACATAATCTGTTCCAACTTCTAAATTAAAATCTGGCCATGAAATACAAACAGAGGCTGAAATCTCACCACAGTTCAGGGTCAGTGTTGTGCTGCTGCAGATCAAGATGTGGTCTAACCAAAGTCAGCCCCCTTTACGCAAAATTATTGAAATGAGCTTGTAAAAATAACAAAAAGGTCATTTACTCCTCTGACTCCAAGTTCCCACCAGCTGGCCTGTACACACACACACACACACACACACACACACACACACATCAGAGGCTGACTGGGCCCTGATCTTGGTCTTGACTCCTACAGGCTGTACTCTCTGGTTCTCTTTCTCTGACTGGCCGTTACACTGCCCATCCTCTCAGCACTGTGGTGTGTGTGTAGTCTCTGTCCATGCCCCCTACAGTGCAGTAAATGTCCCCTTCGTCATAATTATCTATCCAATATCAGACTCCAGATCTCTCTTTGTCCCCTTCCTTAACTTCCCTTCCCTTTCTCTGTGTCATCATGGATGGTTTGGCCTGTGTGTTGGATGGGTAATTACCCAGAGAGTTCTATAGCAGCCATCAGAGCGCCATCAGAGCCAGACCTGGATTAAAATACAATTTGAACTTTTAGAGTAGGCTATAGCCTGCCAGCAAAAGTATTTGAAATGATATTTAAACCAAGGTGTGATCAGAGCCTTACCACATTTTAACGACCCATGGAGACTTCAAGGATTACAGGGAAAGGCCTGAGTGGACATTCATTCTGCATGGGCTTAAACAAGGACAGAGATGTCAAACACTGCTGCAAATAACAGCTTTCATCTTTAATGGAATGACAAGGAGGGAGAAAAGAGAGGGGGGGAAAGAAAGCAGGGAGTTAGGGAAGAAGGGGGAGGGAGATATGGGGGGAGAAGGAGAGAGAGCATAAGGAGGAGGAGTGTGATGGAAGAAGTGTGTGAGACATATGTGGGAGGGAGGGGAGGGAAAGAAACAAAAACAGAGAAAGATGGAGGAAGGGATAGGTCATGATAACCAAAGGAGTGCAGGTACTCAAGCACCCCTTTCAATCCCGACAAGACAGATGACTGGGAAGTTGGAACTGAAGATCAGGTTGCAAAGGGTTCTCAATCCAGTACTGGGCCCGTATTCATACATAGGAGTGCTGATCTATGATCAGCTTATCCATTTGATCATAATAAGATTACATGGACATGAGCAGGGATCTGATCCTAGGTCAGCACTCCTCAGATGCTTTATGAATACGTGCCCTGAGCCCACAATCCACTTTCTCTCCAAGTTGGAGGAAGTAATGATCACCACCATCTGACAGTGTATTATTGTAATCACCTCTCTTCCTTACAAGGGAAACACTACTGGAGGGGTTTGGAGAGAAACCAGAGCACTTACAATATATGGGAAGAATCACTTAGACTGATCCAGTTCAGAAGACTGGGAACATTCAAAAACACCTTACATTAATACCAATAGCAGTTCGGAGGTCAGTGAAACCATGAAAGTGCACATTATCATCAAATACAGTCTCACTAAATAAGAGGGTACTGTATGATACTACTGTAAGTATGAGGTGTTGAAAGTGAACAAAAATGACACAAAAATGATAGCTTGTTGCATGATTTTCTCCCTTTGTGGTTTATGAGAAGTGTGTTTGTGTGTACAGCTCTCTGTACTGTATCACATCCCACAGCTTTAATCTTCACATATAATGACAAGGTTGGCCTAGCTGTTTTTTCACATCCATTATCCACACTGCATCCAACAGGTAATAACAGGCCAACCTAGACATGTGTTCCTCTGCGTCAGCTTTACCTGAAATCAAGGTATGCACATAGATACAATAGTTTTCCATGTAATTATATGGGTGCACTACTGCAAATGGATGGATCTCCAGTCTCTCTCAGAACACGCACTTATTCAGTAACAGACAGCTCTTTCAGATGGCTATAACTGATGGAAAAGCACCTTAGTGTATGTGTATAGTTTTTCTGCACAAACCACAGAATTCCACAAAACCTTCACTTATTTGATCTGTTTATATCTTTAAGTGATAAACAGACCCCGGGAGAATATTTGAAAAGGCTAACCAGCAGCAATCACTTGAAAAGTTATAAAGCACTGCCTCCACCTAGTGACCACAGTTAGAACGGTAATGGCTGATCCATAGACTTACACACAGCTCTAGTTCCACAAAGCCGGGGCAGCGCCATTGAGGACTTTCACCATTTTGAAGTAGTCAACTGGGCGAGACTTCCTACGGAATAAGAAAGGGGTCACATAATTCCATCCCGGTCATCGGGGGAATTATGTGATCCTTCCTTAAACCATAGAAAGTACCAGACAGTCTACTACTTTAAAGAGATGGAAGCCCTTAATGGCATTGGCCATGCAAAAACAGGTTCTACCCATCCAGAGCCTTACTACCTCTGTGAGACAGACAGGTTGCTCTCTTTTCGCGCCAGTCCGTCCACTATTATCTACTAGACCAGGGTTTCCCAAATTCTGTCCGGTGGCCTCCCAGGCACGTTTTGTTTTTTTGCCCTAGCAAAAGGGACACACCTGTTTGGAAAAGCACACACCTGTCTATATAAGGTCACACAGTTGACAGCGCATGTCAGAGCAAAATCCAAGCCATGAGGTCGAATACATTTTTCGTAGAGCTCAGAGACAGGATTGTGTCGAGGCACAGATCTGGGGAAGGGTACCAAACAATGTATGTAGCATTGAAGGTCCCCAAGAACACAGTGGCCTCCATCATTCTTAAATGGAAGAAGTTTGGAACCACCAAGACTCTTCCTAGAGCTGGCCGCAGACCAAACTGAGCAATCAGGGAGAAGGGCCTTGGTCAAGGAGGTGAACAAGAACCCTTGGTCACTCTGACAGAGCTCCAGAGTTCCTCTGTGGAGATGGGAGAACCTTCCAGAAGACAACCATCTCTGCAGCACTCCAACAAATCAGGCCTTTATGGTAGAGTGGCCAGAAGGAAAGCACTCCTCAGTAAAATGCACATGACAGCCTGCTTGGAGTTTGCAAAAAGGCATCTAAAGGACTCAGACCATGAGAAACAAGATTCTCTGGTCTGATGAAACCAAGATTGAACTCTTTGGCCTGAATGCCAAGCGTCACAACTGGAGAAAACCTTGCACCACCCCGTTGGTGAAGCATGGAGGAGGCAGTATCATGAACTGGGAGACTAATCGGGATCGAGGGAAAGATGAACGGAGCAAAGTACGGAGATATCCTTGATGAAAACGTGTTCCAGAGTGCTCTGGACCTCAGACTGGGGCGAAGGTTCACCTTGCAACAGGACAACGACTCTGAGCACACAGCCAAGACAATGCAGGAGTGGCTTTGGGACAAGTCTATGAAAGTCCTTGAGTGACTCAGTCAGAGCCCGTAATTGAACCTGATCGAACATCTCTGGAGAGATCTGAAAATAGCTGTGCAGCAACACTCCCCATCCAACCTGAAAGAGCATGAGGATCTGCAGAGAAGAACGGGAGAAACTCCCCAAATACAGGTGTGCCACGCTTGTAGCGTCATACCCAAGAAGATTTGAGTCTGTAATCGCTGCCAAAAGGTGCTTCAACAAAGTACTGGGTCTGAATACTTATGCAAATGTGAACTGTATTTGATTTTTAATACAATTAGAAAAATAAATATCTAAAAAACAGTTTTTGCTTTGTCATTATAGTGTATTGTAGATTGATGAGGAAAAATAGTGAATCAATTTTAGAATAAGGTGGTAACATAAAATGTGGGAAAAGTCAAGGGGTCTGAATATTTTCCAAATGCACTGTAGCTGGATCTACACAACTGTTTTTTTCTGTTTTTTTTTTTGGGGGGGTGGAAAAGACAAGCACCATGTACTGTAATTTCCAGATCTTATACATTGAGGCATATAGCTGGATCGAGGACAGCTTTTTTCCATCTACGTAATATTGCAAAAATCAGAAACTTTCTGTCCAAAAATGATTCCATGCTTTTGTCACTTCTAGGTTAGACTACTGCAATGCTCTACTTTCCGGATAAAGCACTAAATAAACTTCAGTTAGTGCTAAATACGGCTGCTAGAATCCTGACTAGAACCCAAAAATTTGATCATATTACTCCAGTGCTAGCCTCTCTACACTGGCTTCCTGTCAAAGCAAGGGCTGATTTCAAGGTTTTACTGCTAACCTACAAAGCATTACATGGGCTTGCTCCTACCTATCTCTCTGATTTGGTCCTGCCGTACATACCTACACGTACGCTACGGTCACAAGACGCAGGCCTCCTAATTGTCCCTAGAATTTCTAAGCAAACAGCTGGAGGCAGGGCTTTCTCCATTTTTATGGAACGGTCTGCCTACCCATGTCAGAGACGCAAACTCGGTCTCAACCTTTAAGTCTTTACTGAAGACTCATCTCTTCAGTGGGTCATATGATTGAGTGTAGTCTGGCCCAGGAGTGGGAAGGTGAACGGAAAGGCTCTGGAGCAACGAACCGCCCTTGCTCCTCTGCCTGGCCAGTTCCCCTCTTTCCACTGGGATTCTCTGCCTCTAACCCTATTACAGGGGCTGAGTCACTGGCTTACTGGGGCTCTCTCATGCCGTCCCTGCAGGGGGTGCGTCACCTGAGTGGGTTGATTCACTGTTGTGGTCATCCTGTCTGGGTTGCCCCCCCTTGGGTTGTACCGTGGCGGAGATCTTTGTGGGCTATACTCAGCCTTGACTCAGGATGGTAAGTTGGTGGTTGAAGATATCCCTATAGTGGTGTGGGGGCTGTGCTTTGGCAAAGTGGGTGGGGTTATATCCTTCCTGTTTGGCCCTGTCCGGGGTGTCCTCGGATGGGGCCACAGTGTCTCCTGACCCCTCCTGTCTCAGCCTCCAGTATTTATGCTGCAGTAGTTTGTGTCGGGGGCTAGGGTCAGTTTGTTATATCTGGAGTACTTCTCCTGTCCTATTCGGTGTCCTGTGTGAATCTTAGTGTGCGTTCTCTAATTCTCTCCTTCTTTCTTTCTCTCTCTCGGAGGACCTGAGCCCTAGGACCATGCCCCAGGACTACCTGACATGATGGCTCCTTGCTGTCCCCAGTCCACCTGGCCATGCTGCTGCTCCAGTTTCAACTGACCTGAGCCCTAGGACCATGCCCCAGGACTACCTGACATGATGACTCCTTGCTGTCCCCAGTCCACCTGGCCATGCTGCTGCTCCAGTTTCAACTGTTCTGCCTTACTATTATTTGACCATGCTGGTCATTTATGAACATTTGAACATCTTGGCCATGTTCTGTTATAATCTCCACCCGGCACAGCCAGAAGAGGACTGGCCACCCCACATATGCTCTCTCTAATTCTCTCTTTCTTTCTCTCTCTCGGAGGACCTGAGCCCAAGGACCGTGCCCCAGGACGACCTGACATGATGACTCCTTGCTGTCCCCAGTCCACCTGGCTGTTCTGCTGCTCCAGTTTCAACTGACCTCCCTTGCCCCAGGACTACCTGACATGATGACTCCTTGCTGTCCCCAGTCCACCTGGCCATGCTGCTGCTCCAGTTTCAACTGTTCTGCCTTACTATTAGTTGACCATGCTGGTCATTTATGAACATTTGAACATCTTGGCCATGTTCTGTTATAATCTCCACCCGGCACAGCCAGAAGAGGACTGGCCACCCCAGTCATATGCTCTCTCTAATTCTCTCTTTCTTTCTCTCTCTGAGGACCTGAGCCCAAGGACCGTGCCCCAGGACCCTGACATGATGACTCCTTGCTGTCCCCAGTCCACCTGACTGTGCTGCTGCTCCAGTTTCAACTGTTCTGCCTTGTTATTAGGACCATGCTGGTCATTTATGAACATTTGAACATCTTGGCCATGTTCTGTTATAATCTCCA